>NC_061107.1:129879435-130084435 GCF_015104395.2 Macrobrachium nipponense | reverse complement strand
ATGAAGTTACTCGGGTGAGTCTTATATGTTAAAGCATAAAGATATTCTTTTGATAAGCTTCAAGGGTTTGTGGACAGTTTAATTTCCAATCCCTTTTAGTTAAAATTTCACCAGCTTCCAGCCATACTGCTTGTACCTTCTTTTTTCACAAGCTTGGAAACTTTCCATCCTTTTCTAAAGGAATAACTGCAACAACTATGGTTCCCTTCTAATGGCCTTTTTGACTTGTTCATAGATTTTGCATACACCTCTCAAGAATTCTGTAGAATTGTTCTATGAATTAAATCATTCTTTTCTGTTGGTCTTCGTTACCACTCCAAAGAGCGTAGACTACTTAGCAGGTTTCATACGAGTTATTATGATTCAGAATGTTAAAAACTCATTTGGAATAACTTGCAAAGTTAACTTCTACCAAATAGGGTAGAAAATAAGAGATATTAAGTCAGCAGCAAATAAAGGTAAATCAAAAGGCAAAAAAATGAGTACTGTACATAAACAGTCAGTAGTTATTGTAGGAAAGCTAATGGAACATTTCATGACATTAAAAAATAAAATTATAGTCTTAAATGTTTTAGCTCCAGCATTAGTACTATTACTACCAGGAAAAATGTTCCATATTTTCACATTAAAGAGAAGGAAAAGTTAGGTAAAGGGCATAGTAACACCTCAGCCGATAATGTTTTGCAAAAGAAGTGGCATCCAGTACTTCTCAAAGTGTGGGTGCCAAAGTGATTGAGTTTCCTGTTGAAAATGACATTATGGAAGATAACCCAACAGGATGTCATCTGACAGCAGTCAATCCAAATAACTGTTGGCAAAAAAAGGAACTGCTACATGAGGCTGTTAACATCCAGACAGAAAAACTGTATTCCAATGAGGATGGAATGAAAGATGAAAAGCATGTGAAATTAATTCCATCATCTGTGTAGAAAATAGGAGTTCATATGAACTTTACCTAGCTCTCTGGCAGCATTAGATGCTGTTTTTAAGAGTTATAAAGAAGAAAGTGTGGAATCAGAGTTGGCAAGAAGTACTTATAGTATTCAAAATGAAGAAGAAAGCTGGAATGAAAGTCAGCAAGAAGCGTATCAAATATTCCAAATGAAGAAGAAAGACTGAAGTCAGTGTCAACCACAAACATTATCTATGTAGCTACCTACCAGTATATGAGATCAGTTATGAGGCAATGCTTAGTACAAAATTTGTTCTATCCTCATTGGAATAGTTTTCTAATCAGTCTAGTAGAATTGTTTCACTTGGATGTTGGTCAACTACTGTTCTGTATTTGTGAAAAATTGTATTCATCAATGGTGATGTGTTTGCTGCCTGTTTTTACTTAATATTGTATGTTGGCTATTCTAAAGAGGAGAGAGAAATTAGGCTATTCTAAAGAGGAGAGAGAAATTACCTTAAAACTCTTAATATAGTAGTGTAAAATTTCATTGGTTATATATTTTGTCTTTTACTAATCACATACTGAGTTCTGTGGTTTCTTTGAGGAATTTCTTCACCTTGTTTCCGGAGTTATCTCACCATAAAACCTTATAAGAGGTATTACATTTTGTCGGTTCTCTCCTAAATATGAGAAAAGATGCAAGTTTTCAAGTTTTTATAGTAACACTATTAGTGAACATTTTAACCTTTCACACATGGATCTAATTGCTTACTTGATAGTGAAGTAGAAGTGAAGTTTTCAAGCTCCATTTTGAAGTTTCATCCAAGTGAGTTTTAACGAATCATATTTTTCCTATGAGTTTCTTCAAATCATACCTGGAGAAATGAAACACTTTGCAGTTAAAGGTTCAAATCTATGTTGCCATTTAGTCTCAAATGAGATCTGTTTTCAGAAGCTAGTTGAAAGGGAACATCATCTTCCATTTCGTTAACATTAGGTGAGGGTCTTGCTGTAACAAGGTTGAGTGTTCCCAAGAAAAGCATCTTTTCCTTGTGACCAATATTTTAGTTCAGAGGCAATCTTGTCACTACCAACCACTTGAAGTCTTTTCTTCCAAACTATATTTACAATGTTGAATACCACAGTTGCTTCTCCTCTAGTCATATTGATAAGGTCCTGTAGACTGAACTTCTTCACTGGAGGTGCACCGACTTTTGAGCATAAGACAATGGGGGCCAGCAATAGAGTGCAAGACAATTGAGCTCAGTAAGAGTTGAGTATTGATGCTTGAGCATCAGAAATGCAAAATTATACTTAGATTTGATACTGTTTTAATAACTTTTCTACTGTTTTACTACTGTCCCTATTTATGTTTATTATCTTTTGGTTACAAGATGCTTTGATATCTTGCATTTCCTAGATATTGTTAAACAGTTTTTGAATTAACTGCAGCTGGTTACAGACTATTTATTATGGAAAGGAAAAAATGTGAACGTTTTAAATTTCATTTGTTATGAGATTTAGATATAAAATATCTAATAATAACTCATATAATACAGATTTGTCAAAGATGCAGCTTGAATTTTTCATCAAATGGCTTGAGATAAATGGAAGACAACCTTGCCATTTCTGAAATCAAAAATAAAAGCTTTATGAAATGCTTTTCCGTAGTCTCACAAAATGTACGATGGAGAAGTTTCGTTATCCATTAAATGTAGTTGTGTCACAGCACAGCTATATGCTTCCACAGACTTACTCAGCTGGAGAATATAAAGGAAGGAGGCTTCCTTTAAGTAAGATATAAATCACATGTGGCTGATAAAATAGCTGAGGAGCTATTTTGAATGACCCTTCTCTCTTCCACTGCTTATTGTCCTTCATCAATCTCAAATGATCAGGAGTAATAAATATAAAGTGCCTATCAGGGAGATCGACACCGGAGTCACATGCAAGGAAAGTTTCTCCAGCATACATACAAATAAGTTCTTAAGGTCATATAAATTTCCTGTACATTTTGAGGAGCCGAGACAGGCACTCCTTTGTGTTTCCATTGCAGTACAGTCCGCTGGAGTTATTGATACTTAAAACAGCAACTACTTCTAGGTGCAAATTAATTTGGGTATCTTGATGATCGGCACTGATTGATAATTTAATATTGCTGCTCTTTCATGCAGCCGCATCATCGGTAAGCTGTTATCAAATCTTAGCATAATTTTGCATTTCTGACGCTCAGGTGTCGGCACTCAGCTGTTACGGTACTCAATTGTCCTGTGCTCTATTATTGGCACTCATATGTCCTATGCTCAAATGTTGGTTCATGTTCACTGGAACACATTCAGAGCCGAGTGGTTTAGCCTTAGATTGCCATGCCAGTCCACCATATGAGATACCTTTACTACTGCTTCTAGGTAGTATAATGACTGTCCAAGTGAGCTACCTATACATGCACAAGTTTCTTGCTTCACTTGGAAATAACTACCAATCTCTCCAATCAATTGTCTTCTAGCAAAATACAAAGGGCATACTTCAATGCTCAGTACTCACAAAATATCATTTTTGAGATGTTCAGCTTTAAAAACGCTTCATTTGTTGGTTTTAATGCACTGAATTATACATGGACTCTGGGTGTTTAATGTTGCAAATTGAATTATCATCTGTATGAGGAGCTGCAGTGACTTAGGCAGGGACCTCCATTACAAGTCAGCTAGCTTCCCTTAACCCTAGCTGTTATTGGTACAGTACACCACTGGTAGTTTCAGCAGACTGTTTGAATTATTTATATAGATGTTTGTAGTGCATGTTGTTTGCTAAATTATCAGAATTGTTCGTAAAATCTGACAGGATGAAATTTGAGATGACGTTAAATAACTAGAAGAGAGAAGAGATTGTTTGAGGTGCAGTTGCATGGAATTGAGATAAGATGCAACCATGTAATTAGGGGATGGTAAAGTTAAGAAGAAAGTTAGAAGCGAAAAGACAAATAATGTTTTATTTTTTAAAGTAAATGTGAATTACTAGATATGGATCTGTTTATCATGACAATTGATTGCTTTGAAAAGCTCATATCTCATAAATTCTTCTCCATGCTCGGCTACCATTAGTTTTCTAAATTTACATTTGTATGATAGCATTTGAAACATGTCATTGTAAAACTTCTGCATAAGCTGAAATCTAAATTGGGTTTGCCCTCCATCTCCTGGCTCCTCGCAAGTGGACCCTTCCTCCCTTGACAATGAAGGCTTCACGGAAGTTCAAAAGAAAAGGAAGGGTGCCTTGTATCCTTGAACATTATTGACATCTCTGTCCCCTCAACATCAGCATCAAATACAACCTGCAATAAGGAATTCCCATCACTCCCAAAGTTCAGAGCAGTGACAGTGCAAGGCCAGACGTCATATGCAGCTGTGTTGGCACTAGACAAAAGTACCCTGGAGTAAAACTCCAAGCCAGACCAAACCTGAAAAGGGAATTTACTATTTCTCTGAAGGATCAACAGTCTGCTGATCTGCTAAGGAAGGATCCCTCCTGCCTCCTGCTTGACCCTGCCGAGAAGATCAGCGTTTGATTATCATTTAAGGTCAAGTACCTTGCTATTTCAACAATCATGGCATACAAGGCAACATTGGCAAAAGCGTTGCCTTATGGTTTCAGAATTTATTCTAATGTAGGAATTGTTAATTTCAGTCTTTTATACACTGCAAAGGTCAGCACCTACAAGGTTTCCTATTACATACCTGGTCACTGAATAAAGTTCTTAGACTCCTGACATCCCCTCAGTTTCGTGGCCCAATACAACTACAGCTCATATGCTGTAAAAGGCAGTCTTCTTGACTGCTTTGGCATGAGGAGTTCAGGTTAGTGTAGTAGGTTCTCTTAGACGAGGACAGCATTTTACCACTCCTACACCCAGTTGCCATTAACTGTCTCCTGGCCTATCATTCCTGGTCAGGAAAGAACTTTTTTCAAAGGAAAAGCCCAGGAATGAGGACACTTTTCAAATGGAAATTCCCCATTTCTGATAAAGGAACTAAGTACAGGCAGTCCCCGGGTTATGACGGGGTTCCGTTCTTGAGACGATTTGTAACCCGAAAATGGTCATAAGCCAGAACATCATCAAAAATTGTAAGAAAACCTTACTTTTAATGCTTTGGGGGCATTGAAAACTATGTAAACTGCATTCTTATTGCGTTTTTCATCCAAAAAACCTTCAACTATTGATTATTTTGCATTTTTGGTGTCATATTTCTTCTGCCAGATGAGCGTTGTAGGCGTCATAACCCTAAAACATGCGTCCTATCCCTGGAAATTATTTCTGATAAATATAATTGAAAAGTACCTTAACCTCGGAACGTTGTAAGCCGAACCCATCGTAACCCGGGGACTGCATGTATATCTGTTGTCATTCTAGTGACTGATCTAATTATGTTGGGCCTGGCTGCAGGATTATCGCACCCTCACTGGTTCAGAAATTTTGCCATGGGTTCCGTTCTTGAGATGCGTTGTATGCCGAAAATTGTCGTAAGCCGGAACATCGTGAAAAATCCTAAGAAAACCTTACTTTTAATGCTTTGGGTGCATTCAAAATTATGTAAACTGCATTCTTATTGCATTTTTCATAAAAAAACTTCAAATATTGATTATTTTGCATTTTTGGAGTCATATTTCTTCTGCCAGATCAACGTTGTAGGCGTCGTAACCCTGGAACATGCGTCGTAAACCTGGAAATAATTTCTGATAAACATAATTGAAAAAGTTGTAACCTTGGAACGTCGTAAGCCGAACCTGTCGTAATTAGATAAGTCACCTTCAAACCACTAAGAGTAATATGTATTTGTACAGTTTCGTGTATTGTTTACTGTTCTTTATTACCAGCCCCATGGGTATTCAAAAAGACTGGTTGATAAACTGTGATTATACTTCAGACCAAAAATTAATCTGGGTGGTTGGGATTTATGTATCGGAAATTAAGCCATTTCGTTACTTGTCAGTTTCTTTTGTAAGCTCATTTAAAGAGAAACGACAGCTACGCAATCGAAAAACAAATTTTGACATAGGAAAAATTTATTTTTGTTAGCCACTGTGAGAGCAAACTGGTCCTTTGAGGGCTAAGAGCAACTACCAAAAATATGTTATTCTTAGTCAAAACCTGTTTTATAAACTATTTTACATACAAAGACCAAATTGTCCTGCTATAAAGTCTTATTACTACACAGTGTTATCTGCTATAGGCTGACTACAATGCTGGATGCTTAGGCTAACTTCTTATTTAGAAACAAATTCGTCCAACAAATTAGTATTTGGAACAGAACTTATCTAGTACTACTCTATTAAGCGTACATTCTATACTATTTGGTTTTGGGCCCAATTTTGTTTGTAGATGTTTCTAAAGATTATTGCCTTTGGCAGACAGTATGTGCAGCATTTTAATGGGCCAAAGATTTAGGAAGTGGTGTTGTGGCCAAGTATGGATTATATAGACATGAATCGATTCATCACCACTGTAATGTTGCTATGCAAAACATTTTCTTTTCAAAATACCACTTTACATAATTTGTGGTCTGGAAGAAATGTTTACTGGGTGTTTAGAAATATGTAGCAAGGTCACCTCCTACTTTTCATCTTCCCAGGTAAATGCATTCTTACCTGGTTATTACTATGGTACTTAGCTTTATTTTCAGCCTCTTAGTTTGCTGTATATGTGTTTAATCCTAATTTGTATGTACTGTATAAGTGCACATACATGAAAATTCCGTATGTTTACTAGGAACTGGATGCCTTATCATTATGTGCATGCTTTTGGTGTTTGTACTGTAGTCACTTACAAGTTTCTTCAGTAGAACAAGCTTTGATTTATTGTATACCTAGATTTAATATGGATGATAACCATCTTGATGATTCTTTTTCTAGCTTTTTACTTTTCTTTCTTTTGGACTTATATGTCTTCCCAGCTTTACCAGATGTAGGGAGTTCACAGATTGATAAGAAATGGCCTTGATCTATGTACCAATGTGTGTGCCCATGTAATAGGAGTACAGTACTACCAGATATTATATATGAATTGTATTGTTCCATTTGTAAGGTACCATTGCTTAATTTTAATACATGTTACATTTATAAAACATGCATTCTAAGGTAAACAAGATACTACCTTGTATCTGTAAGTGTGAATTATGTTTATTTACCATAGAGTATAGTAATTGTACAATTTTCATTCATTTTATTGTTGTGTGGCCTCAAGTTCATACAATATATAAACTTTTTCAGTCCTGATAATTTATCCCAACTTTTTGTAGCTATTAGTTGAATGATAAATTCCACCATACGTAGCCAATTATAATTCTGAAATCTAGTTGTAGTACATTTTACATGTAAATATATTAAGATCCCTAGATATCAGATAAGGGTAAGTCAGTAATCCATTTTATTTTTCAAGAACATTTTATTGGACCAGGTTATAATTAAGCTTTTAACTTTCATCATTTATTAATTTTTCTCATGACATCTAAAGACAGAAAGAAAGGAGGGGAGAGGGAGGAGAAATCTATTTTATTTTCAAGAACATTTTATTGGACCAGGTTATAATTAAGCTTTTACCTTTCATCATTTATTAATTTTTCTCACGACATCTAATTACAGAAAGAAAGGAGGGGAGAGGGAAGAGGAGAGGTTGTTGTTTGGAAGGGGAATCACCCTCCAGAATAACTTCAGGTATCAAGGACCTATCAGGGGTTACTTCTCATCATTTTTTACTTACACTATCTGGGGTTACTTCCCCGCTTCGTTATTTACAGGCGCTAGGACAAGCTTGAGAGTCACTGGACCCTTGTCGCACAACAAAACTGTCCAGAGACATTTGTTTCTGGCATCTCTTTAAAATTTGCCTAAAGTGAAACATAGCATTGTCATTATAACATTTTTGTTGGGATGATAATTCTCTACAAAATTTTGTACATCACTCCACATTGCAACCAAGTCCTTAATCACTGAACTAGGCACGTTGTGTGTGGCCGTTCGCTTTCTGAATTTTCAAACCAGCCTCTGCTGGCCTTAAATTCACTAACAGTAGCGCTTCTAGGCATTTTCTTGCTGAGATCAGCATGCAACATCCTCCAACTTTGCTATGAGTTCTTTCTTAAATTCAATAGTGCTGCTTGCCATTTTTACAGAAGGGCTGGCACTTGGAACTTTCTTTGGCCTTATGATGGCTAATTTAGCAGTTGCACTTGAATAAAAAAAAAGCATAAAAAAAGCACAAAAGCAGAATGGGTCACGAGAGAACATGGGATACTATGTTTGGCCACTTGGTACTGGGCCAAGTCTCGAGGTGGACCCTGGAAGGAAAGGAGTGTTTGGAGGTGTATGAAATCCAAGGATAAGTATGAAACCCAAGTCAAAATTTCATTGGAAAAGTCTATGAAAACTGAAGTGTACAAAACCCAGGGACTACGAATTTCAAACTTTGACTGTACGTATCTTATTTTAGAGGCTTGCACCTTACACGAGATATGCATGTGTGACCTATTAGCTGAGGATAGGTGTTATTATTGTTATTATTATTATGGTTAAAGTAATTTAACCAGACCACTGAGCTGACTTTCAGCTCTCATAGGCCTGGCAAATGACAGGTCTTGCATGTACAGTATCCATTTGCATTAGCCAGGGTGAAAATGATGTTTTACCTACAGAATCCACGTACAGTGTAATATTATCATTTACATCATCATGATACAAAAAATTTTTTTATCCCTCATGCATTTAACCCTTAATGGATGGATATAGTATTCACATGAGTAGTAGTAACATTTGGGTGGTGGACGGATTCACTCGTGAGCAACAATGTTACCCGCCATCAATTTAGGGGAGTCGGGTGGGAAAGAGGTGCCATTACTTCTACAGCCCATAAATTCACTAATGGTAACTTTTAGACAGGCTCAAATCAAGTGGGTGGTTCATGAGAGAGTTGGTTGTGATCTTGACTTCAATGGAGAATGTTCAGTCGATCACCATTATTGGCAATTTTTCTATGGACCGTATATACCCAGTATTCACCAAAAATTTGCCCATTCTTGATATTTTCGCTGAGAAATATTCACAAATGACCTTATTTTCATATAAGTTTTGTGGCTAAATGCACTTTTTGTGATAAAACTATTAAAAAGCTTGGGTATTAGAATTTTTAGAGGGTTTTTTGTTTTAACTACAGGCAGTTCCCGGTTATCGGCAGGGGGTTTTGTTCTCGGCAGGATGTTGATAAATGAAAACCACCATTAACTGAAACTTGACAATTTACGGCATTTACAGCACCGAATTTCATTAATGGCGCTTCTGTTAGGTATGCTTTGGCACCACTACGATTATCGGCACCTTATGGTGCCAATAACCGAAACTTGGCCCATTATGGCACCATAAATTGATGATTTTATAGCTCTTAGACGTGCCATAAAACCGGTTCGACATTAACCGAGTCCGCTGAAAACCGGCACTGCCTGTATTGGAGAATCTTCTTTTCTTTCCTATCTTTAGGTTGTAAAGAAATCCTGGTGTTGAGTTTGGGGCAGGGTGAAAAATACCATGGTTTTTTTTTAATCAAAACCCAATGATAAAAAAAAAAAACGTTTTTTTTTGTGGGGGGGGGTTTATTGGTTTTATGTCCTTATCTCATATCAAACACACACATGGCAGCTGGTTTAGGTTTTCATTTGGCAGGATTTTTGTTGGTTTTATTGTAGAATTTGTTTGGTTGGGAGTACATTGGACCCCCTGTATTTGCGTTCTCTGGATTCGTGGACTCAGGCATTCGCAAATTTCTCTCTGGAATATTTCCCCCTGTTAATCGTGGGAAATGCACTTATTCGCTCTATTTTTCTATGAGAAATATCCATAAACTCTATTTTTTTATCAATTTCATCATATAATGCACTTTTTGTGATAAAACTTTAAAAACCAGGTAGTATAAAAAATTTTTAGTGGTTTTTTATTGAGTTTTAACTAACAAAATAGACTGTTTTAAGCATTTTTATAGGGGTTCCAACTATTCTCGGGTTCTAACTATTCAGATTGGGTCTGGTACGCATCACCCACGAATACAGGGAGGCCACTGTAATGGCATATGGGAACACTGTTGGCGGTCTGACAGCAATCAGTTTCCACCTCATCTTGTTTTAAGTTGCTGCTTGGCTCAGTGTGCCTTAACAGGGGTCTTGACTTTTTATCATATATCCCTATTTATTCGTAAATGGAATTTCCCACATTTTTTTTCAACTTGGTTATTTTTTAAATTTAACATTGCAATTATAAGATGCAATAGTTTTTGGAATATCAGTCATCCCTTTCCTGAAATATTGAATAAAACTTATTTGTCTAATGCACATTTTTGCATCAACTTATAAAATATGTCACTTGAAATTGGAAAAACAAAACCCAAAAAACCACAAGGTTTTTTTTTAAACCAAACCCCCCCAAAAAAAACAGTTTAAACCACTTGGTTTCGTTTAAACCAATCCACCCTAGTTTGGGGAGCACTATACTAAGACTTCCTTTCTTAGGGAGTGACTTTCCTTAATTTTGACCTGTTGGTTATGGGTTTTCTAAGTAAAAGAGTTAGAGTCATGTACATACTCTTAAGAGATTGAGATTTTTTCATTGGAGGGATCCTCAGGCAAGCGGAACTAAGAGGACCTTACAACCTGCTTTGGGTCTCCCATCTTGCAATAGTACTTACCTGGAAGGCTCATGCAACAGGCAAGAATGGTTGGCAGTTTTTTTCCCCTTTCAAAAGAACCTTTTTTTTTCTCTTGGCTGAACAGATGTTTTATACATTCAACTTACCTGTCAGATATATACTTAGCTATTTGACTCCATCGTCCGACAGAATTTCGAATTTCGCGGACACGCTACCGATAGGTCAGGTGATCTACCGCTCTGCCGCTGGGTGGCAGGAATAGGAACCATTCCCGTTTTTTATCAGATTTTCTCTGTCGGCGCTACTAGCAACATCGTTTTTGGTTTCTCTGGCTGGATTTTGTTTTTTGCACTACAATTGATCTTCGTTTTGGACCTTTGGTGACGTATTTGGATTGTTGTACTGGCATACGCTTTTGTGGACCGTTGTTTGGAATTGGATTGGATTTTTCTTCATGATGTCTGATTCTGGAAGTGTTGTGAGAATGTGTGTGAATGAGGGTTGCAAGGTGAGAATGCCGAAAGCTTCGGTTGATCCTCACACTGTATGTAAAGTGTGTAGGAAGTATGAATGTTCTTTCGATAATACATGTCACGAATGCGAGAGTTTGAGTGCTGAAGGGTGGAAGTCTCTAACTTCTTACTTGAAGAAGTTAGAAGAGACCGGTTGAGGAAGTCTTCTTCCAAAACCAGACCTAGCTCTCTTTCTAGTGATGTGGTAAGTAATTTTGTACCCTCTTCTTCTATGATGAATGCTCCTTCTAATTTTTCAGTACCTTCACCGAATGCAGATCCTACGGATTCTGCTTCAGAAATTGCAAATCTGAAAGCCGCCCTTAAGAAAATGGAGCTTAAAATGGCGGCTATAGAAGGTAAGAATAGTGAGTGTAATAGTGCTGTGGATAGTGATTTGAGTGTCCCCAGTGCAGTGGACAACGCTCCCAGGCCTAGACCTCTTTCAAGCTCCCAAGCCCAGAGGAGAAGGAATGTCAAAAGCCGTACGGAGGTTGTGGAGAATCCCCACCAGTCAGACGTCTCCTCGGCAGATTCTGTTACACCTCAGACTGCTAGAGATCGCTACAGGAAAAGCGTTCTCCGTGAATGTTTCTCGTCATCGGAAAATTTGTCTCCCAAGAGAGGATGGAGATCTGCGGACCTTTCCCTTCCCCTGAAGAGGAGCTGGAAAGAAACTCGATTAAACTCGAGTCCTGAGCAGTTTCCTGAGGATTTGCCATCAGAAAGTAAGAAAGCAAGAAGTCGATTGCGTTCTCCTGCGGGGTCGTGGGAACATGAGAAAGATCGTTCTCCTTCCCCTCCTTTAGACCCAAATACAGAGACTACGAGAATCTTAAAAAACATGCAGGAGTCGATTGCTTCTCTCGTCGGAGTCTTATCGAGAGATCCTCCCAGAAGAAAGGATTCTCGTCTTCCAGTGAAGAAATCTAGAACTCCGTTGTACGAGATTCCTAGGAAAGAAGTTTCGTCATCGGATGATGGTTCGTCAGTCTCGTCAGTCTTACATAGACCTGCGATGAGTCGGACTCAAGAGCCAACCAGGCGCGAAGCGCCAGCCAGGCGCCAGACAGGCGCAAAACGCCAACCAGACGCGAGGCTCCAGCTGGACGAATTACTTCAGACGAAAATGAGGATTCTGTCAGCCGTAAAAAGGTTACCAAGACGCTAACTAAGCGCGAGACATTCAGGCGCGAAGCGCCAGACAGACGTGTGGCGCCAGCCAGGAGCGAGGAGTCCTTCAGACATGAGGCGCTAGATGAGCGAGAAGAGCCATCGAAGCAAAAAGAGCCGGCCAGGCGCCTGGTGTCCGAGAAACGCGCAGAAATAGGATTAGAAGAAGCTACATTTAGGCGTGTGGCGCCATCCAGGCGCCAGGCGCCTGTCAGACACAATATGTCTACCAATAGTGATTCTTCTTGTGGGAGTAGATCTCCTTCCAAGGCTAACACTAGTCGAACTCCTGAGAAATTGATTGGATCTTCAAAAGTGACGGTTTCTACCTCCACTTCTCGAAAGAATTCAGTAGAAGGACAAGAAAAGGCTTCTAGGTCTATTAGTCTATCTCCTTCCAGGAGTATTTCGCCCCGGGAAACAAGATCCCCGGATAGAGATTCTTCTAAAAGAACTCGTTCCCCTACGAATGTGGAATTGGAAGACGTGTCGGAAGAAGAAATTTCAACCAATGAAGGCCTTTCTAATTATAAGGTGCTAGCTTCACTTCTCCTGCAAGAGTGTGGAGATTCTTTAAGCCCTGCAGCTCCTCCTCCTCCGAAATCACTATTTTCGATTACCAAAACACTGAAGTCCTCTTCATTTATAAAGATGAAGCCAGTGACATCAATGAAGAAGGCTCTTCAGTCTTTGAATATATGGATGAACTCTTAAGAAAGAGGCTTTGAAGACAGTTTATTGCTCTCCCCCCTGCAAATTGGGAGGTAGGAGAGGGATTTGGTACAGAACGGAGGAAGCTATGGGGCTTATGCTCCCTTCGTCTGCAGAAGCTGATTTCTCAAGCTTAGTTGAGGCTTCTAGAAGGCATTCTCTTAGCTCGGCAAAAGCATATTGGAGCATGTCTGAGTTAGATCAGCACCTTAAGGGACTTTTCCATGTATTGGAAGTTTTCAATTTCCTGGATTGGTCCCTTGGGGTGTTGGCTAAAAAGACAAAGGATCCAGACTTTTTAGAGCCAGAAGTGTTGCATAGTATCTTATCCTGCATGGTTAAGGCAGTACAGGATGGTTCGGGAGAGCTGACATCTCTCTTTGGGTCAGGAATTGTAAAGAAGAGATCCCTGTTTGGATCTTTCCTGACAAAAGCAGTTTCTCCTTCCCAGAGGTCAGCCCCCTTGTATTCTCCGTTGTCGGATCATCTGTTCCCTTCTCAGTTGGTGAAGGACATCTCACGATCACTTTCTGAGAAGGCAACGCAGGATCTTTTGGTTCAATCCACCAAAAAGACGAGACCAGCTGTACCTATTACAAAGAAGGTGACTCGTATGCCTATTGTGCCCTTTCGTGGAGGCGCCTCCTCTCGACCTCCAACGAAAAGAAAGACTTCCGATAAGCGAGGAAGGTCCTCCTTCCGACCTTTTAAGAAGTCAAAGTAGCAAGGAAGTCCTCCAAACATCTGTAGGTGCCAGACTTCTAAAGTTTGTAGGAGCCTGGGCCTCAAGGGAAGCCGACCCTTGGACTTTGTCTGTTCTGGAAAAGGGATACATCATACCCTTTCTAGACAGACCACCTTTGTCAACATCTCCGAAGGAATTGTCGGCGAAGTACAAGGACCCTGTTCTGAGAGAGACACTTCTTCAGATGGTTACAACAATGAGGAACAAGGAAGCAATAGAAGAGGTTCAGGATCCATACTCCCCGGGGTTTTACAACCGCCTCTTCTTAGTACCGAAAGCGTCGGGAGGATGGAGACCTGTCCTAGATGTGAGCATCCTGAACCGATACGTGGAGAAGAAGAAATTCTTCATGGAGACGTCTGCCTCAGTGCTTTCAGCCCTGCGTCCGGGAGACTGGATGGTATCTCTGGACCTTCAGGATGCTTACTTTCATGTTCCTATTCACCCATCGTCAAGGAAGTATCTCAGATTTGTGGCGCAAGGAAAGATCTACCAGTTCAGGGCCTTGTGCTTCGGCCTCTCCACAGCTCCTCAGGTATTTACGTACCTGATGAGGAATGTAGCCAGATGGCTACATCTGGAAGGTGTAAACATCTCCCTGTATCTCGACGATTGGCTGATACGAGCCAAGTCGGAGAAACAATGTTTGGAGGATCTACAGACAACATTGGATTTGACGAAATCTCTAGCATTGCTCGTCAACCTCGAGAAATCGCAGATGATCCCCAGTCAGGACTTAGTCTATTTGGGGATTCGGATGGATTGTCGGGGTTTTCGGGCTTTTCCTTCCCCGGAAAGATTAGTTCGAGGAATGCAGAAAGTCACGAACTTCCTAAGGAAAGAACGAAGTTCAGCGAGGGAAAGATTAAGCCTTCTAGGGACTCTTTCCTCCCTAGAACAGTTTGTTTCCCTAGGAAGACTTCACCTACGCCCGCTTCAATTCTTCTTAAGGAGAACGTGGAGTTGGAAAGAGGAACAACTTTCAGACACTTTCGCGATTCCCTTAGAGGTGAAGAATCGCCTAAAGTGGTGGCTGGACCCTCTCGAAAAGAACGAGGGCATGTCTCTAGAGGTTCGGAACCCAGACCAAATCTTGTTCTCAGACGCATCAGAGATGGGATGGGGAGCGACTCTAGGAGTAAGAGAAGTGTCAGGCCGATGGAAGAAGGATCAGGAAGCCTGGCATATAAACGCCAAGGAATTATATGCAATATTCCTGGCACTGAAGTTCTTCAATACGGAGATAAAAAATCAGGTGATACAAGTCGACGCAGACAATACCACGGCGTTCGCTTATATCAGAAAGCAGGGGGGGGGACACTCGTTTTCCCTTTACGAGATAACGAGAGATCTGTTGTCGTGGGTAAAGGAAAGAAACATTACCCTCCTGACCAGATTCGTAAAAGGAGAGAAAAATGTGAGGGCAGACAGACTCAGCAGGACGAATCAAGTTCTCCCCACAGAGTGGACTCTCCACGAACAAGTGTGTCAAAATCTGTGGTCTTGTGGGGCAGACCACAGATAGATCTGTTCGCGACATTCCTATCCTGGAGGATAGAGAACTTCTGCTCCTCAGTGGAAGACCCGAGAGCGATAGCGGTGGATGCCATGCTGCTGAATTGGTCAGGCCTAGATGCCTACGCCTTTCCCCCTTTCAAGCTACTGGGAGTAGTAATGAAGAAGTTTGTAGCATCAAAAGGGACAAGACTAACCCTCATCGCCCTGTTTTGGCCCTCTCAAGATTGGTTCACAGAGGTACAGGAATGGACAGTGGACTTTCCCAGATCACTTCCAAACAGAATAGATCTTCTCAAACAACCCCACTTCGAGAGGTACCATCAAAACCTCCCCGCTCTCGCTCTGACTGCCTTTCGACTATCGAAAGACTTGTCAGAGCGAGAGGCTTTTCAAACAAAGCTTCGAAAGCAATTGCTAGAGCCTGAAGATCGTCAACTATTCGGGTCTATCAGTCAAAGTGGGATGTGTTCAGGAGGTGGTGTAGGAAGAATAAGCTATCCTCCTCCGATACCTCTGTGACCAATGTGGCAGACTTTCTGATATTCCTTAGGGAGGAATCTCAGCTATCAGTTTCCACTATTAAAGGATACCGAAGTATGCTCTCTGCAGTTTTTAGGAACAGGGGCTTAAATTTGGAAGAAGACAAGGATCTTCACGACTTGATAAGATCGTTTGAGACCTCGAAATCTATATCTTCGGTTACTCCAAGCTGGAATCTGGATGTGGTATTTAGATTCCATTCATCGGAAAAGTTTGAGCCTCCCCACCTTGCCTCGTTCAGAGATTGGACGAGAAAATGTATTTTTCTCCTTTCTTTAGCAACAGCTAAAAGAACGAGTGAAATTCACGCCCTTGATTCTCGTGTGGCATTTAAGAAGGATGCAGCGATCTGTTCTTTCCAGACTCTATTTCTGGCCAAGAACGAGAATCCTTCAAAACCCTGGCCTAGGAGTTTTGAAGTGAAGAGTCTTTCAGACTTGGTGGGAGAGGAAGTGGAAAGAACTTTATGCCCTGTTAGAGCTCTTAAGTTCTATCTCAAGAAGAAGGAAGAACTAGGGGGATGTAAACAAAGTCTGTGGTGTGCGGTTCGGGATCCAAAGAGACCCATGTCCAAAAACGCTTTAGCATTTTTTGTCAGGAGTGTAATCACTGAGGCTCATGGCAAATGCACAGATGATTCTTTTAAAACTCTTCGGGTAAAAGCTCACGAGGTAAGAGCTGTGGCCACATCTTTAGCTTTCCATAAAAACATGGCTATGAAAGACATTATAAATGCGACTTACTGGAGATGCAATTCAGTATTTGCATCCCACTACCTTAAAGATGTCAGAGTTACCTACGAGAAGTGCTTCTCTCTAGGTCCTTTCGTATCAGCGGATACAGTGCTGGGGGTTGGAACGCATACCGATCCTTAATATTTATATATCTTGTCTTTAATCTGTACGAAAACCCCCCTTTTGAGATGGGTTCTCGGTTTGCTACTGGCAGGGGTGCTTGATGTCGCACAGGCGACCGTTGCCTTTGCCAGTAAGGAACTGCGAATGTATCTTACAGGTTGGGTTGTACAAAACAGTTTTGTCTTATATGTGTACGTAAACCTCCCTTTTGAGACTGGTTTGGGGTTTTCTACTGGTAAGGGTGCTTGATGTCGCACAGGCGGCCGTTGCTTTTGTCAGTAAGGAACTGCGAATGTGTCTTACAAGCTGGGTTGTACAAATTTTTATTTTATATATCCTTTTGTACTTTTACGTGATTTGTATGTGTGTAATTTGAGTTATTGGTTGTTTGCAAGGGGTTCGGGGATAACTCCTTGCAATCTTAGAACTAACACGGGTGTTAGGTTAAGGTGATCGGGATCAGTATTGTGCTCCTTGAGTAAGGTTCTTGTCAAGTAAGTGGATCAGCACCCTTTGACATAGTCCTTCCAGGATCTGCCAAGTAAGCGAATGAGACCCCTTTGGCAGACCTACAAGAACTCTTAGCCATAGATCAATATCTCGCTGAGGCTCTTGAGACTAAGCAGACTCCTGGGCAGTAACCGTGAAGTCTTCAGTCTAACCAGGTAGGAACCAAGGTTTTAATTATATATTACCTACAACGTATGTTGTGATTTCTGTTTAAATCGGTTATTAGCTGTCTTTTACCCTCCTCCAATGGTGTGAATCAGCTAAGTATATATCTGACAGGTAAGTTGAATGTATAAAAATGATATTGTTATGATACAATAAAGTTTTATACATACTTACCTGGCAGATATATACAATTAATTGCCCACCCATCCTCCCCTCAGGAGACAGATGGTAGAGAGAAAATCTGATAGAAAACGGGAATGGTTCCTATTCCTGCCACCCAGCGGCAGAGCGGTAGATCACCTGACCTATCGGTAGCGTGTGCGCGAAATTCGAAATTCTGTCGGACGACGGAGTCAAATAGCTAAGTATATATCTGCCAGGTAAGTATGTATAAAACTTTATTGTATCATAACAATATCATTCCTTTGGCTGCACTAACCCACCATCATCATTTAATGTGGTTATCAGCTAAATTTAAAAGTGGGTAGGATTCGTTCCAAGTAATGAAAAATTTTATGATTATATTAATTATTTGGATACTTACCTACTGTTAAAATGGAAACCACCTAGTGTCCCCTCGTCTTAGTGGGTGGTCATAAAGAATTGACTGGAATGTAAACATTCCAGTGCCTTTTACATTCCAGTGCCATCTGATGGTATAAAAATGATTACAGACAGTTCCTCCTGGTCAGCCAAGCTGTACTTTTGTGTTTTACTATTTAGAATGCTGATCACATTTAATGGTGTGAATGAATATGTAAGTTGACTGTAAAATAAGGTTAATATTTAAATAATTATTATCTTAAAAATTTTAATTATTAAGAAACACCAGGAAATAAAAATGCAAAATTATAGGGGAAAGAAGGAAAAGGGGGGGCTTTGGGATATAGGTATGAAGGGGAGTTTATTGCTAGCATGATGGCGAGTTTCTTAGGCAAGTATCGGAATGCGCTCTCTCTCTCTCTCTCTCTCTCTCTCTCTCTCTCTCTCTCTCTCTCTCATGTGGTAACCTAGTACATAGAGTAATGAAATGGAAATGGTGTACGTTATATCAAATAGAAGGTTAAGAAAAATCTCTCATGTGGGAGCCCAATACATATAGTAATGAAATGGAAATACTTTATATCAAATAGAGGATTAAGAAAAAAAACTCTGAGTACTTAACATTGCTTCCACCTTTATGCTACTTTGCTCTGGCCATGATGATGATGATAATTTATTGTGTCTAAACTACTAAAATGATGGATGATGGCATATGCACAGTGTTGGATCTATTATTGATCATCTGACAAAATAGCAGAAATGTCATTAAGGTCATCTTCAGAGCATGGAGGAGGCGTAGGAGACCCAAAGGAAGAGGATGGCAATGGATACAATTTTAGTAATTGAAAGTAGTTTCATTTTCATTTTGAGTTCACCTTACACCTTTTGTTGTGGAAACGTTGCCTCAGATATAATATGGATGACTTTGATGTCTTGTTTCATGAAAGGTTGATAATCCTTAATGCTGTATTTAGCTGTCTTAATTCAACTGACTGCTTGCTCATCTTCCTCAGCGTCTACTAAGAGGCTCAGCAGCACACTGCATTTCATCTTTATCCTCCATTGTAGATGACATGTTAAGATCTTTCAGGTCCTTTTTGTCAGCTTGATAGAGATGCTCAGCATCATCAGTTGTGGCCACCACTCCATTGCAGCCTTTCCTGCAGAGTTGCTGATCCTCTGGATTTTTCAGTTAATCCAGTGTTCCCCAGATAAACATTTTTGCTTCTGCAATGGTGAATGCTTTCCAGCATTCCATAATTCATTTTGGGTTGGGAATCAATACAGTGGACCCCCTTATTTTTGGAGGAAATAGTTAAAACCTGTGAATACTTAGAACCCCCTCTAAAAATGCTTATAACTGCCTGTCTCGAAAGTTCAAATACTAAATGTACACCTTAGATGTCATCCTACTTCATATAATGTATATCATAAATTACTATCCTATTACTGTATTAATCTTTGAGATTATATTATTAATTTAATTTCAAAGTCATCTTAAACATTTTACCATTGAAAATAGATATGTACAGCCAATAACACAGAGAGAGAGAGAGAGAGAGAGAGAGAGAGAGAGAGAGAGAGAGAGAGAGAGAGAGAGAGAGAGAGAGCGCATTGAATTGGCAACATCATATATCTGATCATCAGGAGTGAAATTATGAATTATTTCTTGTGGGGCAAGAGAGAGTGAGTTATCTTCATTTAAAAGAGTGAAATGGAAAGATATTCTTGAAAATATTATCGCATACTTATGAATTTTGTTATTACAGTTGTATTATTATTATTATTTAAGAATATTAATAAACATATTAGTATACATACACATAGGCTACCTTAACAATTCTCTCATCTCGGTAAAAGAGTGGGAGAGAGAAATTACGTGAATGTTAGTCGGCAACACAGCAACTTGCTTCCCCTCCTGTTACATTACTTGACATATTTGACAGCTCTGGACCTCAGCTTAGTACCTATCTTATTACTGTATTAATCTTTGAGATTATATTATTAATCCAATTTCAAAATCATATTAAACATTTTACCATTAAAAATATATACATACAGCCAATAGCAGAGAGAGAGAGAGAGAGAGAGAGAGAGAGAGAGAGAGAGAGAGAGAGAGAGAGAGAGAGAGAGAGAGAGAGCAGTGAATTGGCAACATCATATATCTTACCATCAAGAGTGAAATTATTAATTATTTCTGAGACGTAGAGGATATATAATAATGAAAAGAGAGAGAGAATAACTCCTTACGGCTCCTCCCGCCAATACGTATGAGTATCAAACCATCATACTCCCTCGCCCTCCTTTCTGAAAGACAGGGAATCTGTATTTCTTTTATTAATCTTATTAATATTTGAAAATTAGTTATTAGGTAAATGATTTATTTCTTAAATGAGAGGGAGTGATAGAGAAATTTTATTGTTATTACTTAATCTCATTGAACTTGATATCATTTGAAAATTAGTACGTACTGTAAATTATTTTATATCATAAAATGTAGTAGTGCCCTTAAAGATACAGTATATACATACACTTCTAACACTTCCAGCAAAAGCAGAGGGAGAGAGTTACCACTATGACATATGTTTCTTGTGGGGCAAGAGAGAGTGATTTATCCTCATTAAAAAGAGTGAAATGGAAAGATATTCTTGAAAATACTATCACATAAGAATTTTATTATAACAGTTATATTATTATTGTTATTTTAAAATATTAATAAACATATTAGTATACATACACGTAGGCTACCTTAAAAATTCTCTCATCTCGGTAAAAGAGTGAGAGAGAGAGAGAAATTATGTGAATGTTAGTTGGCAACACAGCAACTCGCTCCCCCTCCTGTCACATTACTTGACATATTTGACAGCTCTGGACCTCAGCTTAGTACCTGGATCTAAAAAGAAAGATGCGGGGTAGAATGGAAATTCCTTCATTCTTATATAATTTTTTAGTTTATAAACTAAAATCTTATTACAGGCAGCTTACGACGTTCCGAGGTTACAACGCTATTCGATTATATTAATCCAGGTTTATGACACTTGTTCCATGGTTACGGCGCTTACACAGGTGATCTGGCGGAAGAAATATGACTCCAAAAATGCAAAATAATCAATATTTTAAGTTTTTTTTTATGAAAAAAGCAATACGAATGCAGTTTACATAGTTTTTAATACACCCAAAGCATTATAAGTAAGGTTTTCTTAGGATTTTTGACAATTTTCCCGCTTACGACGCGTCTCAAGAACGGAACCCCCGTCGTCAACCGGGGACTGCCTGTATAATAAAAACATACATCTCTGTAATAGAGAAAAAATTATTATTTTTATGTGATATTTAATCTTATTAAACTTACAAATATAGTATTAGTCAATAGGTATTAGTATTTGAAAATTAGTAAACCATTTTTGTATCCTAAAAATGTATCTAGTCATGAAAATAACATCAAAATATACACTAATTAGTGAATAATTTTTATCAGAAAAACCCATGAATAGGCGAATTTCCTGCAAATAATGGGTAGACATGGTCCAAAGAAAAATCTGCGAATAGGTGAGTCCATGAATCTCGAGAGTGCGAATACAGGGCTTGACTGTAATTGCATGGATATCCTATATTGATGACCTGCGAAGTGTAGGCTGGCTTGTCTTAGCAATTGATTCTGGGAGGCAGAAACATAACTTGCACATCTGGGTGCTTAACAGCGATGGATGAAGGATGGCTTTTAGCATTATCCATTACAAAGAGAACTTTAAAAGACAAGCCCTCCATGTAGTTGTTGATGCCCACTCCAACATGAATGAACATCACAGACTGCTGGACAGCATTCACCATTGCAGATGCAGAAATGTTCAACTGGGAAGGCCATGTTTACTTCAGGAATGAAACATTCATGGAACCAGTTTGTGAAAAGCATTGCAGTGATGCATGCCACTAAACAGGAAAAAGCCTCTCGTTTTTGTTTTTCGGAGCACAGGGATTTTTTGCAAGGTAAAGAACTCTAGGCTTAATCGTTTGGCTAACTACTTTGGCACTTAGCACCAGTGTCGCCCTGTCCTTCCATGCTTTAAAGTCTGGGACTTGCTAATCCACTTTGGTGGATATAGGTCCTGTTAGGCATTTTCCTCCAGAACAGTCCAAATTACTGGGGAAGTTTAAATAGTAATTGTGGTTAAGCAAAAGGAGATACTATTATGGAGTGTGGTAGTTATAGGGGAATCAAACTAACAGAACATTTGTTGAAGAATACCCTGAAGGTATTACTGGCAGTTTTGAAGATTGGTAAACAGCAGTATGGTTTCATTAGAGGGAGAAGTACTATGACACTTGCAGGAAGAGGCTTGAAAGTCATTGTTAGTTCTACCGAGTAGTTAAGGACTTTGAGAAGGCATTTAACTGAATGCCAAGGGAGTTAGTGTTATAGTGTGTAACCCCCACTGGATGGGTAAATATATCGATATGCAGCTCATGCCGTGTAAACTTTGAGGTTGGCCAATTAAAAAAAAAAAAAACATTAATGGAAAGGGGTAGATATGCAAATGTACATGGTGAAAGAAAAAAATTCTAAAAAAATTTTCCCTGCATTCCACAAGAAGTTAAAAATGACTACTATTTACAACCTCTTATGGGCCTCTTTTACAAGACAATTGTAAATTTTACCAACTTACCATATGTTTTTTCTAACCAATAAATTTTTTTCATTTTGTAAAATTATAATTACTGCTCACACAGTATCAAAACAGATATGAAATAAAACCAGTACCTGATTCGTAGCATATTTGTTGAGAAATATTTACATAAATTTACCGAGAACAGATTCTGTAACTTTTTTACTTTTACATGTTTTTTTCTAATATTTCTTTGGACTTTGTAAAATTACATTTAAAACTGACATACTATCGTAAAAAACAAGAACAAAAAACAATAGCAACCCCTTGGTATATTTACGAGCAAATATACAAAAAATATGTGTGAGAGAGAGACTGAGAACATTCTTCCTTCAAGTTACAAGCACTACTGAAGTCCTGAGACGCCCCCACTCGTGATTTTAGCCATTATAAAAGTTGCCATTAGTGAATTTATGGGCAATAAAAGTATTGGCACCTCTTTCCCGCCCGATTCTTCCAAATCCATGGCTTGACTTAGCCCATTTCTGTTTGCACTAGTTATAAATGTATTGAATGAAAGGACTAGGAATTAATATCTATAGGGATTTTTGCAGATGATCTGGTGGTTATGGGAGAGAGGAATACAAAACATAAAACATATGTATATAAATGATAACAAGAATCAAAAACTGTATAGCGATGCATGCAACGGAGCTACTCTCCGTCACCCCCTAAAGGAGCTGGCGGAGCCAGCGGAGCCCGCCGCTGACGCGGTGGGTAAAAGGGGGTGACCGGGGTAGGAGAGAGCGGTAAGGGACTCGAGGGGGTCTGAGCACGGACGAGCAAGGTGGCCAGCCGAGCCCGAGCATACAGGAGACACCCCCGTGGAACCCAGGGTGAGAACGGTAGGAAGAGACAGTCTCATATGTTCCCCCCCACTTGACTCCCGTATCCTCTCCAGGTAGAGAGGAAGAGGGTAGAGAGCCCAGATGGTTGCCGTGGCAACATGAGCGAGCAATACTTGCCTCCCCCCCGGGAAGCAGGGAGGGGGGGACTGAGCCGGTGGTTCATGGCGATCGCCTGGTTCACCGTGAACGTGCTAGGGCCACGCGGTCGGATAGACCAGGCGAATTGAGATAGCCTAGGCTACCTCTAACCGTCTCAAGCATGCAACACAAAATAAGCATAGTTATCATAGCAGAAAGGAAAGGAACCATTAGTAATAGAGAAAGTAATGTCCTAGAGAAGCTAGGCTAACCGACCTGGGAGGGAGGGCACCTAACTACTCGGGAGCTGGCCTCTGCTGATACGTAAGAACGGAGGGCGACGGCCAGGGTAGTAGGACTAAAAAGAGAAGGACATATGTCCTAAAATGCCTAACAGACCTAGACAAAGGTACATGCATGCATGAACGCTGAGCTAAGGTAACAAGGCATAAACTCAATCGAGCTAGATTCCCATAATAAAAAGAAGAGCACATCTTGCACAACACAAAAATATAATCATAAATACTGCACAGTCTCATAGCTACAATGGTATGGGAGACCGAAGAAGCTTGAATAATGAAACACACGAGGCGAGCCGGTTGGGGCGAGCCTGTAGCCATGTCGCAGGGGGCACCGTCATAGAACCTAAATAAAAGCGGTAAAATGGTCCCTAGCTGGCTAAAAATACGTGAAACACTTAGTCAGTACTTAACTTAGCTGCGGCGATGGCTTGGAGCTCCATGGTGTAAGATAAATCCAGAAACGGAAGCACAAAAGCACAGCGAGAAAAAACACGTGTATGTGGGATGCTGCTAACGAAAAGGATGACAAGAGGCCCGTGGTAGTGGTTTCACTCGCCCCAGAAACCATACCGACACCCTCTTTATATAGGCTGAGCGAGTCAGAATACTCTGACATCCCATTTTAGTTTTTCTCTGGTAATGTTAGCAATATTTACCTTAGAAATATGAACTAAAAGGATATTTCACGAAGTGACACAGGCTGAGCCCAGAAATTGCAAAGAAATGTAAGAAAGTGGTCGGACTCTTTTGAATTGGGTGGTATTAAGGTAATTGTGGGGTAAAAGTGGGGTTATGGTGTCCAGCAAGCAGAGACGGAAAGGGTTATTTATACAAGAGATGACATTTAAAACAGACAGAATTTCAAGTATACATACTCTACCTAGGATCTACTTTAAGCCAGGAGGGAAGTTATGAGGTTGAGGTTGAAAGCAGAATAAAAGCTGCTCTGTGCAAATAAGGGGAGTTGGTAGGGGTAGCTGTTGTGCTGTAATCAGACCTGTGATGATGCTTAGGTCAGAAACATGGTCATTAACCCTCACAGTTCAGGCTAATGTACGTACGCTAATGCATTCACCCATGCCCGGGGCTATATTGAAGGATGGCCAATTTTTAAAAATTCATCAATGGAAAGAGGAAGATATACATATGCTCATAGTATAAAAAAATTCTATAAAAGTTTCTGTATCTTCCACAGGAAGTAGAAAGTGAATATTTCCCAACCATGCAGGCCTCTTTCCTTTGTAAAATTATTGATTACAGCTCACAAAATATCATAACATAAGAACTAAAAGCAGTAACAAATTCTGAGTACAGGCAGTCACTAGTTATCACGATCTGGTTTTATGGGGCTTGTATAACGATGACGATAACTGAATTTTCGGCAGCAATATGCGCTGATACCAGCTTATTGGTTATCCGTAGCACTGATCCTTGGTTATTGGCACCAATAACCAGGGATTGGGGTTATTATCGCAGATTTTTGGTTATTGTCACGCAGTTGGTAACAGAACTCCCAGGTCCGGCTTACGACGTTCCGAGGTTACGACGCTTTTTCTTAAATATTCATTGAAAAATCCGCCCTGGGTTACGACGCTTGTTCCGAGGTTACGACGCTGACGCTTCCGACGCTCCGAGTTAACGACGCTTTTAAAAAACGCATACTATGATAAGAATCCTTTATAGTTTAGCACAGTATATTAATAAAAATAAGTTTTTGGTTAGATTACAACAAAAATTTTGAGGTTATGATGATTTTCGACACTTTTTATGTCGTATTTTTTAAATTTTTTTAGTGACGCCTCATATGCGGAACTAGTTTCTGAGCGAATGAATACACTAGCTTGGGATGCGCAGTTTATAACAGTCCAAAAGTGCAAATAATGAAAAAATCATTGCTTGTTTCCAGTATACATAATTAACAAAACTAAGTTTCTGGTTAGATTACAACGCAAATTCCAAGGTTACGACGGTTTTTTATGCCTTTTAACGATACCTCATACGCAGAACTAGTTTCTGAGCGGAGGGCGCATAAATTAATTTACGCTATTAAACTGTATGGTAACCATAGTCAAGGATAAGGAACGCATTCTCAAACAGTATACATATCCTTTAATACAAAACAGCAAAATATCATTGAAACATTATTTCACTTAAAGAATCCATTTATACTCTACTTAGACTTGGATATAAAAACCCTAGTTTCTCTCTCTCTCTCTCTCTCTCTCTCTCTCTCTCTCTCTCTCTCTCTCTCTCTCTCTCTCTCTCTCTCTTTGTATTTTCCGACAAAAATAATAACTAATTAGTGTATTTTGATGTTTATTTTCATGACTAAATACATTTTTATAATACAAAAATGATTTACTAATTTTCAATATTAATTTTGATTAATACTGTATTAGTAAGTTTAATAAGTTGAAATGATATCACATAATAAAAATAATAATTCTCTCTCTCTCTCTCTCTCTACAAAGATGTATGTTTTTTGTATGATAAATAAATGATTTACTATTTTCAAATATTAATATAATTTATACAGCAATAATATCAATTCATTAAAGAAAATACCATAGTGGAATTAGTAAGATTTTAGCTTATATTTAAAAATTATGGAAGAATGAAGGAAATCCCAGTCTTCTTCAAGTAACTTCCAGTAACCTTTTCTCGAGGTCCAGGTACTAAAACTGTCAGATATATCAAGTTCTGTGACAGCCAGGAGGGGGAAGAGCTGCAGTGTTGCAATCACGTGTTCATGAGATTCCCCCCCCCCCCCCCCCCCCCCCCACCACCCCCCCCCTCTCTCTCTCTCTCTCTCTCAATCTCTCTCTCTCTCTCTCTCTCTCTCTCTCTCTCTCTCTCATTTACTGAGACTCGAGATTTTTTATGTACTTGTACTATTTGTTTTTAATACTTTCAAATATAATAATAATAAAGGGATTTTTGACGTAAGGAAAAATCTATTCTGGGCGAGTTGGCTCGTGTCGCAGCGAAAATATCCTTTAATCTATTATTTCTAGGGTAAATGTACTAACACATACCAGAGAATAAATAAAATAAAGAAAAAGGTCAGTATAACTGACTCGCTCACCCTCCAAGAGGGTGTCGGTATGAACACTAGGCGAGTGAGACCACTACCACGAGCCAAATGCCAATAGAAATCTCCCACTACAAAAACCCTCCATGAGGGGAGCCGACCCACAGAGTGAGCAGCTCGTACTACTACTACTCCATCCCTATGACTGCCGACTGCTGCGCCTCTGGTGCCATCCTGAAGTTAGCAGACAATCTTGGGCGAAGGGATGGGTAGGGTGGGATTTCGCTGGCGACACGAGCCAATCGCCCAGAAATAGATTTTTCCTTACGTCAAAATCCCTTTTCTGGGCTCAGCTCGTGTCGCTGCGCGAAATCGTACCAGAGAAATAGCACAAGATTGTAAATAAAAGTAATAAAATAAATCAGAATAGGTCTCAAATAAAAGAAAAAAATAAATATAAAAAGAATATAATTGCTAAAAAGATACATATACACAGTGATACAAAAATAGAAATATGCTTAAATTACACTTAATTCTAATCATGTTACTTAACATAAGGTAATTTACATATATACAGAGGTAAAATGGTTTACATGTATCAAAATGGTATCTGTGTAAAGGCATGTATCAAAAATATTATAGCAATTAATATAATCAAATGAACAAATTAATCCACAATGAAAATATATAAAGGAATGTATATGACTTAATATACAAAACCCGTAACCATTATAAATAAGATGTATCCCCTAGCATAAAAATAAGGGGGTAACATCCATGAGATCAATATCTATAATCATCTGTGAGTGTCCCTAGCAAAAAAATAAGGGGCACCCACTACACCATCGTAAAAGCAGCTAAGACACAAGGTGAATGTAAATGAACAAGGCAGGAATAGACGAACTGTTGGGTGAGGCAGGTAGAAAGGAGGACTGAATCTTCTACTACAGATTAGCTAGAGTCAGGGAAACTATGTTACCCGCTGCTATGCTGAAAATTTCAGAGCTTCCAAGGACTTAAGGTAATGACGTTTGAACACTGTCGGCGATTTCCATCCGGTATACTTTTTCAACTCATCGAAGTTCATATGTTGGAAATAATTAATTGAGGTGGCTACTGCCCTGACATCATGTGCTTTCGGGAAAGAGTCAGGATTGGCTTGCTTAATAAAGTACAGGATTTGTTGCCTGATGCCTTTAATGGATAAAGTTCCACCTTTTTCCCTCTTAAAGAGGGGACCCGATGAGGATGAGGAGGTCCTGGACAGAAAGGCTCGTAAGGTTGAAACTGGGCAAAGAGATACATCTTGTGGAAGAGGTAGTACCTTCCAAGGTTCCCACCTCATCAAAGGATCTTCATTCTTTGCTAAAAAGCTACGTTCCGGAGAAAGTAGGACTTCCCCTGTGGGAAGGAATTGAATATGATCCGGATCTCTGGATAAAGCCGACAGTTCTGAAATTCTTGCTCCTGAAGCTAAGCTTAATAAAAATAGGGTTTTTCTTAAGAGCATTATAAACGAGCATGTGTCATTATCGGTTTCTGAAGCCAGTTTTAGAACATCGTTTAAGAACCATGAAACTGACGTAGGCCTTACAGAAGGTCTAAGTCTAGCACATGCCTTAGGAATAGACGAGAAGTAGGAATCTGTCAAGTCTATGTTGAACCCAAATTGAAATATCTTTTTCAAGGCTGACTTGTTTGTCGTAATCGTGCTAGCTGCTAAACCTTTTTCAAATAAGGATCTGAAAAAGGATATAGCTGAATTAACTGTCATGATTCTAATATCTGATTCTCTCAGGAAGATTGCTAACTTTTTGACAGCAGCATCATACTGTCTCAAAGTTGAATCCCTTTTATCGGATTCCAAGAAGAGAATATTCTGAGGGTCAATATTCGCATCTCTTTTGCCGCAAACTTCATGAAATCCATAAAGTTAGGGTTTTGAGAATCCCTGAGGAAGCGAACACAGTCTTCGTTTGTACTGACTGGGAGAGCCTGGGATTGGGGATCCGAAGAGGATGAAGGCCCAGTTCCAGAATTAGGGGATACCAATTGCTCTTCGGCCAGTCTGGGGCTACTAGAGCCACTTGAACCCTTGAATGTCCTGAGTTTGTTTAAAACTTTCATGAGAAGATTCACTGGAGGGAAGACATAAATCTTCTTCCAGTTGTTCCAGTCTAGAGCCAGGGCGTCCGTGGCATAGGCCAGAGGGTCCAGGTTGGGGGCTACATAACACGGCAGTTTGTGGTTCGCTTGAGATGCGAAGAGATCCACCTGTAGCCCTGGAACTCTTTGAAGGATCCATTGGAACGAACTGTTGTCCAGTGACCATTCCGACTCTAGGGGCACTGATCGGGATAGCGCGTCTGCTATGACGTTTCTCACTCCAGCTATGTGTGGAGGAGAGATGCCAACTGAACTTGTCTGCCAGGGAGAAGATGGCTACCATGACATGATTTAGATGACGTGACTTGGAGCCTCCTCTGTTTATACATGTACTACCACTGCGCTGTCCAGGACTAGCTTTATGTGGGAGTAGTTTGGTGGGCGCAACCTTTTTAGAGTCAAGAACACTGCCATTGCCTCCAGTACGTTTATATGGAACTGACGGAACTGAGGTGACCAAGTTCCTTGAACCTTTTTGACCTGGGAATACCCTCCCCAACCGCTTAAGGACGCGTCTGTGTGGATGGTGATCCCTGGTGGAGGGAACTGAAGGGTACTGACACTGACAAATTCTTGACTTTCGCCCACGGCCGAAGTCGATTCTTTAGAATCCGAGGGACTGAGGATGTTTGTCCTGGACCTGACATTTCTCGTGAGCGCCAGATTCTGGTTAGGTCTTTCAGTTTGGCTTTCATTAAGACGTTCGTCACTGATGCAAACTGGAGAGAACCCAGGATCCTTTCCTGAGTCCTCCTTGACGCCAGTTTGTGACTTAGAAATTGCTTGACTGACTTCGCTATTTCTTTCCTTTTGGTTGATGGAATCGACAGAGTATGGGAGGATAGATTCCATTGAATGCCCAGCCACTGAAAGTTTGACTCTGGAGTGAGTCTTGACTTGGTCCTGTTTATCTTGAAGCCTAGATATTCCAGGAACTGAATCACTTTCAGTGTAGCTCTGTTGCATTCCTCGACTGTTGAAGCCCAGATCAACCAATCGTCGAGATACGCTACTACCATAATCCCTTGTGTCCTGAGTTGTTGCACTACCACTTCCGCTAGCTTCGTGAACACCCTGGGTGCCACGTTGAGTCCGAAGGGAACTACCTTGAAGGAGAATGTCTGGTCTCCTATCTTGAAACCCAGATACGGACGGAAGTGTCTTGCAATAGGGATATGATAGTAGGCGTCTGTAAGATCGATAGAGGTGGTGACGGCCCCACGGGGAAGTAAGGTCCGCACCTGCGAGATCGTGAGCATCTTGAACTTGTCGCAGCGGATGGCTAAGTTTAAGCGGGACAAGTCTAAGATTACCCTTCTTTTTTGTGAGCCTTTCTTTGGCACGCTGAACAAGCGACCTTGAAATTTTAATCTCTTGACTCTCGCTATAGCTCCTTTCTGAAGGAGGTCCTCCGCGTACTCTGTCAATTCCTTGGAAGGAAGTTGACGGAAAGGTCTGGATGGAGGTGGGTTCGTCAACCAGCTCCAACCCAGGCCTTTTGACACTATGCTCTGAGCCCATTCGCTGAAGTTCCACCGGTGGCGAAAGTGAAACAGCCTCCCTCCTACCTGAAGTTCTTCATTGGTTCTGGTAACCGCCTCGGCCTCCTCTGAAGTGCTTTCCCCTATTAAAGGGGCCTCCCGATCCTCTCCCACGAAAGGAACGCTTACCTCTGCCTCCCTTACCCGAGCGGTCATACTTCTGTGAAGCTTGACTCTCGAAGGCTTGATTGTAAGCTGGAGAGATGGCGTAAGAGGTGGAGGGCTGAGGCTGAGGGGATATCACATAAATTGGCTGTGATTGAGCTTTAGAAGTGGAAGGTTGGGCTGTTTTGCATCTAAGGGCACCGCTGGGACCTGCTGAGGAAAGCGTGGCTGCTTTTTCTGGTAAGGTTGGAAACGCCTGGGTTTCCTCTGCCCCTTACCTTTAGCTGTTAGGTCTTGCCTCCTCTTAGCCGTAAGGCCCCAACGGTCCTTAAGGCTCTGGTTCAGCCTCGTAGCCTCTGACTGGACTTCCTTCACCATAGCTTCTGGGAAGAGATCTGCTCCCCAGATGTTAGACGAGAGTAACCTATTCGGCTCATGCCGAATGGTTGCCTCTTGTAGGACATGCTTCCTACAATTCGTTCTAGCAGTGGCAAACTCAAACATATCTGACTGTACCGTTTGAGTCAGGGATTTGGTCATGAGCTTAAAAAAAAAAAAAAAAGCGGTTCTGAGCCATAGGCTATGGTTGCTACCTCGGTCATAGCCATAGAGTTAATTGATCTGGCTAATCGCGATTTCGCGTCAAATTCAGCCTGAATAAGGCTATCTGGGAGCCTGGGTAGCTTTCACCAAACTGCTCCATAGCACAGTCCGGTTTGAGTTTGCCAGCTGAGAAGGTGTTCGGCAAGTCTTCCCACAATTCTACCGGCTGAGGGGAGTAACGGAGATGTGGGATCTGCTTCCTTCAATTGAGGTATGGGTCCCCCTTCTGGGCCGCTGGGATGGTAGACCTCGCGATCTTTGTCAGGAACGGGAGCGGGGTACTCTCATCCATTGTGAAAATGGTAAAGGGACTCTTAAAAGGTTGTATCTTGGTATTAGAACAATCCATGTCCTATAAACACCTGAGCCATCTCTCTGAGCCTGGTCTCGTGAATAGAGGACTGTCTCCTTTGGTACCCTATCATCCCGAACCATGGCTGAAGCTGTGAGCCTTGCGTAGCCTATGAACGGAGGCTGGAGGTCTTCCAGGGTAGAACTCGAAGTCCTCTATCCTTCGAGTTCCAAATTCCGGTATAGAAATGAGACCGTCTTGGAAGGGGGCGTATGACGCTACTCTCCATGGGTTGTTCATCGAGAACGGAGGTAGCGAGTCATACGGAGGAAGCTGAGTTCCACTTGTATTGGAAAGTGGAGGAGAGGCTAGAGGGGCTTCTCTCAGTCCGGCTATAATGGAGTCTTGGGAAGTAATCCTATCCGACAATTGAGAGATCATTTGTTCCATGCTACTCTTTAGGGACCCAACCAGGTCGCCCACCTGTTGCAACAGGCCAGCATTGGAGTCCAAAGCCGGAGCTGCTGCGGAGGTGGAGGGGTGGCTCTGAATTGGAACCAGGGGTAGCGGAACTGGTGACTCTGCCGGAGTACGAGATCTCTCTCTGGAGGATTTACTCCTTGAGGACTTAGAGCCGGAGCTAGAAGCTTTAGACCTGTCTGCTCCGGGATTCCCAGCCGGAGACTTACGCGAGGAGGATGAAGCCGAAGTCGTCTTCTTAGACGACGACGACGTCTTAGTCAAGGATTTCACAGCTTGACCCTTGACCTTAGGTCTAACCGAAGCGTCAGGAGGAGTATACAATTCATCACCTGTAAAGCCTTGGAAGGATGGAGAGGTTGCAGGAGTAGAAGAAACAGTTACGCCCAAGGGTGACCCTTGGGTGTCCACCTTACCTACCTCGACCAACAGGTCGTCTACACCTACCATAGGTTCCACATTAATATCTAAAGTCGCGACGTCCGTGGAGATATCCTGGTCTTGGTCAGTTAATGAGGCAGCCAGCTGTTGTTGGATGAAGGCGATAGTCGGGGCCGCCTCTACTGGGTCGACGTATCCTGTCGCCTTGCCTCCGGGGAAGATTAATACCGCCAACCGTTTCTCTAGAATGTAGGGCATACCCTTGGCGGCGTTCTTCCCAAAACCGCCGACCCAGGCCCGCAGGGTTGCCAGTGCGGTATCCCTCACTGCCGGCGCCTGGAAGAGAGGGCGTAGATTAGATTTAAGAATCACTTAAAACTAAAACTTAAAGTATAACTTAAACTTAGATGCCGTAAGTTAAAGTGAATGATGAAAACTTAAGCACTAAAACAGAAGCGGAGCAGCTACCGGAGATGGAATACTTACCCCGTCTAAAAGCTGGCTCACCAGATCGTAACATATGGTACACGTCTCATGGTACCAGACCTGGATGTCCCCGTGCGGAGTCGCGCATGGAGCATGGGACCGGCAAACTTCGTGTCCACATGGGTCCTGAAGTGTGGCGGCGCATCCCGGATGCTCACAGTTGGTGGCCTGTAAGTGGGAAGACACATGAGTATCTTAAAGAATATCACTTACAGGCTAAAGGACAGAAGAACTCCGTTGCATGCCGGAGCTCGGAAAAAATTTGGGCATAACCCCTCCCTGCTTCGCCTGAATAGGCTATAATCCCGGAGAGATCCGGTAAGACATGTAAGGGGGGGGGGGGATGGTTTAAGGTACTTAAGATAAACTTATAGTTAATCTAAAAAAACACTTAAACCTAAAACTCAAACGAACCGGACCAAGTCCAGTGCGTAGCGGAGTGTAGTAACTCAGCAATACGGTAAGGTTAGCAGGGACCCACTGTATGTTCCGGTCCACTCTACTGGGTGGACTAACATCTTTCCGCTGGATGCCAGGACTCCGGTCAGGAAAGGAGCCCTAGTAAGGTGGGAAAGAGCGAGAAGACATACAGGCTCGAGCTAGCACGGAGCGACAAAGTAGCACGGATGGGGGGTAAAGGCCAGTACCCCCCAACAACACGTTACCCAACCCTTACCACCAAAGGCCCTTGCCGGACCGGCGAAGCCGGAGAGGTCGAGTCCAGTCTGGGTCTGTCCCGTCTCCCTAGCCCACCTCCGCCGCCTGGGGGGAGAGAGGGAGGCAGGCTCGGGTATGTGGAGCGAGCATGGGCAGACCGACCCACCCTCCCCCGACTCTATGGAAGAGCGGGAGGGGGGGGAAGGTGACTGGGCAGGCGTCTGGCTGTCTCGTGATCACGTAGTGACCACGAGGCGGTAAGACCAAAACAAGACAACTAAGCCTAGGGCAAATCAACTGATCAGAGAGATGCTATCGGGAAGCAACTGAACTGAAAAGCAGTAGCATATAGGCCCACTGGGCCAAAACCAACTGATCAGAGAGATGCTATAGGGAAGCAACCGAACTGATGAGCGGTAGTATAGGCTCAATGAGCCAGGACCTAGGCTAAGCCAGACGCCTAACAACCTAACCATAACAAAATACATAGTATAATTAAATAAAAATAAAAGAAAGAAAGCAATATAGTAGGAGAAAAAATCCAGGAGTGTACGACTAACCCGAAGGCAAGTCTACCACTCAAAGCTAGTCAGAGGCCGATACTAAGAGCCGGGACTAGGGTCTGGATAGAAGAAGCCTACATAAGGTAAAAGACATGCATGCATGACAAACCTGAGTAGACAGCACCCTAAGTAAAACGGATAACTAATATAGAGCGTACACAGATAAGGGGATGTTCTAGGTATGGGAGACCAAGAACGAACCCCCCACGAGGCAGAACCATGCTGCCATGCTTCCGACCCAGAGTTCGTATTTATACCTAAAAAACAAAAACGGCAAATACTGTCTCAGGCCGGAAAAAACCAACTAACCATAAATACTGAGTACTTAACTTAGCTGCTGCGATAGCTGCACGCTCCATTATAGATAAATCCAACGAAAGGGCACAAAAAACACAGAGAGAAAAATAGCACGTGTGACTCGTGTGCGCTAACTGAAAAGGATGGCCACCAGAGGCGCAGCAGTCGGCAGCATGGGATGGAGTAGTAGTAGTACGAGCTGCTCACTCTGTGGGTCGGCTCCCCTCATGGAGGGTTTTTGTAGTGGGAGATTTCTATTGGCATTTGGCTCGTGGTAGTGGTCTCACTCGCCTAGTGTTCATACCGACACCATCTTGGAGGGTGAGCGAGTCAGTTATACTGACCTTTTTCTTTATTTTATTTATTCTCTGGTATGTGTTAGTACATTTACCCTAGAAATAATAGATTAAAGGATATTTCGCGCAGCGACACGAGCTGAGCCCAGAAATAACTGTATAATTACAAAATTCGTATGTGATAGTATTTTAAAGAAATACAATACGTACTAATCTATCCATGTCACTTTTAATTAAGGTTAACTCTCTCTCTCTCTCTCTCTCTCTCTCTCCCTCTCTCTCTCGTCTCTCTCTCTCTCTCTCTCTCCTTTTTTGCCACACAATATATGTGTCATAGTGGTAACTCCCTCTCTTCGCTGAAGATAAGCGTTATAAGTATTTTTTTTGAGAGAACAGAGAGAGATAAACACTCTCTCTCTCTCTCTCTCTCTTTCTTTTACCGAGATGAACGAATTTTTATGGTACTAGTATGTAAAATGTTTATTGATAATTTCAGTTATTTAATAATAATAATAATAATAATAATAATAATAATAATAATAATAACTAATATTTAATTACAAAATTCATAATGGTTGTTATTTTAAAGAGATGAAAATGACCTTTCCATTTCACTTGTAAGGATAATTCCTCTTTCTTACTGAGATGAGAGAATTTTTATGGTAGATGCACGCGTTTATTATATTTTCAAATAATAATAATAATAATAATAATAATAATAATAGAAGTAGTAATAATACGATAACTAATTTCAAAAGAAAATTCTTCCCTTCGTCTTTTTCTGTATCAATTTCCCTACCTCATAACTCCAGTGACACTCGGAGCTTAACAATGCCATACAATGGTCAACAAATTTAATGGTGTATGTCTATCTCTCTCTCTCTCTCTCTCTCTCTCTCTCCTCTCTCTCTCTCTCTCTCTCTCTATCTCTCTCTCTCTCTCTCTCTGTATTTTAATGAAAATATATAGTAATTTGTGAATACATAGTGTTGCACATGAAAAAAGTAAATTAGTGATAATTTTAGAGATACAGCCCTAAGAAAAATTGCAAATTAGTGAAATGTTCCCTGTGGACATGTTTTCAAGAACATCGTTCCGGCTTACGACGATTTTTGGGTTACGACGCGTCTTAAGAACGGAACCCCCGTCGTAACCCAGGGACTGCCTGTACAGGCACTTAGAACCATTACGTATACAGTACGTAGAAATTTTATCAATGTTGTATTTTAGAAAAGGCATGGAATAAGAACTAAGTTACTATATTGTTTTATTGATTTAAAGATGCTGTAAAACAAATTGTTTCATAAATGGAATGGAATACTACAGGTAAAAGAATTTATGATACGTAGATTGACAGGTACACAGCCATTTTCAAACCATTATCTGTACAATAATTGCATTGGTAAAAGTCTGGTTAAATGCAGTTGATGAATTAAACCTTGCCACAAATTTCAAGTGAAAAGGCAAAATTGTGAGAGAGTGAATGACTCATTACATGACAACCAGAGGGTGGTCATAATATTTAGGATCCTTCAGAGGTAAAGTTTGTGAAAATAGGAAGAAAACATTTAACAAACAGATGTGAAATGTAGCCTATAGGACAATTAATTACAAAATTAGATGCAAATGGCACTTAAAAAAAAAAGGACATACTGTACTGAGTAAAACTGGTGAGATATTGGAGGTTTATCCTTTGTATTGAGATGAATCTCTCACTACCTGGGAAAACAGGATTGAACTTTTTACAATTACTTTCGGTTGTGGTGAGATTCCTAAAAAAAACAATGGAGTGATGTACTGTATTTTCTCATTCATTTATAAGGTGTAGGTGTAAGTTCCAGTTTTAATTTTTTGTGGCTAACATGTTATATTGTATTAAAACTATTATATAATTAACTATTATTCTATTTTGATGTGACAGTCATTGAAGGATTCAAAGTAACTATGAAAAAAATTCACATACTGTGTCAGTGTTTTTTTAGTAGAACTTTCCAAGACTAGTGGCAGATGACACTCACCTAGCAGTGGAGTCTGATAAATACTTGTTGTTGTTCATTGATTATATTTTTATTCTCTTTTATTCACATCCACATAATGTTCTTTGAGTTTAGTGTTATTCTGATTTATTTGGTATATAGTAATATGAGTATTAAGTACTGTAACCTGGTCCAAAGTATGTTTTAATGGCTTAAGCATGCATCTCAAATTTAGCTTTTTATTTTAAAGAATTTTCCTTCTCTGATGTTCTGGGTTAGCACAAAAAAGCTTATGATTAAAATCCAATTCCTGCCTCTGGCTTTCAGCCTTTAGGCTATAATTTTTGTGTGTTGTGTTAGTGATAGTACAACAAGAGAATATCAACTGAATTTTTAAAGTACTGTATTTGAAGTATTGAAATTGTGGTTTTGTTTTCCAGTAAAAATTAATTTTTTTTAGAAGTGTAATTTTTCCTTTATTTTTGAATAAATGTAAATGTTAGATTTCTCACTGACTCCCAGTAATGCTCTGTTTTAATATATGCAATTCTTGTTCTTCAGTATCTGCTCTCCTTTTAACCTCTAGTAGACACATGGGCCTAACAAATTTAACAGTTACATTGACAAACTAAACAATCATATTACTACCATTGAATAAGTGTCAAATAGGTAAACTAATACAGGGATTAGACGTGTACTGTATACACAATATGGCCTTTCAACACATTCCCTAAAAAGAGAAGGAAGGGTGATGCCATATGCATGCTGCATACCTTGCGAATGTTGTGCTGCCTCACTCATTTTTTGTCCCTTCTGTCCCTCTTATTTTCAGTGGCGATCCCTATCCTAGTGTTATTCCTTGTTGGAAAACCCTACGAGAGAGGGTTCAATTGCGACGATCAGAGCCTGCGATATCCTTATAAGGACTCCACAGTGCACACACTGGTTCTTTACTTTGTAGGAACTGGTCTGCCAGCATTTACGGTAAGTTGGCAGATGACTCCTGCCCTGCCCAGTCCCTTTACCCTTACCCTCACCAAGCCCCACCATCATTGTGTTGATCCTGTTCATGCATGTTGGCCCCTTATTATGAACCAGTATTTATTCAGTTCACATGTCTGAAGATCAAGCATTTTCATTTCATTTAATGTATTTGTGAACTAATGAATAATCACAATGTTCATTTATTTTTATTAATTGTTAATTTGCATGCTTGCATTATAATATATAAATTAGTTGGAAAAATTCAACACTTGGAAGATGGTGGGTGATGCTAAGGGTAACTATGTGCGCACAGTGTTGCTAGGCATGAATTTTAGCCCTGCAAAATACTAGTATTGTACACTATAGTGGAGGAATCTCCTTTTGTGTCAAAGCTCGTTAGCAGTGTACATTAGTTACACATGAAAAGGACAATACAAGTTTTGGTTTTGCCAGTTGTCAGTTCCTTGGAAGTCATTTTTTAATGTACAGTGCATATGAATAAATTCAGTGTTAAACATGTTAGTATACTCTTAGGTTAAATGTTTATACACATGGAATAATCTAGGTTTCATAGAATTTCAGAGTTGTTTCAAGTTGAAACTTTATGTAAAGAATAATTTTTCCCTTCACATCCTAACTCTCTCTTCCCAATTAAAGTACAGAAAAAGTCGAGGCACATTGCTCTGAAATACTATATAAGTTATTTTTCAAACAAGATCTAATATGGTTGGTGCAATCATTAGTACAGAAAAAGTCGAGGCACATTGCTCTGAAATACTATATAAGTTATTTTTCAAACAAGATATAATATGCTTGGTGCAATCATTTGTTATTCATAAACTATTAGGTCAGGTATGTTTCAGCAAAATCATAGGATGTTATGATGGTCATCTCTAGAATGCCATATATCAATAATTTGATCAGGTGTAGGCTGAGAAGTGAAATGACTGCCATGATGTAAAGTCTGTAATCTTCATTCATTTCATTATTTTAAGATTAATTATCATTAGCAGAATGAATAAATTCAGGTGGAAATAAACTATGCATAGGAAAACAAAAGTTGCCAGTATGAAAAAACTAGGAATTAGGCTCTTAGTTGTAGAATTATGGATAATACTACAGGCATTAACCGAAACTTGGTGATACTATATGGCTCCATAAGAACCCTTCTGGCGCAAATAACCAGAACTCAGCCTGTTATGGTGCCATAACTCGCCTCATCTTTTCTAGCACCATAAAACTGGATTGACGATGACTGAGTCCGCCGATAACCGGGGACTGCCTGTACATTAAATCTTTGAAAATTCATTTTACATTCATTCACTTTATTAGGCTTTGCTACCAATTTAGATTTCAAAGTTCAGGAAACTTTTGTTTTACTTATCAAGAAATTCATCCTCTACTGACATATTCTTTTGACAAAAAATGATCTGAAATATGATCTAAAAGCATGAGGTTTCATTTGAACCTAAATTTTATGCTACCCTGCACAAAAAATTTGCATTTGTATGAAAATTTGTATAGCTTAATTTACCAAGTTGGTTTTGTAGTTGGGAGTATGTATTGTGCATTTTTTTTAGTCTCAATGTTAACTTGCATTTCATTAAGCATATGAGAGACAAACTTATAGATCATTTCTGGCAAGAAAAAGGAAGGAAAAAAGCATTAAAATCTAAAATTCATAAACAAGATGAGTAAGTCAGCTGTAATAAACTGCATATTATGAGTAGTAAATTGAAGTCAGTTTTTATTCATTGCTTTAAATGTAATATGTATTAAAATGAATAAAAAGGGTTAGATCTTAGTTTTATACTATGCAAATGAGGGTAATAGCAGTATCTGAAACAAAGTGTTTGCTCCAAATAGGTATAATTATATACTGTAGTTTTATGTTTGCGGGATGATTTCACCCTTGTCTGTTATCCTACCTTTATATTGGTTACATAAGAATTGTTTAATCACAAACCCATGACTTTAACATAGCATATTTATGACATGTGAGCTTATTTATGCCTTGTGAGCAAATCCAAAACACATTAATCCAGTAAGAGGAAAAAATGGTGATTGGGTAGCTCAGGACGGTTAGTACGCATGTATGTTAGTGGTGCTCTAGATCTGTTGTAGTTAACCAGGTCATTCGTTGTCTGCCAACTGCTTAAAAACTCATGGATTATTATTTTTATTACAGTAGAACCCCAGAGACCTCGACGCTTACCTGTTTCAGATGTGGCGAGATAGGATTCAGTCTAGATCTGAATAAATTTTTCCATAAGAAATAACTAAGTGGATTAATCCATTCTTGACCACCAGTTATTACTTGTACAAAACATTACTCTTAGATTACAATTAAATAAGTTCAGAGTTAAATAACATAATGTATTGGACGTCCTTGTATATAGAAAAAATAGCCTAGATCCAATGCGGCTGTATTAACCGATGGTTGACCTAGCGCCATAGGCTAGGTATAGTATGTATGTACGTACTTACTGGGTAGGCACAGAACCTGTTGCTAATAATAAAACATTGAAAAATAACGGTAATTATCACAGTGAATGAATAAAATAATAGAAATAAGATGCTAAATCAGTCTCAAATGCCTCTTTCATGCTTTTCAGTAGTCTCCTCCTTAAGTTCACTTGTGGTTTACTGATTTCCTCTTCTGCTTGTCTGCAGTGGTTGTCTTGGAACATGTGACTGAATCAAAATACAGTACAGAAAGCCACAAAAACTAAGGAAATTTTCCTATACAAGCATGTACTTAATCAAAGCAATAGCACTAGAGTGAACTGGTTTTAAACAATAATGCCAACTAGCAGTGACTGACCAAAGCCTTTTGTTTATGAAAATCATATGGTTTTTTGGGTCGGATTCTGGTTTATTGTTTGATCTCTGATGCAAAATTGACTCTAAATTTCTTGTTGAAGATTATGTCGAGTTCTGATACGGTCAAGGAAGGGGGTTCTACTGTATATTATTATTATTGAATACTATAGCTGTTTCAACAGCATTTAATTTATAAAGAATCTTCTCAATTCTTCTTCTTATCTTTTTCTCATCAGCATGTAGCTGGTGTATTAGGTTTCCTAAGGACATGTAAAAATTTCATTTGTCTTAAGTTTATTCCTCTAACGTGTCGACAGCTCACAGGCAGTCATCTATGAGAGTACAGTAAAGTGAATTAAGATACGTTTCACAAGTATTTATAGCAGGCAAGGTCGTGTACAATCGGTGGGCGGGTCAGTGAGCAGGGATTTTAATTGGTCGTTGGATGGTAACGAAATCTATCCCTGAGGCGTCGAGATCTACATGGTCTGGCCGGAGTTATTAGCGTGGGTTGGGTGTTGGTTGGGGTACCCACCTCCTGGGCGGCAGGAACTGCAAGCTGTCCATGTGACATATCTTCCGCTCGTTCTCTCTCTCTCTCTCTCTATGTTCATTATAAGTTCAGCTCTTTCTGGTCTCCTGTTATGCTTTTCCCAGTAGTGGATGAAAATGGCCCCTTCTTGAAGGTGGCAGGAGAGATGCTTGGAGAGTCTGGTGGTAGTCATCCTGATATAAGAATGGTGGCATCCGTCCACCGAGCATGTGAATTCGTAGATGACACGCCTTCTCTTCAAAGACGTTTCTGGGGGCGCCGGGTTCTTTTTTAAGAAGCAGCTGGCTGGTTTTCATGTTTTTGTAAAAAATAATGAGGCTAATTTTATCACTTTCTGCAGTGGGGGGAGACATTTTCACTGATTATTTTCCTTATAGCCTTTTCATCTTCCAAATATTTGTGGTACATATAATTTTTATAAAATATTTTTATAGCTCCACTTTGGTCGTTAGTTTTGGTCGTTCTTTCCTGGTGCCATTTATTTATGGAGTCCCTCGTTTGGCGTTCGACCATGTGATTTGAAAAGTTATTGTTGATGAGGACTTATGCAGACCTTTCGATCTCCCTGGTGGTTTCTCTCCATGTGGAACAGTGTGTAAGGTTGCGGCGGACGAAGGCATCTACCACAGATCTTTTATACCTGTCTGGGCACTCGCTGGACCCATTAAGGCATAGACCCGGGTTTGTGGGTTTCTTATAAACCGTGGTGGTGTATCCCGTGGGGATCTGGTGTACCCGAACGTCCAGGAAGGGTAGGGCACCATCAACGCTGCGTTCACACGTGAAGTGGAGGACGGAGCATTCTTTGAAAGTCTTTCTTAAAGTTTCAAGGTCCTCTTCTTTGTTGACTCTTATGAAGGTGTCGTCTATGTAGCGGTAGTATTGGGGAGGGCAGGAGATCTTATTGAAAACCCTTTCTTCGACGACACTCGTGTAGAAATTGGCAAATAGGACCCCTAATGGGGATCCCATTGCCACGCCGTCAATCTGGCAATAAAGATGTCCTCTGTGGGTTGTGAATGGTGCCTTCTTGGTGCATATTTCAAGAAGGGCTTTTAGGGCTTCCTCGGCGATGTTCAAAGCCTGTGTGTCCTCACATCTATATACTCTATCGAGGATGTGTTCAATCGTCTCGTCGACTGGAACGTTCGTGAAGAGGCTCTCGATGTCAAGAGAGGCGATGATACCTGTAGACGGAAAGTCTCGGAGTTTACGTAAAAAGTCAGTAGACGACTGTAGACAATACCTGTCAGGGATATATGGCGTGAGGAGTTCATTGAGTCTCTTTGTGATTTTGTAAGTTGGGGTTGGGATTTGGCTTATAATAGGGCGGAGAGGATTACCAGGAGGAATACCCAGCTGGGGTTTTTACGGTGCCGTAAAATATACCTGGATTAAAGTCACCCTGGGCAAGGGGAAGCCTGGGAGCATTCCTAGCGGCATGGATTCTTTCGACCATCCTATTAATGCCTCGTCGGATGTCTTCGATGAGTCGTATGCATATCACAACATCAAAATGCTCTTGTGGGTTTTTACGGTGCCGTAAATATACCCTGGATTAAAGTCACCCTGGGCAAGGGGAAGCCTGGGAGCATTCCTAGCGGCATGGATTCTTTCGACCATCCTATTAATGCCTCGTCGGATGTCTTCGATGAGTCGTATGCATATCACAACATCAAAATGCTCCTTCCAAAATTCACGCAATGTGAGGTTTGTGGTATCAGTGATGTCAGAACATCTCTTCAAAAGATGTTTTGTATACAGCCTCTTGAAGTTCGATATTACTTGCTGGTCCATGGGCTGGAGGAGAGGGGTGGTGTTGGGCGGAAGATAAAGAACCTTGATGAAAGAATACCCTGCTAGGATATCTTCCTCGAGGCCTGGAGGGTGAGCAGGGGCATTGTCCAACAACAGCAGACATTTCAGAGGGAAGCGCTTCTCTTCCAAGAATTTCTTCACTGTCGGGCCGAAACAGATTTACCCACTCATTGAACAAAAGTCTTGTTACCCAGGCTTTTGCATTAGCCCTCCACATCACTGGAAGCTTCTTCTTTAGCACTTTGTGGGCCTTGAAGGCTTGAGGAGTCTCCGAATGATAGACAAGAAGGGGCTTGACCTTACAATGCCCACTGGTGTTGGAGCAAAGTGCAAGCGTAAGCCTGTATTTCATAGGCTTATGCCCGGGTAGCTTCTTCTCTTCCTCCGTGATGTACGTCTGACGAGGCATTTTTTTCCAAAAAAGGCCAGTCTCGTCACAGTTGAAGACTTGCTGAGAACTGTAGCCTTCCTTGATTGTCATCTCTCCGAACATCTTAATAAGGCTTTGGCTGCTTTCGTGTCCGAGCTAGCCGCCTCCCCATGCTGCACCACTGAATGGATGCCAGTCCGTTTTTGGAATTTATCAAACCACCCCGGAGAAGCCTTGAAGTCTGGGGTTGCCGTTGATGTCCTTTCTCCTCTGTCGTCTTCGGCCTGGACAATCAGATCACTGAAAATAGCGCTGGTCTTGTGGCAGATTGCTGTCTCAGTTATTGTATCGCCAGCGATTTCTTTGTCTTTAATCTATACAAGAAGCAGCCTCTCCATCTCATCATGCACGTGGCCCCTCTTGTTGGACAAAATAGTCACGCCCTTGGAAGGTGTAACTGCTTTGATGGCTTCCTTCTGCTTAAGGATGGTGCTTATCGTCGACAGATTTCGGCCATACACACATATTCCTTAGCGATCACACTCAACCGCATGCCAGCTTCATACTTTTTAATTATCTCCATCTTTGTCTCCATAGAAAGCATCCTCTTCTTTCCGTGAACTTCAGCAACATTCTCGGGACCCATGGCTAATTATGTTAATTAAGTTCACACACAACACGATAAAGTTATACAAGTATACAAAGAAAGTGGATTCACTAACACGAATTTACGTTAACAAACAAAATCTATGTGAACAAACAAATTCCGTGTGCGTACGATAACGCTGATGCGACGAAATGGTCGAAGGACGATTTTACGTAGAGGGATGATGGGACAGATGCTGACCAATAGGAGAGCAGGATCTTACGGCGGTGACTAGCATCAGGAACCAATGGGAGAGCGGGAGGATGGTGGCGAGTCTACTCAGTTGGTGGTGCGTGAGTTTTAAATTTGTTCTCAGCGACTTTACAGTACACCCTATCGCAACCTGAATTATTTTCCTATACAGAAGCAAAAAATCTTCGTCTTTGCCTTCGTAACTTGGATTTTAGAGTGGTATATTAAAAAAAATTAAAATACCACAGTGGAACTTCGGTTTTTGTGAGTAATCCATTCCAGTATGTTTCACTCAGTATGAAATATACAAAATTCAAAACTATAATTCCCATAAGGAATAATGTAAATAAAAATAATGCATTCCAGACACCCACAAATGTTAGCAAATGATACATTTTATAGATAATAAACATAGTGTTAAATTCAGAAAACAATGAGAAATAAATATAAATAACCAATGAAATGGATAACTAAACATCTAACAACACACTTACCTTTATGGAAGACTAGCTAGCATGTGGAAGACGAGGAGTAGGGGAGAGGGAAGCGGAAAGGTTATTGTTTGAAAGGGGAGCCCCTCTCCAGAAGGACTTTAGGTATCAAGGACCTATCTATGGATACTACTACTTTTCATCTTTTACTAGCACCATTTGGAGTTACTTCCCCTCTTCTTTTTTTACTGGCACTAGGACCAGCTTGAGGGTAACTGGGACATCTGTCACACAGCAAAACTGTCTAGAGACATTTTTTTTCTAACTTCTCTTTAAAATTTGCCTAAAATGAAACAGCATTGTCATTAAACATGTTGGAGACACTGATCACATCATCTTTGTTGGGATGACAATTATCTGCAAAATGGTTTACATTACTACTCGTCACTTTGCAAACATGTCCTTAATCACTGAAGTAGGCACATTATGTATGCTCATTTGCTTTTTAAATTTTTCAAGCCAGCCTCTGCTGACCTTAAATTCACTAACAGCACTACTTGTAGACATTTTCTTGCTGAGATTGGCATGCCTTTTCACAAACATTGCCTCCAACACTTTACTACAAATTTTATCTTAAATTCGAGTGGTACTCGCCTTTTTTACAGAAGGGCTGGCACTTGGGACTTTCTTTGGCCCCATGATAGCTTATTTAGCAGTTGCACTTGAATGAAAAGGCACAAAAAACAATGAACACAAAAGCAGAATGGTTCATGAGAGAACATGGGTTGCTTTTCATGGCATTTGGCACAGGCCTAGTCATGAGATGGGCCCTGGAAGGATTGTTTCCAGGTGTATGAATTCCAAGTAAATGTACAAACCCCTCCTTCCCTTGAATTGGGACCACCTTGACAAAGGGGGGGGGCGGCCTTGAACCCGAGGAATTTGTTCCAGGGTTCAAACTCAAGAGTCCCATACATATATCATTAAATATTTATTTTGACTCATTTTTGTGGCGTTTTCCACTTTTGCTAAAATTCATTGGACCTGGTAAATAGAAAAATATCATGGCTGGGACTGGGTTCATATCCGAAGCTAAATAGTGGTAACTGTGGTAGGACTATTCTGCAGGGCTGGACCACAGATTCCAGAGGCATCTGGTTCTGGGGATAGGACTGTTAGCATTCTATCCAGATTGCCCATATTATGTTTAGGGTGGTGATATTGTATTATTGTAATGCTTTCATACCTATCAGGCAGGTTTGCCTTGCATTTGGACCATTCTAATCATGTTGTGCCATCCCGTATGGGGTAGAGCAGGGACGCGGACATTAAGGAGTCGGTTCTTACTTGTGCCATCAGTAGGGGAATAAACTCCATGTAAGACTGTTGATATCTTTTTAAGGTTTTCAGGTTTATATGTTCGTTTTTTAATTGTTTTTATTTTTTTATACTTCAAACTTGATGACTCCTCTTCTTTCCCACCGTTATGCCTACATTAAGGGGTCAGTTGCCTGATGCACCTCCTCCACTGCTTTCTATCAAAGGTATCATCCTCCACCAAAACTCATCTCTCTATATCTTCCCTCACTTTGTCACGCCATTTAATTCTCTATCTCCCTCTAGATCTTCTTCCTTCCAAGCCCTCTTCACTCCCTCGTCATCCACCCTCAACACATGCCCATACCTTTTCAGTCGTGACACACTTATCACCTCTGCAATCTTTAGTAAGCCGCCCTTCTTATTTCATCATTGTTCATACGCAAACAAACCTTCATACTTAACAACAGGATCATTTCTAGCGTCTAGCTGGGTCCAGTTAAATCGCAAATGAAAGCGAGGAATCTTGTGAGATCTGGCAACGCCTGCGTATATCAAGGACCATGCATCCATGCCACCGCGTCAGTTTTTCTTTAACTGCCTGGGCGAGAGTTGGGGTTGACCTCTCTCGGCCTTTACCCGGTTCATTGCCCGTTTTGCTTGTGTTTGAGTGTGTGTGTGTGTGTCTTGTTATTATAGCTTCTTCTGCTCCCTCTTGGCCTCGTCAGCTTTTGTGCCCCAGAACTCCAGGTTTTCCGTGTTCTCGTTTTTTGGCTTCGGCTACAACCGACCCACATGTCACTTGCAGTAGCTGCTGCTCAAACGTTTGTACAATAACGAATCCCTGCACGGAATGCCTTGCATGGCCTAGAGAGCAGTGGAAGTTATTTTATAGTAAGAGAGAGCATCGTAGGGTTTTTCTTCTCTTCCCGATACTTTGTCTCCTGCTGCTGTCACACCCCATGCTAGTGTTGTGCCTTTGTCCCCTTTCTTTTCTTCCATCGATTCGTCGTTGGAAGTATCAGGAGGCCCTCTGGCTGATTTATGTAATGTCGTCCCTTCGTTCTCAGGAGTTACTTTGATTCCCGAGAGGGAGGAGGCTTTTTCATCAATTTCTTTTATTTCAGAGTTGGAGGCGTCCAAAATGGTGGCGCTTTGGGGGCCGCTTGGTCTACGGGGTCCACCCTCCTTGGAGGGTTAGCTGAGCACTTCATGGTTGCTCACTACATCCCTCCTCCTGGCCTTGTCTTTGTGGGTAGCTGAGGTTAGCCATTTTGTATTGCTCCGCCAGTGATGATTGCCGCTTCTTTGAGTCAGAGGGAAGCCATGACGTCAGCCCCGCTAGTGACGTCACAGGGTCAGTCATTTTGTATCCCTCCGCCAGTGGCATCTGCTTCCCGTTCGGATCAAGGGGAAGCTGTGACATCATTGCCGCTCAAGAAGTCACTTCCATCAATGACATCACTCCCAGTTGTCTCTCACTCATCTATGTCGTCATCGTTTGCTGCTGTGATGTCATCTCTGCCATCCAGTTCGCTGCATCTCCCTTCCATGTCCTCAGCCCCTTCTCTTGCTGATACGTCTGAGGCTTTATGCCAGGTGGTTCTTAAGAGATTGGACTCTGTTTTAGAAGATAAGTTGGTTGCCATGTCGGCTGGGGGGACTGGAAGCAAGTGTGTTGCATCGCCTCTGCCTCCTGCGAAGAGATGGTGCAAGGAGCCAGTGCTGTCTTTCTCTCCTTCTCCCCCATCTCCACTGTGTCGGCGTATTAAATATTTGAAGGCTAAGGACTTTGCCCTTTCTTCATCTGCGAGTGAGGAGCAGCACCCCTGTGTTCCTGCGAGGGTTGGTGTTTCTGAGCTTGTTAGTGTATCTTCCCCTGATTGATCTCCAGTGGCTGCTTGCCCTCTGCATCAAGTTGCGAGTGTGTTGCAACCTCCCTTGTTTGTGCACGTTGCAGGTGCTCCCACTTCTCCTTCTTCAGGGCCTATTCGACTTCCTTCTGTATTCAGACGCCTCCCTCACAGATTGAGGGCTCTTTTAGGCGGCCTCATTGCCTCAGGCGTTTGGAGTTTGGAGGAAAAACAGCAGCATATCAACGTCTTGGAGTTGAAGGCAGCCTTCCTGGGTGTGAAGGAGTTTCGGGAGAAAGTAGAGGGTCATTCTGTTGTCCTCATGTCGGACAACACCATGGTGGTCGCCTATGTTAACAAGCAGGAAGGCCTGGTTTCACGTCAACTTCACAGAATGTGGTCACAGACAAACCCAGTCGTCGGGATCAGATCCTAGGCACAGAGTGCTCCCTTCATCAGGTAGTAGCAGACAAGCTCTTTCAGGTTTGGGAGAGACCCGTGTTGGTTCAACAGGAAACTGGAGATATTCTGTTCAATGGTTCCAGATCCCTTAGTGTTAGCAGAGGATGCTTTCCAACCTGGAGGTGTATGCTTTTCCTCCATTTTGTTTGATCTGTCAAGTCCTGAACAGGCTGATGAGTGCAGGGTCTTAAGATGACTTTGGTAGCCCCTCTGGCCTTAGGTAGAATGGTTTCCAGATATTTCGTTGTTGGAGGTTCTGAGGGAAATTTCCTCTTGGCGGCATCTTCTGTGTCAGCCATATGCAGAAAGGTTCCACCAGTCAGTAGATTCCCTGTCTCTATGGTTTAGGCTATCAAGTATCTCCTCTGAGCGAGAGGCTTTTCTCAGAGAACAGCAGGGCATATGTGTAAACGGGGTTTTCTCCTCTTGGATTCTCTATTCAGCACATAGCAGACTTTTTGTCCTTCCTCAGAGATGAGAAATGTTTGTCCATTTCTGCCATTAGAGGCTACAGGGCAGTCGTAAGTTTAGTGTTATGCCTTAGAGGTAACATCTCATCCTGGGAACTTTCCTTGCTAGTTACGGGGTTTGAGCAATCGAGTTCTCCTAGGGAGCTCAAGCCTCCGACGTGGGATGTTTCCTTGGTTCTAAGAAGTTTCACTAAGGGTCCACATGAGCCTTTGCGTCGCTCATCTGACAGGAACTTTACGTTCAAGACAGTTTTCCTCTTGGCCTTGTCATCTTCCAAGAGAGTGGGAGAGCTTCACGGTCTGAGCTATGATGTGAAGCACACCAGGGGTGTCCTTCAAATTTGTCACGGAATTGGTGGCCAAGACCCAGAATCCTTCTGTGCACGATGACAGGTTCACATCCTTTTCAATTCCATCACTGAATGACTTTGTGGGTGGTGATGCTCAAGAGCTTTCGTTGTGTCCTGTCCAGGCCCTGCATTGCTATCTTAAAAGGACACGGCACCTTAGACCAGGCTGCCACAGACTTTTTGTTAGCACAGGACGTACAAAGAAAGAGGTGTCAAAGAGTACTATCTCTTATTGGATACAGGAAGCCATCAGACAGGTATACTTGACTTGTGATGATTCCACCACCACGTCTGTGCAAGCTAGAATGCATAATGCTAGGGGTATTGGTTCCTCTGGCTTTCAGAAAGAACTTGGCTGTACATAGAGTGCTGAGCGCTGGTACTTGGTTACGCCAGTCCACGTTCACCTCTTTCTGTCTTAAGGATGTTGCCCACAGATCTGTGGACATGTTTTCCCTAGGTCCTGTGGTGGCTGCCCAACTGATTGTGTAACTCATCATTGCCCTTAACAGGGCACTTTTGTATCTTACCTAAGATGATTGTGTGGGTGAGAGAATGAGTCAGTTGGCTGGTGTCTTTCTTTTTCTTGTACCTTATCTTCTTCCTTCGTGCAGGTTAAGGAATAGACACGTCATTCGCTGGACTGGTCTGATGCAGGTGAGTAAGGTAGTCATACCGATAGTTTGGTTGCTTGGTATGCAAATAACCAACCCTCTGTTTGGTAGCATATGCTCCGCTCCTTGGCAAGGGGAGTTGGGAGTGGTAACAAACCCTGGTGTTTAGGTTTGTTATTGGACAGTCAACGTTTCTCTTTAGTTCCCTATGATTACAATTCTCCCGTATATCATTGTACTTCGCTCAGTGTCTGGGTGGTTAGATATCAATGTATCTGGCTTCTCACGGGCTTCAGTCCCTCTCTGGAAGTTATTTCCTCTGGAGCTGGACTGGTGGGTAGGCCCCCGGCCGGTTTAGGATGTCTTGTACCTCCCTCCGAATATAAGTCTATCCTATTGTTAAGACTGAGCATATGAACAAATGACAAATTTTCTAAGACAATTTGTATTTTTCATAGCTACAAACCTGAGGACTTAACATTGTACTGCCCACCTTTAGCTGCCCCTCTGTCTTGCTGAGACATCCTGAGTTGGGAAAGACTGACGTGGTGGTGTGGGTGCGTGGTCCTTGACCACTCTTCACCCGATATACGCACGCATTGCCAGATCTCACAAGATTCCTTGCTTTCATCTGTGATTTAACCAGATACAGCTAGGCACTAGAAATGATCATATTGTTAAGACCTCAGGTTTGTAGCTATGAAAAATACAAATTGTACAGTTGACACCGCTGGAACCTCCTCTTACAACCTTAAATAAAACCAGTAAACATTTTAGTGTAATTACACTGGAACCCTATACTCCAATACAGAGCAAAACCTTTTAAAAAAAGTTAAATATGTTCTTGCTCAACCTTGACTCACTTCGGATCTCTCTTTGGGATTGGAAGTTGGTCATGACCTTGGAAACAGACCTGGTTTAAAATTAGAAAATTATTTACGAAGTAGACACCCAACCTCTGAAATGTCGTTCAGACAAATAAAAGATCAGATGTTGTTGATAGAAATCACATCCAAAAATCAGTCAGAAAATATTATGAGTATAATAAAATTGACAGCATAAATGTTTTAAGTTAAAAAACATGATACAGTATGAGCAGTATACAGGGTACCATAGTACTTCCTGATAATGATAATGAGCTAACTGAAAAAAATATATTATTGGATACCCTTAAAAAGAGGTATACTAACATACAGGACTGCAAAATATATAATGTAATGAGTAGACAAAGTAAAAGAGAAAATTGAGATTAGCTAAAAAAAAAATTTTAAGGCCAAGAATTAACCTTAGAAATTTTAATTATGGGCCAAAGCAATTAGACTATGTCCCAAAACCCCTAGTGCCAAAACTGCAGTAATGACGCGCACAAAAATTGCCGTAATACATCTGTATGCGCGTATTGTGGATCTAAAAACATGTCACACCGTGGATGTGAGGTGGACCTTAGTGCGTGAACTGTGGTTAGAATTAAAATTCCTGCAGATGAGAACAGGAATATCTATAAAAGAGGCCAAATTGAAATTGAAAGTTAGAAGAATACATGATCCTGCTAGGAAACGTACCTTTTCGACTCTAATATCAAACAATGAAACAAAAATGGAAATACATAATACTAATAATCAATCTCCAGGAATCTTTTTCTTTGTCTACAGCCTTTACCCACTGTTCTGTGTAAGCCTTCTCTATCTTCTATCTAATGTATCCTGTTCTCTTTTTCCTGCAAGTCATTGACACTTCTACCATTTTGACTGTCCCTCTAATATATGTAATCGTTTCTGATTCTATCCCTTCTCGTGACTCCTCCACACATCCATCTCGACATCCTCATCTCTGCCACCATACAAGTTTCCAGTCACGATTAAAAGACTCCTCCGACAACAAAAGAAATGTAGCAATGGTATCAGCACCCTTCAAACTGGACAAGACTTTTTCTGAGGCTGGGACATTGTTGGACTACTTCTCACAGACAGCTGTCACTTCCCAACAGCATGCAAACCAGAATAAGGACAGTCCTTAGGAGATTCCTTGTACATTCGGCCCACAAACACTTGGCATAGTTTGGTAAATCATTGTTTGTTATGGAAATATTGCCATATGCAGGTGTCAAATTATTTACTTATCAATAAATAATATTTCATTTCAAAGATGTTATACTACTTGAAATAAATTGAATCAGAACCGAGGAGTACTACAGGCAGTCCCCAGTTAATCGGTGGGGTTTGCGTTCTCGGCGGGCTGCTGATAAGCAAAAACTTCCGTTAACCAACATTGCGATTGATGGTGTTTACAGAGCTGATATCTGGTTAATGGCACTGATAACCAGTTAATGGCCTCATAAATCACTAGACAAGTCCCATAAAACCGGATCACCATAAACTGAATCCACCAATAACTGGGGACTGCCTGTACAGTGGTTCCCCCGTATTCAGGGGGGATGCGTACCAGACACCCCCCCGTGAATAGTTAGAACCCGCAAATGTTTGGAACCTCTATAAAAACTCAAGTAAAACCCATTAAAAATGGGTTGTACTTGGTTAAAACCATAGAAAATCCCATTAAAAATTTTCATACTTGGTTTTTATTATACAGGCAGTCCCCGGGTTTCGACGGGGGTTCCGTTCTTGAGACGCGTCGTAAGCCGAAAATCGTTGTAAGCCGGAACATCGTCAAAAATCCTAAGAAAACCTTACTTTTAATGCTTTGGGTGGATTGAAAACTATGTAAACTGCATTCTTATGGCATTTTTCATAAAAAAAAATTCAAATATTGATTATTTTGCATTTTTGGTGTCATATTTCATCTCCCAGATGAGCGTTGTAGGCGTCGTAACCCTGGAACATGCATCGTAAAGCATTGTAACCCTGGAAATAACGTCTATTGACAAGGGTTGTAACCTCGGAACGTCGTAAGCCGAGACCGTCGTAACCCGGGGACCACCTGTAGTTTTATCACAAAAAGTGCATTTTATGATAAAAAAAACCCCAGGAATTTGTGGATATTTCTCGTGGAAAAATGCTGCGAAAGTGCGAATTTTCAGCGAATAATGCGGGGAAACTTTCCTGAGAGAAATCTGCGAATCTGAGAGTCCGCGAATCTGGAGAATGCAAATACGGGGGTGTCCACTGTATATATATGTGCTTGTGTGTGTGCTTACTGATGCCAATAAACTGCTTACTGGCACCGAAAATTGCTTACCAGCACGGAAAATCGGTTACTGGCTCTGGAAATTGCTTACCAGCCACGGCTCCAAAAATCTAGTCAATGACATCGCCAGCTTGTGCCGTAACACCGAAACGCTGTTGAACTGATGCCGTTGGTAAGCGGGGACTGCCTCTATATATATTATACAGATTCATTACAGGTTATTTCCTTGAATCCAACCTCTTGAATGTGCAAACATTACATATACAAGAATACTTTGTATAAAAAATTTTTACCATTTTAAACTTGTTTGTATTCCTTTCCTAGCTTCATCACTATGGCTAAAAACCTTTTTATCATGAGCTTTTTTTTTTTTTTATTAAAGATGCAAAACTTTTATTTTACAAGTTCCATAAATTTGTTCATAAGTTGTATTGTTTTCTTAATGAAAATGTGCCTGGCAACAGAATCAGGAGACTTCCTTTGAAGGTGTTTAGTCTGCATAACCATTAAAACCAGTACGTACTTGTAAAGTGATTAACTGTTGGGAGGGACTTGGTTGTTTTCAAAACTATGGATGCCATTTGATGAATTTTTTTTTTTTTCTTTTTGGGGGGGGGATGCTTTGTCAACACAGATGCTGTTTAAGAGGCTTTGTTAAAAATGTCATAAGTTTGAATTTTGAAGAAATACCAAGATTGCAACAAAAGATTAAATTGTAAGTCCATTACCTCCAAAAGAATTGGAATCTAATGCATTCCTCTTAGTAGTTTAATGCCTGTACTGTATGTCTTCCAAGGCACTGGCTATGAACAGGTAGGTTAGGTTGGAAGTAATTCGTCTGGAGATAGTTCATGGCGTATAATGCAGTTGTTTATTTCTTTAGGTCCATGTGTACTTGCAAAAAGCTTTTGCATATAAGTAATTCCCTTTTAGAATACAATTTCACACCTTATTTTATACCTTAGTCATGTGACAATACAAACATTTTTAGCACTGTAATGAGGTTTGTATGTATTCATTCATTCCTTTCAAAAAGCACCACCAACCTTGGGCACAGCACTACATATTGGGTTATTCAGAGATTTTCCATCACTGATACTTCAAGTTTTCTATTTGTATCATATATTGAGTATTACACATTACTGCCATGTGTTCCTTTAAATCTTATGATCATCAAAACAATTAGGGAATCGTGCATATACTACAAAGAAACCAGTTAAGATATCACTGGTAATGTATAGTATCTGTGATGTTAATCCTTTGAATGTACTCTGGCTTTTAATGTTGTTCTCACTGTCATAAATTATGATATGCAACATGCACTCTCATGTTTGTGAAGCTGGGGAAGCTGTAGGAGGTACTTTTAAGTGGAAAGAAAATGTAGTTTTACTAAAATTTTAATTTGAATGTGCATTTTGACTGTGATTAGTATATAACTGCATGTCTTAGAGGTTTCATGATATCCTCTGTTCAAACACACTAACATACCTCAAATAGAACATTTTTTTTCTGGCATGACATATACTCCTGAAGAAATATTATGAATACTTTATTCTTACTAAATTGTTATTTTTATTTGTCACAGATGTTTTTTTCCAGGGGGAAATAATTTGATTCAGATCCACTAGCTGATACAATACCTTAGAATGCAGTACCATAAATCTGAAAACTAAGCATGAGTATCAGTTGATTTACAAGCAGAACTGTAGGGCTTAGTTTGTATCCACAACAATGTTTGATGATATACCAGTGTCTGCACATGGCTTTCAACTTCATATGCCTTCTGTATCCAGTTTACTGAGTGCTTGTTGCCAGTTAGCAAGCCTTGAAATAACTGTGTTCTGTGTAAGAGATAACTGGAAATGTATATCCTGTATCTAGAATCAGCCTCCTGCTCCCAGTTATGAGATTCTAAATTTTTTAGCAGCATTGTAACTCATGAACTTCTACTTTTCCTTCCAATATTTTTTATTCATAAGATCCATGGAATGGTTTTCTGTACTATGACTTGAAGAGAGATAACGTTTCAAGTTTGCATTATATTTCTGCTAGACTTGATTAAGAATTTGTTGATGAACTGTCTCCCAAGTCTTGCCGTTCCATCCAGCTGCAACCCAGTTTCACTCAACTTCCCTTCCATGATTACAGTATTCAGAAGTATTGAGTAAACACATTCAGTAGGAAAATAAGTAAAAATATTGTTGTTGTTGGATAAGTAATGAGGATTCCAAAGTTTTTCATTTCCAGAATCATAAAACTGCCTTTTTTAAAGGAGGCACATTAGTATCTTTGATAGTGCATCCAATGTTTGTTCTTAAAGGAGTTACTCCTATGGTTTCCCCAGGGCTCCATGAGACAAACTAACCAATGTCAAAGAATTCTCTTCTAGTTGGTCTTAGCCAGGATAGTGGATGTTGGCACAATGATAGAATACGTATAATGACTCAAGACAGGAGGGCTCCATCTCTTGTCTACAAGGACTGCCTAGGTTCATTCCTTATCCTTTACACACTGATATGGCAGCAGCACATCATATGTCAATCATTTTCCCCATTACTTTTGTGGTTTTCGTGGGAAGAACAATCTTTTGAGTTTTATTCACTGATATTTGTTCCCAAGATCTTATTCATTCACGAAGAAGAACTAAACTCGGAAGCAAGTGCATAGTTTTAAGTCCCGGTGGAAAGTTTTGGATTTCAACATTTTTAGCTGCCAGCTTTATTATGTTAAAGTCAGGAGACAGTGCATCTCCCACAAGACAAGAAGTTGGTTTGGTTTGCTAGTCTACTGTGCTGTGCTGTTTCCTCTCATTCCCATGCTGACAAGCTATATTTAACTACTATATTGTAGTAGGCAGTCCCCAGTTATCAGTGATTTGGTTTTATGGGGCTTGTCTAGCGCCGAAAATAGGTGGTTTTTGGTGTTGGAATGTGCTGATTTGCTGTTATCGGCACCAATAATGGAGTATTAGCGCCAATTCATACCTAACAGAGGCACCAGTAACCAGTTTTCGCAGCCGAAATTCAGTTATCTGCATGGTAAGTGCCAAAAATTTATTTTCGGTTATTGATAATTTTCGCTTCTTGTCAAGCTGTTGGAATGGAACCCCTGCTGATAACCAGGGACTGCCTGTAATTATATTAGACAATTTTTTTCTTGAAAATCATTAGTTTATGACCTATTGACTTGAGTAGACATGTTGGGCTAGTTACACTCTTGAATGGTGGTAGCCTAACTTGTCATTTATGAAAGGTAGTTATGATAGCAGTTCCCAAATGTGCCCAACTTCCAAATCTTGGCGTTTTACTTAGTAAAAGCCAGTTTGTCATTTGCAGTGCCTAATTATGAAACTGCATAAATGGTTTTGGTGATAAAAGTTCCCCATGTACAGTAGTACCTCGAGATACGAAATTAATCCGTTCGGAGGCGCCCTTTGTATCATGAGGTTTTCGTATCTTGGACCACATTTTACATGTAAAATGGCTAATCCATTCCAAGCCCCCCAAAAACACCCCAGTAAATTTATATTTCCAGGCCTAAAACACATGTTCTAGGGTTACGATGCCGATCCGACGGAAGAAATATGACTCCAAAAAGGCAAAATACTGTACATACTTGAGTAATATTCAACTGCATGTAATGTTCAACCCCATTTTTACTTCATATATTAGGACTTTAGCATATGTCCCTTAGCAATAAGCCTAGCCTATGTTAGCGGTTGCTACTGTAGCCTAGTCTATGATTCTGACATCTAAACCTAAGAGCTAAAAGCTTAGAATATGCCAATAAAATGTATAAATAATCAGTATGTACTAATTTCAAATAATTATTAATTAATCATTAACTATAATACAAAAAAAAAAAAAAAACTTCCAATCGATTGTTTACATTCAGCTCTTACCTGTCTTACGAGTACCGAACGAACACCAAGCAATCATTTTTCCTAGCACACAGTATGCCATAAATTTTCATTAATATCTCTCTTCAACTAATGAAACTACCAAACAGTATAATAACCATTCATTTCTATTCTTTATTCTATCTTTACCTAATGGAGATACCGAGTTTCTGACAGCTATAATGAAACATACGTATACGTAACGTAATATTAAAACAGAAGAATTCTAAAAAAATACGTATTTGTTGGCAGTCTGATTTATTTTATATTTTATGATATCTAATTCACAATTTTTTTATTAAATGTATTGCATGTACTCATTTCAAATAATTATTAAGTAATCATTAACTATAATAAACAAACAAAAAAAAGCTTCCAAACTTCTGTTTACATCCAGCACTTACGAGTATCGAATGATCGCCAAGCAGTCACTTTACACAGTAAGCCATAAATTTTCATTATCTCTCTTCAACTACTGAAACTACCAAACAGTACAATAACCATTCATTTCTATTCTTTATTCTATCTTTACCTAATGTTTCTTTTTAGAAAAGTATTGCATGAATAAGTTTTTCAATTTACAGCATCCTTTTACCAATAGAATACTTAAAGCACAAGGGGTAGATGCTGACCAATAGGAGAGCAGGACCTTATGGGGTGACTGGCATCAGGAACCAATGGGAGAGCGGGAGGATGGTGGCGAGTTTACTCAGTTGGCGGCGCGGGAGTTTTAAAATTGTTCTTGGTGGTCCGGGCGAATCTCAGGACTTTACAGCAACAACCTTTCGTATCTTGAAAACTTTTCGTATGTAGAGCTGTAAAATTTTTCGTATTTGCTTTCGTATCTCAAGTTTTTCGTAAGTTGAGCCTTTCGTTGTCGAGGTACCACTGTATCAGGAAACTTGTATCAAGTTGTATTAACATATTAATTTTGCAGATCTACTTTTATCAAGTATTACTCTGCCAATAGTGGTGTCACTTTAAGAGTATTCTTTTGACTGTTGCCTTTTCCTACATGATTATGAAATTATGTTTTCTTTATAACGGCTTTGGGAAACAAATGAAACATACATACCTGGCTTATATAAAAAAGATTTTGACACAGTAATTCCTCTGAGGTACCTTCTTATGTAGTTTATAGTTTTTACCTGCTGCTTATGAGTAGACCCAGTAAACAAAATTTATAGTATGTATACAGGTAGCTTTCTCTTAATTTAATGGGTTAATATATGAGAGAATTTACTTTTAAGGGAAGTTATGTAGTAATTATGAATATTTTAATACATTACTACTGTCCTATGGGCATAACCCAATGTTATGTTTCCCAGTAGCATACTATGGCAACGTGCCTGTGAGTGACGAAGTCAGCCTGCTTTATGTTATTTGTGCTGCCTGTATCATGATTATAGGTAGTTAGCATGTGTAACATTTGTGAGGATATACTTTGAAGAAAATGTATATCCTCTTGCTATGCCTCAGATGTTCGTTGGTAAACGATTGATTTCTTTATGCTTGGATCTCATTTACCCTCCATGATGAGCATTCCAAAGCAAATGAAAGATCTTTTGTCTGGAGAGTTATTATCACAATTTGATGTAGAGACTGATGATGACTACGAGATCCAGAGTAGCAGCTCAGAAGCCTCTAACATAGACTGATTACAATTTATCTGATACTGAAGGAAACCTATTGCAAGTGACAGGACAGTAACTGATAAGGAGAGAATTCCCTTTATTTTCGTTCACCAAAAGTTGTGACATTTATTGTTTAGGATAAGGGAAACCAAGTTTGTCAGTTTTTTTATGACGAAGGCATGGCGCACATTGTAACAGTAACAAACAGATATGCCAACCAGTTTTTAGATGAATAGTATATATAGAAAACTTGCCTACAGTATAACATGCACTAAAAGGTATGATAGAAATGAAAATTAACTTCAACAATTCATTGGTCTAATAGCTGTTTCAACAAATGGCATATGAAAGAAAAATGTTCCCTTTTACGTTTCTTGCTTGTAAGCCTTTAGGAAATGAAAATACAAAATAAAATCTTTCATGTTTTATTATTCAACATTACATTATTTAATATCCTCAAATGCCTATATTAAAACATAAAAATGAGCAAAGACCAAATGACTACTCTGCTAGCGAGAAAATGAGACGATATGGGAGCAGCTACGCTTCGCATTAGTAACGCAGTGACTTCCAACATTCATGCAAGAACCTAACACTGTGGTTAGGTTTTGCATGGGAAATGTAATATATCCCTTTTTTCTTTTACAATCTAGTCAAACATTTTGAAATTGTTTAAATGTGTGACCATATGCCATGCTTGATAGTTTGAGTGCAAGGTCTGCTTTATTTTTCATTTACTGTAATGTACATAATTTGCATTATGCGTGAATTATTGAAATATATCAATAGAAGTACATTATCGTAAAAAGATTGAAATACTGGTTGTTCATTACATTACAGTACCATGTAGGCACTATGTATAGCAAAGGTTGGACATTATGTCGGCCAATTTCTATTCTAAGGTTCAATTTATGTCCATTTTAACTTACCACTGGTTTGTTGGAGCCAAGCTTACTTGTTAGTCAAATGGTGCTTGTGTTAATAACATTCTTGCTACTGAGTGTTAGTATATTAGAGATGCTGTTAATAACATTCTTGCTACTGAGTGTTAGTATATTAGAGATGCTGTCGTGATTCCCCAGAGGAAATCAGGTCAGTCCTAGATACTGAATTAGATATACAGTAATATGCAAAATTTCTCAGCTTTTAAAGTAGAGAATAAAGGGGCTTCACAGTCTGTCGGGGCAGATTGATTCTCATACCAAAAAACTAAATCCCCACTGAAAACTGAACGGATATTAAAAGACAACTTATCCACTTCCAGAGCTCTAACCGATTGTACTAATAATACAGCCAGTTCGGGCTCTTAAAACTTCAAATCAGAAGGTAGTATGGACTCCAGTATCCACCAGTGATGATTCTGATAACCCTAGGCATGATGCCTCAATGTGCATCCTTTCTTCTGATGCCAAATACTTTATTAATAAAAGAAAAACTATGATTGATGTTAAACATGTCGAATTTCAGGACAAATGAGCTTTTCCCAATACTGAATGGTGCTTAGTGCCCCCTTCAGTAGGAACTAAAAAACCGCCGAAGGAGACAGTTATCTTACCTGTGGTTATAGCAGTCGTGGAAAATTTAGTTCCACGACTATTTTAGAGAACCAGTATACTCTCAGCATAGCCTTAACCTTTTGTCCCTTCACTTTTAAAATGATCAGTTATGTGAAGGCAGATTTTCAGAATTTTGTGGTAACTGGTAGGTGAGAGTAATTGGTGGAAATAAAGCCATTTGTCTCCACCATTCCAGTATTTAAAAATTCTACTAAGGAATTGACAACACTTGTCCCTTTTAAAAACTGCAAAATAGTATCAATAAGACGTTATTTCACTCATAGAATCCATTTGTGCCCGAATCGCACATTGGCAATTTCTGACCGCAGCTGTCGTAATGGCTGGGTTTGGCAATCAGTCGGCTATAGGTCACAAAAAAAAAAAAAATAAAAGAGAAGTCATCTGAAAATGACACTATACTTAATGAACCGTTGTGACAGCATTGCAAAAGTTGAGATGAGATTACATATTTACCTAGTTGTTCGCACAAGTTGCTGATGATTTAGGCCACACCTAAATTTAACGGTTTCTGCAGGACATCAACTTCCATGAAGGCATGACGATTCATGATGATTTAATTATGGTTTAGTCACGTCACATACTGACATACATAAAGGAATTGTAATGAGTTGTGAGCATGAATGGTATCATATACAGTGGACCCCCCGTATTCGCGGACTCGCACATCTGCGGATTTCTCTTGGGAACGTTTCCCCGCAATATTCTTGGAAAATTCGCACATTCGTGGTATTTTTCTATGAGAAATATTCACAAATTCCTTTTTTTTTTTTTTTTTTTTTTTTTTTTTTTTTTTCTTTTTTTTTTTTCCCCATCATTAAATGCACTTTTTGTGATAAAACTTAAAAAACCAAGTATTAAAATTTTAGTTGGTTTTTCTTGTGTTTTAACTAACAAACTAGGCTGTTTTTAGCATTTTTATTGGGGTTCCAAACATTCGCAGGTTCTGACTATTCACGGGGGGGGTGTGTGTGTGCGTCTGGTACGCATTCCCCACGAATACGGGGGACCACTGTATATAAAATGCCAGGTAACTTGTCACCTCATTCTCATTGCAGTCCCAGACAGACCAAGTTCAATGGAGGACATGGATTTGTTGAAGCTCTTCTTGATAAATTACATGGTCCTGAGTAAGTAGCATGCATTTTGGATTATTAACGATTGCATGGTCCAGTTAAGAGTAGTTGTGCCTGGAGGCACAAAGATGCAAGCTGCAAAGAAAACCAAGATGATGCTGAGTCTGCCCCTACTTGCAGTGAAGATAAGAGAAAGGATACTATGACAACTTGATGAAAAAATTGGCAACAGAAAGTCCAGGACTGTACTAGAGTTTTACCAGGATTACTGCTCTGTAGGGGGATAGTGCCGTCAGTGCACCTCATCCGGTGCAATGTAGGCATTACTTAAGGTTCTTTGCAGCATCCATTCAGCCTCTAGCTGCAACTACTTTCATTCCTTTTATTGTACCCCGTCCTTGGAGGGGTTGCTTGCGCACTTTTTGGAGGCTCGCTAGCCCCCTCCTTAGGCTAGCCAGACCATCCCCCTCCCCCCAGCCTCGTCTTCGTGGGTAGCCGAGGTCAGCCATCTTGTATTGCTCCTCCAGTGACTGTTGCTGCTTCTTCAAGTCGGAGGGAAGCTATGGCGTCAGCCCTGTTGATGATGTCATGGGATCCATAATTGTGTATTCCACCGCCAGTGGCATCTGATTTGCCTTCACATCGAGGGGAAGCCGTGACGTCATCACCACTTGTGACGTCACTCCCATCAATGATGTCACTCCCAGTCTTCTAATCTGCACTGCTGCTCTCGTTTGTGACGTCATCTCTGCTGCCCAGTTCGCTACATCTCCCTTCCATGTCATCGGAGCCTTCTCTTGCAGATCAGTCTGAGGTTATATGCCAGGCAGTGCTTAAGAGGTTGGACTCTGTTTTGGATGTTAAGTTGGCTGCCTTGTCGGCTGGGAGGATTGGAAGGAAACGCGTTGCTTTGTCCCCACCTCCTACGAAGAGATTGCATAAGGAACCAGTACTGTCTTCCTCTCCCTCTTCCCCCTCTACGCCACGTCAGCGTACCAATCGTTGGAAGGCTAAGGACTTTGCTCTTCTTCGCCTATGAGGGAGGAACAACGCGGGCGTGTTCTCGAGAGTGTTGGTGTTTTGAAGAGTGTTAGTGTAGGGCTGTGCCTTGTATAACAAGGCGCCCTGTGGGTTATTAAGACCTGCGGTATTTTACGCTAAGGTCAGTTGGTATGACTCCCATCCTCATTGGAGTATCCTGGACTTCAATGATAATTCTAAGTTCATTCAGTATCTAATTTGTGATGTAAGGTTTTAGTGTTGAAACGCAGAGTACAAAAATAGATGTATTCTTCTATCTTACATCGTGAGGTTCAGATAAAATTGGACAGGTCTTCCAATGAAGCTGGCTAACTAAAGTCTGACATACAATTTGGTTTACAAATCAGAGGTGAGCAGACAATAGCTCGACATACGAACATACACACAGATGACATAGATTACAAGTCACGCAGGACGGTCTGGGTTATAAGTCAATATGTTTTCTCAAGCAGAAAGCTTTGTCAACAGTTTACAAAATTTGATGGCCACAGATTACGACAAACCAAGACGCTGACTGATACAACACGTCAAGGCTTAGCCTACATTATCTTATCTGGTCCGATCACACTCCTGCAAGCACACCAGTTGACCTCTTGGGTCACTGGTTTTAATTAATCATAGTTTTGTTCATGAAACTTACCTGTCAGATATATATATATCTGTATTTTCCGAAGTCCGTCAGAATTTCAAAAACTTCCGGCACATGCATTGGTCGGCCAGGTGGTTAGTACCCATTCCCGCCGCTGGGAGGCGGGTATCAGGAACCATTTTCATTTTCTATTCATAATTTTTCTGTTGCCGGTGCTGGAAACACCTGTTTTCAGTACCTCCGTCTTAGGATTTTGGAAACTTCATTGCTGCCAAGTATCCTAATTGTCTTTTGATTTATTTACTTGGATTTGTGGCTAGGCATACGCTATCTTAAATTGATTTGAATTTGATTCATTTTTGCATAAGATATCTGAATCTAGTTAGGCTAGTTTCAGAGGGTGTTGTCTGCAAAGATAGGGTGTGGCTACCGAGAGCTTCGGTAGATCCGCACTTGGTATGCACGAGGGGTATGGGTCTTGCTTCTTTGTTGAGATTTGTCATGTAAGGAGTGTGAGACTTTGTCTAATTCCGTAAGGAAGACGTATGATTCGTATGTACGCAATTAATCAGTAAACAAAAGTCAGAGTTGTGAACCTGCTAACCTTCCTGTAGACTTTATTTTGCCTAACCCTGTAGTATGGCCTACGGGCTATGAATATGTCTGCGAGAGGTGCTCGCTCTCCATCATTGTTGTGAAGAGTGCTACTTCTGTAATTGTTACTCCTAACCTTGTAGTGTTGCCTTCGGGCCCTAAAACAGTGTCTGTAGAGGGTATTGCCCTTTCTCTGATACTCTATCGATTCGTAACTTAGAATCGAAAGTGCTTGCTTTGAGAGCAAAAGTGAAGTGGCTAAGTGCAGTGACAGTGCCCCTTGTGTAGTGGAGGGTGCGTCAGATCGGCCTTATTTCACCTCTAGGCCGGGACCTCTGCTTGACTCCCAGGAACACAGGGAGAGAGCATGTTGAAAGCCAAAGGAGGGTTACGAGGAACCCCCACCGATCTGACGTGCCTTCGGCAGACCTGAAGATACTCCCAGGCTGCCAAAGTGCGTGCACGTGCACGAATCCTGAAGGATTGCTTCTTGTCCTCCGAAGCATCCTCCCTGCGCAGGGGTTGGAGCTTTTGGAAGGACTCGCGCCCTCTAAATAGAAGCATTATAGAAGAGGACGCTTCACGTCCTCTCTCTCTCTCTCTCTCGTTATGCGTTTCAGTGAGAAGTAAGAAGGCGAACGTCGCCTGAACACGTGTACGTCTTTCCACTGAGAAATACGAAAAAGAAGTCATAGTAGCAGGACGCTTTTGAGAGCGGACGTCCGAGCTTTGTTACTGTGAGAATAAGAAGGCGTTCCCTCGCCCCTCGTATTCTCACACGATCAACCCTTCTCCTGAGACTGCTTCGTGCAGTCAGATTTCTCTCCGAGATGTATCTCGCTCTTCCCTGAAGGCAGTTTCTCTCGCTTGTTTTGACGCCTGTCAGGAGCGTGACGCTTTTCTGCACGCTTCTTTTGACGCTCGGATGGACGCCAGGCGCGCGGGTGCTCGCCAAGCGCGCACCAGTGGACCGAGCGCGCGCGCCAGTGGACGCCGGCGCGCACACCAGGTGTGTCGCCTGGCTGAACGTTTCTGTTGAACTCTTCAAGCTCTTGTTTACGATTTGGGCCTAAAGAATTTTTTCCTCTACCTTCGGTGATACCTTCTACCTCACCTGCAAAGAATGTGAAGTAAGCAGTGCTTCGGAGGAAGCTTAAAGTGAACAGACAACTTCCTCTTCGAAACCCAGCAAGACCTCGGGTTTCGTGAATTCTAGAGGTCTCTGTCAATTAATATTGCTTTTGCAAAGGTGGATGGAGTTAAAGAAAGCTCAAGAGAAGATCTCGTTTGCTCTACCGCAGTCAAGACTTTGCGATAAGGCAGTTGCGGGTTATGTAAAAGCTTGACGTCCTGCACGTCATGACGCTCGACAACGTTCGGTAGGATTCTTGCAAAGGCACTCATCAAGAAGACGCTCTTCAGGAAAGCGCAAGACAGGACTTCCTTTGCCATACTACCAATAAATTTAGGTTGCAAGCTTTTTAGTCCATCTGAAGGGCTTTTCAGATGATAGATTTTGTTAGTTCCTAGTTCGGGACTACGCTGCCGAAGTTGAACATCAGGGTCCTACCTGCCGTAAGCCCAGTCTCTTAACAGGATTCTTGCCCCTTCCTCGATTGATACGGGAATCGGAAAAAATAATATGCTCGACTTCCTGGATTACGTTTTGTCAATTCAGTGACTTTCCCCCATTGACAATATACTATCGTTTTGTCAAGTAAGTGGGTATCCCCTCATTGACAAATATCTCTTTGTCCCGTAAATGGGTTAGTTCGCATTGACAAACATATCAATAACTTTATATTGCGTAAGCGGATAAGCTCTTTTTGACAAGATTCGGAAGAGCTCTCATTCATCAATCGCAGACTCGTACAAGTAATAGACTTGTAGACTACGTCAATGAACGTTTATGTCCAATAACATAAGAAGCTTGAGCTGTCCGCTTCGATTCTCTAAGATTTGTTCATGAAACTTGCCTGTCAGATATATATGTAGCTGTATTTCCGAATTCAGCTATAGATATGTCTGCCAGGTAGGTATGAACAAACTTTATTGTATCATAACAATATCATACTTTGCCTTGTGTTATTTTACTACTGGTTGGTTCAAGTCATATACGCTTGCTGTGTTATCTCTTCGGATGGCAACCGAGAGGTCTATTGTCTATTATTTTAAGGGTATTTAATCGTTACTCCCTGCAGCCTTCCAGGAGTTTCTGATTTATCTTTTACCGTTGTATGGTAGTGTTATGACGACACAAACGCATCTCTATATTTAGCGTTTTCTGTTTCGCTTAAATACACCAGCTTGAGAGTCTCTTTCTGCTAAAAAAATAACGGACCTATTTCTTCGCAGAATAGAGTAGCTGGCAACCCAGGCATAATGGTAAGAGACGACGAATGTAAGCTTCTGTCACTGTCCTCCAGTCCAACCAAGCCAGTTCCAGCTCGTTCGCTGTCATGCGCGGTAGGTTACGTCTCTCTCTCCTGCGGGATTGACTGACTAACCGTATCTCTGTGCTGGTGGTTACGTCTCTCTCTCCTGCGGGATTGACTGACTAACTGTTTCTCTGCAATCACGGACTTTAGCCTAAGATTGAGGGGATTTCTTACATGAATGAATAAACGTTGCATTCGTTTTGCCTTACTATGTTCAACAGAGATATCTCTTACTTCTTTCGGTGCTCGTTACCGCACAATATAGGACTACGAGTCTACCGCAACATTGCACTATTATATGCTCTCCTGCTTAGGCAAAGCGCAGCCTTATTAGGGAAGTAAGCATACTCGGTGAGGGAATGGATGAGCCTGCTGGGGACCATTTCCTTCCTGAAGAAGTTTGTTTCCCTGAATAGACTGCAATTCAGACCTCTACAGTTTTTTCCTACCGGGAAACTGAAATTTTATCCAAGATCTAGGAATGATTCTGAACATCTCTCAGTGCGTCAAGTATCACCTGAGGTGATAGAGAGAAGGTGCCGGACTTCTGGAGAGGGTTTCAGATGTCCTGGAACATAATCTAAAAGAAGTGGAAGCAATTCGGTCGTCCCTCCAGTCCTCGAAACGAGTTTTTGGAACCAGTGGTCCAGATCAACTTGGATATTCCACAGTTCTCTCATATCTTAAGAAGTATCTTCTCTCGGCCTCTGTTCGAGTTTACGAGAAAGAGCCTATTATGACAACAGGCATAGAACGTAACGATCCTCTAGAGGTTCGTTACAGGATTGCAAAAGTCCGTACGAATCTTCTCGATCGACGGCAGCAACTACTGACTTCTGAGTGGAATCTTTGTTTAGAAGTATGTTGAGAGTTGTGGAGACTTTAGGGACGTCCTATCATTCATCTCTTCGCTATGTTGAGGACGAAGAGGCTTCTTCTTCTCTGCTCCCTTATTCTCGATCTGGGAGCGGTAGCATTACACGCCATCCTATGGTATTGAACGGGGATGGATGTTTAGTCTCTTTTTCCCCTTTTTTCAAACGCTTAGGAAATGTGATAAGATGATTTATGACGTCACAGGGAGTGACAATGACGCTGATCGCCCCATGTTGGCCTTCAAGATCCTGGATTCACAGAGGTCACATCCTTCCTAGTTCACTTTCCAAGGACCTTTTCCGAGAGAGTCGGTCTACTCTAACACGAAAGGTACCTATAATCTCTCCGCTCTGAGTCTGACTACGTTCAGACTATCGAGATGTTGACAGGAATAAGATTACCGTCTTCCCTTTCTGTCTGAAGAATGGGATAAGCTGGCAGTCACAACTATTAAAGATTACGCAAATATGTTGTTGACGGCCTTTGGGCTCAGAGATTTGCTTCTGTCAAACAACAAAGCCCTTCACGATCTTTGAGTTCAGTGGAATCTCGAAACTCGCTCACCATCTACTTTTTGTCTCACCTGTTTTCTCGGAGTCAGACACTCGTGCGAGATCAGGCAACATATAGTAGCCCTGAGTCTCTTGTTGACGAAGTCGGTTGCGTTTATACACCCCCGATGATCGTGTAACATGAGACCAGGTTGGACTGTCAGGCATTCGTCCTTCGGGACTGAATCGCCTTTTTGCTCCGCGCTCCTTTCTCCTGGCAGCAGAAGCTCGAGTCAGGAGTTGCTCATGAGTTGATTCGCTGATGACGTTGGGTTGCGTTGATACACCCCCCAAGGTTTGCTTAGATTGAATCGCCCAGGCAGTCCAGACACTCCTCCTTCAGCGAAGAATAGTGCCTTATGGTCTTCAGGGTACAGCCTTGCTGTCCTTGATTCGTCTGACTGGTCAACTGGTCGGTCACCTGATTTTAGTACAGACGGACTGACTGTGCATGTCCAGATCGAAGCTTTCAGTTTGGAACTTAGACGTAGTCTGAAGTTCTTGATATCAAAGCATTCGAACCTCTCCTACCTGTTAACTTCTTGCACGTGATCAGAAAGGCCTATCTTCTAACCACCCTAGATACGACAAAGAGGGTTAGTGAGGTTTTAGGCCATTGTCAGAAGTTTTGGCTTTAGAGAACACAGTGCGGTGTGTTCTCTAAGCCTTCCGTTGTGGCCTAAGGATGGAAACCCGTCTTGTCCTTGGGCCAGGAGCTTGGAATCAAGGATGGCACAAGTTATTGGGCAGGAGCCAGAGAGAGTCCTGTGCTCTGTCGGGTCTCTCAAGTTTTATCTACATAAAACTCAAGAAAGTTGAAGTCCTTCGGGCAATCTGCAGTGTTCCGAAAAAGACCAGACTTGCCCATATCGAAGAACACCCTGGCTTTAGTGTTAAGGAGTTCTTTCAAAAAGGCTCCTTCATTGTGTTTGCACAAAGATTTGAAATCTTTTGATCTGAATGCTCGCGAGGTGAGGGCGCGGCCTCGGAAGCATTTCAACAAAGCATGGCACTCAGCAACATCCTGAGTACCATGTTTTAGCAAAGCAACTCTGTGTTCACTTCACACTCCCTGTGGGATGTGAAGATGGCATATGAGATCTGCTGCTCGCTAGGGCCATACGTGTCTGCAGACACAATCTTGGGGGCAAGAAGTACCACTCATCCTATCCTGTAGAAAATGGTTAGGAAGAGCTCTTAATTTAGTTGTTGAGTCGCCGCCAATGGCGATTTCTTAACTGTTAAGCCTTAGTTAAAACACCTTAACTTTGGCTAGGTTGGTCAGGTGGTGATATATATATATATATATATTTATTTTACTTCTTAGCCCTCATGGTATGGTCAATATGGTCTAGTCACATTGTGGTCACGCCCCCGTTGACAGATCATCTGGCACCTCTAGTAAAGCAGAAGCAGACTTGGGTGACATTAATCACGAAGTCAGCTATGCTAACAGGTGGAACCAAGATGTAAATCATCTGCATGCATTTGTTTCCCAAAATCCTTCTATTCTGTCCCTTCCCACCTCCAACGGTGGGATTCAGCTATATATATATCTGACAGGTAAGTTTCATGAACAAAATGATATTGTTATGATTCAATAAAGTTTGTTCATACTTACCTGGCAGATATATATAATCAAGTACCCACCCACCTCCCCTCAGGGGACAGTGGAAATAAGAATTATGAATAGAAAATGGGAATGGTTCCTGATACCCGCCTCCCAGCGGCGGGAGTGGGTACTAACCACCTGGCCGACCACTGCGTGTGCCGGAAGTTTTTGAAATTCTGTCGGACTTCAGAAAATACAGCTATATATATATCTGCCAGGTAAGTATGAACAAACTTTATTGTATCATAACAATATCATTTTTAGTTTTTATATGTGGAATAATACACATTCCATATAATTATATGTAACACTTACATAATTGCTCGGTCGGCTACAAAACCAAACGCTGAACATTACTCAAGGCATGAGGTTTGACTTGCATTTGACTTATAGGAGTGTGATACAGACACTAATGTGAATATATAATTAACCCATAGTTACCAGCAAGTGGTTAAGGAATGATATTCAATTAGTTATATGTAAAAAATCAGATATATAAAAAATACTTATAAGTAAAAAAAATTCATGGTGTACACAAATACAGATTCACGTAACAAGATGTAAGACATATGCATATAATAATATCCGTAAATAATAATGATCACGTGATATATAGTGATACAGTTGTATACTGCTACTCATGAAGATACATGTGCTACAGAAAATACTAATGTACTTCTGATAATTGCATAACAAAGATTTACATGATAAAAATCATATAGTATTAACTCATATGCTAACTCATATTACTAACTCATATACTAACTGATATACTAACTGCAGTTATTGGTAAGATACAAGGTAACAGATTGATTATAGGCTACTGATTTATTTATACTTATATATATATATGGATTCATATGAATATGATCAATATATGTGCACTTAATACAAATGATTAACATAAATGACTAATCTAAGTGATTAATCTAGGTGCACTTTAAATAGATTCTCAGTACGTAAATGCACAGATATATATTGATTCATTGATTAACTTTTATATTCTTCAAATAAGCATGCTGATAGATATATAATGATTATGATACTGTAGGGATTCTGTTATTTACTGATACTTTATATATTATATGGTACTGATATAGATCCTGATCCTTAACTGATACTTTATACTATGTGGAATACATAGCCAAGGAGATACCCACTACACATTTAACTAGCGTTCTGAACAACTTTTTGCCCATTACACAGTTCCAGACAACCACCTAGAGCCAAATGAAATTGCCAATTCCAAATGGTTCTAAAAACAAGGGAAAATTGCCTGGGTAGGGTTCGATGTTATGTTTAGCCTCCATACTTGGTTTCTGCATCCTATGCCATACAAATACGTTCGCGATGAATAAAATCATCCCCAGCACAAGGCCTGTGCTAGCAAACGTAGAGTTGGATACCCTCCTTGGTCGTAATTATTGGAAGTATGTTCCTTTGTAGTCAATTCTGACAGCTGCTGGACCATTCCGCATTAAAAACTAAATTAACGCTGGGATACGGGTGGCGGTCCAGGAGATCCACGAAATAAGCTTCTTCACTTATGATGGTGCTTATTCCCTTAACATTGTAGGCGGTCGTTACTCCACTGCAGTCGTCCGCAGCGACGAACGGTTTTTTGAAGTTGTAGAAGATCTGTCCGGGCATGCGACGTGAAACTCTCCTACTGCAAGGTGTAACCAGGTTCCGTTAATCAGCCTGTAAGTGAAATTATACTTGTCACAAGGGCAAAGTAAATTCAGACAACGTCCAAATATGGGAGGGAGAGAGCTGTTAAGGACTAGACTTAACCCATATGAATTCGCTGATATTTTATGGAATTCAAAAGAGTCAGCTGTACAGTGGGGCATCGCTTATTCACGGATCAGTATTCACGGATCCAGTTAATCACGGGTTTTTTCTTGGACCGTTTCTCATGTTACATCACTGGTATGAATCGCTGCATCACGGGTTTGTTGTGTTGTGTATGCGATGTTTTTCGGTAGGCTAACCCTCGGCCGTGGTCCGATAACTACCAACATTCATTTAAAGACTCATATAATGATATTAACTGACAATAAAGGTAATAAAACCACTCTCACCTAATATATTATTGTCCTATCTTCGAAATAAATAGCCTATTCAAGGTTTATGTACGACGTTCATTGGTAGGCTAAGCGTAGTTGCAGTGCGATAACCACCAACGTACACAAACATTCACATTATGATATTAACTGACAATAAAGGTAATAAAACCATTCTTACCATATATATTATAGTCATATCTTCATAATAAATAGCCTATTCAAAGACTAATTCCACATCATTACACTCAACTTATCGTCGGAGTGGCCAGCCACAAAATGTAAGCATATACCTTTACGTATGAAAATGGTTTATGTATACGGTTGCGTTCAAAGCGACATTTTTTGTTTGATAAACTTTTAGAAATTTTAATAGTAGTGGTAGTGTAATTACAGTAGTAATAACATTAAGGCTAAAATTAATTCGAACTTCATTATTATTTTGGCAGTATTCGTATATAACTTCTCTGAACAATGAAGTCATACAAACGCTATTTGTCATAGATTATCGTAAGTATTGCTGTTTGTTATTGGCGACGAAGCGTAAACGAAATACATAAAAGCATTTTTTACCTTATATATTATCGTCATATCTTCATAATAAAAAGGCTATTCGTGGAGTAATTCCATATCAGTGAAATCAATTTGATCTATGCGAGGCCAGCCAGCTGACAAAATGTACGTACGTATATGAAAATCAAATTATGATAGCGTTCACAGCAAGATTCTCTTTCGAAATTTTTATAGTACTATTCATGCTACGTAGTAATAATGTTTGGAATATACGTAACATTAATTTTCAATACAAAATATCATCGTTATTTTGGTAGTGAATAATAGTTTAGAATTATCATACATACACTGCATTGTTATGGGTTTGTGGCAGTAATAAAACCACCAAAATATCGTTCTCCTTTAAGTCGTCATATCTTCATAATAAAAAGGCTATTCGTGGAGTAATTCCATATCAGTGAAATCAATTTTATCTATGCGAGGCCAGCCAGCTGACAAAATGTACGTACGTATATGAAAATCAAATTATGGTAGCGTTCACAGCAAGATTATCTTTCGAAATATTTATAGTACTATTCATGCTACGTAGTAATAATGTTTGGAATATATGTAACATTAATTTTCAATACAAAATATCATCGTTATTTTGGTAGTGAATAATAGTTTAGAATTATCATACATACACTGCATTGTTATGGGCAGTGATAAAACAACCAAAATAACGTTCTCCTTTAAGTCAACGCGTTTAGGAAAAACATGACATAGAATCGACTTTGCGACTTCGTTCACTTTGATATTTTTAACGATACAATAACTATCAATTGTACTACTAAAATCCATCTTCATAAGTTAATTTTTCGTAAGATATGTGTTGTTGCAAAAGCTAGCTTATACATAAAAGGCTTTTATAATTTAAGTCATCTTAGATATACATATGTACCCAAACTCATTGTGGGGAAATTTACTACTGTTTCCTCGGATATTGAAATACTTTAGCATCATTCAAACACTTTAATAATATAATGCATAAATACTAGGCTATACATATTTACATCGTATACAAAATACTACATACAGTTATAACACATACTTTTATATACAAAGTTAACAGTTATATACACATACTTTTATATACAAAGTTAATCATATGAGTAGTGATCAGACGACAGCTGTGCACTGGACTACGTACGTACTACTTGGAAGATAAAACAAACAAAAATTTTGTTGTTGTTAGTCGCCGGGATAGATTAACATTTTTCCAGAGATTAAAGAGCTGAATTTTGTTTTGAAGGTATGTCAACCGCGTTAGTAAATAGGTATCATCTTCCAAGGAAATTTTTTTTTTCTCTCTTCTTTTTGCGGAAGAATCTTCAAGCCATTTTGCATTCAAAGTAATGAGAAGGAATCATTCTATTCTTCATGAAATCAGTAAAATACTTACACTAATAATAAAAACTAAAACTACGTACTGTATGCAAAACACATACATCATCGTTAGCTTCGTGTGTGCAAACGTTCATTCTAAAAAATTACAGAGTAATATAACTAACACCTGATTGGTTGGTTGGTAGCCATGGAGATCTGTTATCCAATGACTGCCCTCTGCTTCTGTTCTATTTATAGACATATGGCATGGATGGCACTAGGGTTGAACGTTACCATGTTCGTGATTTTCTGACTGCTGACGGCAAAAATTACTCAATAATTTTCTTTATATAATTATTCCTTCGTGAAAACAATAATATAATAACGCGGTTGACATACCTTCAAAACAAAATTCAGCTCTTTAATCTCTGGAAAAATGTTAATCTATCCCGGCGACTAACAACAACAAAATTTTTGTTTGTTTTATCTTCCAAGTAGTACGTACGTAGTCCAGTGCACAGCTGTCGTCTGATTACTACTCATATGATTAACTTTGTATATAAAAGTATGTTTATATAACTGTTAACTTTGTATATAAAAGTATGTGTATATAACTGTATGTAGTATTTGTATACGATGTAAATATGTATAGCCTAGTATTTATGCATTATATTATTAAAGTGTTTGAATGATGCTAAAGTATTTCAATATCCGAGGAAACAGTAGTAAATTTCCCCACAATGAGTTTGGGTGCATATGTATATCTAAGATGACTTAAATTATAAAAGCCTTTTGTGTATAAGCTAGCTTTTGCAACAACACATATCTTACGAAAAATTACTTATGTGAAGATGGTTTTAGTAGTACAAATGATAGTTATTGTATCGTTAAAAATATCAGTGAACGAAGTCGCAAAGTCGATTCTATGTCATGTTTTTAACTTTAACGTATAGTGGTATGAAAAATACCAGTGTGTCGTAGCGATGCGTCATCAATATAGTGGTATGAAAATACCACATGGTGTTGTAGCGATACGTAATCACAAAGTACAAATCCTTTTCCCGGACCATCCTCAGAATTTTACGACTCTTCAACTTCAAGATCGATATGGTGAAATATATTATATAGTCATACTTATTGTTAAAATTCACAAGTTGAACTGCAAAACATTATTATATTTTGATTGTTATGTACATATATTTTTTGTGTTTTACGGAATGTTTGTTTTGAAAATAATACCTATTAGTGAACATATGGTATTAATTGTCCCACTATTTTATTATAGGTGATCTTAATTATCTCACATTCATTTAACAGTATTATATTAATATTTATTTAAATAAACTGTAATTAATAAATAACAATAATGAAAAACATAAAGGGAAAAAATGTTTTTGCTGCAGTAGTGGCGTTTGTTTGATTATGCATCTGACCTCACATTTCCGAAATCTGAAAAATTCCAAAAACCAAAACATCGGAATGTGTGTGTACTGCACATTTTTTTAAACACGCACACAATGTCTACACATTTACTGATACCCGTTGGTGAAAGACTCAAATTACAGTACGTACGTATTTATTCCTGAGAGAGAGAGAGAGAGAGCGAGAGAGAGAGAGAGGAGAGAGAGGGCGAGAGAGAGAGAGAGAGAGAGAGAGGAGAGAGAGAGAGAGAGAGAGAGAGAGAGATTAAGGACTCCAAGGCGTGTTATTTTTACAATTATTTTATTATCTTGGGATTTTTTTAATCTTTGAGATTTTCATTTAATTCTCGAGATTAATAAGAAAATTAACGTAACTTGACTAGCATCAGCACACATCTGAATGACTCGGCCATTAGCAGGCTAAACCACCAACCTTATGAACTTGCATGATACATGAGATACATGACACACAAAACCACTGTTTATTGGTGAAAATTTGGGGGTCGCACGATATGGGAGATTGCACGTTATTCGAGTATACACAGTATGTGATTTTTTTTAGCCTTTTATGGAACAAAATCTAGCAAGAAATTGCCATTCCCAGTTGGCAACACTGGCCTACTCACGTTTGTCCAACGTTTGTCCAAGGTTGGTTTGTTGTTATGAAATGTGGTGTGCGGCGCGTTCTTTAAATTGTACTCATATAAACAAGTTAATTATGTGGCATCCAAAAGCCCTGATTCTTTTACTCTTATGGGAAAGACGCCTAAAGGTCAGATGAAGGTTTTTACGTGGAATATACGATTAACGTGTTGTGACGAAGGGAAGAGATGTTTCGCTGCATACTGTTGGTAGCATTATCGTTATTATATTACTGGATTGCACTGCAAAATCGTCGCCATCTTTTATCAACATAGATTGTTGGTGAGTACCCATATGATTTACATAATTTTGATAGTTCTCTTACCACTCATCCTCTCTTTCCTTGTGAAAAAAAAAAGAGGCCCACCATGCATGTAGGCTTCTGGCTGTAATCCCTAGGCTAGTAGGCTACATATGTACAGTAGTACATATACTACATTTATTTTTTAAGGCTAATTTTGTACAATAACTTTAAAACTGTCTTGAATTTAGTTTTAGGTGATAGTTGAAAACATATTTGGTGTTTGAACTAAAGTAGGCAGTTATAAACATTGGAATAGTGCTCTTGGGTGGGTTAACTATTAAAGTAGGCAGTTTTAAGCAATTTTTGAGGGGGGTATCAGGATAACACGGGTATTTACTTATCACGGGGGGTTCTTGGCCCTATCCCCCGTGGATAACGAGGCCCCACTGTACAAACTTTTTTACCCATGGCATTATAACAATGAGTGAACCTATCCAGGTCTCTGACGACCGTAAAAATATCCATATTAACAGATGTCAGTACGAATCCCAAAGAAAATTCGATATTACTGGTAGTAAGCTACTAGACAAAGAAGTGGGAAACGGAGCTATTTGTAAGATTGCCAGGCAACACAAGAATCGAAGAGGATATTAATCATGATTCTGTAATTTTCTCTGCTTACTGAAATTAAGCTGTGATAAAATCCGATCCTATGTGCCCTTAACAAAAGGTTCATATTCAAGTTTCTCGTGCGCATCCTCTAAGGTTAATGTTAAAACTTTTAATAGGCAAGAGATGCAACGAAAGAACCCACTATGTAACTAATTTCTATATAAACTTTGGATTTTTCGAGGATTTGTGACATTTTCCCATGAATATGATCTACTTGAATTGTAATATGCTAATGTTGCAAGTAAATATTTCATATCCATAATCTGATACTACTAAAATGCCTGTTTACCAATGCCATAAGGTGTGATTTATTGACTCTAATTGTCTGTGAAGTTCAGAGAAATTTAATTCATTTTGATGTTATAGAAATTCTATTCGCTTATTTTGTTCAATAATTTTAAAACAATTTGGAATGCTTTAGCTAATCTGTTAAAGGAGCTGCTGTGATTGAAGAGATTACATATAAACTTACGATAGTAATACCCACTACAGCGCAAAAGTGCTGTATCCCCTTTACGTTAATAGGTACCGGAAAGTTACGAATAGCCGACACCTTACCACAGACCACCTTAAGACCTTGACTAGAAAGGTATAACCTAAATAGACATGTTCGGGTTTTGAAAAAGAACTCACATTCAGATATTGTTTACCCTGAGATTGTGTTGCTTAGTCTCTGTACCACTAGCCTTAGTTTATGCGAATGTACCTCTAAGGTATTAAAAAAGATTACAAGACCAACCATATAGGCATGTAGAGTATCCCCTTAAAAATCTCCAAACACTATATTAATCATTCTGGTGAATGTAATTGGGGCGCAACATAAACCGGAAGGCATACGTAAAAATTGATAATGTCCCGAGTGTGTTGAAGGTGGTGTATGAGGTACACTCACTTAGCTAATGGTATCTGGTGAAAGCCTTTAAGGAAGTCCAAGCTGGTGAAAAATTTATTCTGACCTAACAAAGATAAGATATCATCGGTACATTGCCCTGGAAAACGATCGGGAATCGTTTCCTCGTTTAAGCGACAGAAATCTACTCAGATACGCCAAGACCGAGGAAACACTCAAAGTCACACCAAATGAATAAAAAAAATTGTACTTAGCTTGATTTTAGTGGGAAGTCATGGTGTTTCGATGACGACACGGCCTTGGTCCTCTTTCTCTGTTTGGCGGATGACCCTGGTTCTCAGCTTGCGTTCCGACCGTGCGTTGTTTGTTTGTTGAATGATTCGTTTCCTCTTGCTTGGTCCATGACGTTCCGATGCAGAAGACACGTCCTGCTCAGCGGGTGACCCGGTTTCTCGAAGATATGTAATGTTGAAGACGCTCAATAAACGATGATACAACCTCTTGAATGATTCTTAATGTAAGACCTCTTACGTGGCCAAAAGAGACACTTAAGTTGCTTGAAGATTCTCTTGCCTTCATTGACTTCTGATATGTTACATTTTCTAAGATTCGTTATTCTTCGGATGGTATGGGATCATCATCTCTCTTCTATTGGTTATTCGCTGCCACCAATGTAGGGCTGTTGCTTTGTATAACAAGGCGCCCTGTGGGTTATTAAGACCTGCGGTATTTTATGCTAAGGTCAGTTGGTATGACTCCCATCCTCATTGGAGTATCTTGGACTTCGATGATAATTCTAAGTTCATTCAGTATCTAATTTGTGATGTAAGGTTTTAGTGTTGAAACACAGAGTACAAAAATAGATGTATATTCTTCTATCTTACATCGTGAAGTTCAGATAAAATTGGTTAGTTCTTCCAATGAAGCTGGTTAACTGAAGTCTGACATACAATTTGGTTTACAAATCAGAGGTGAGCAGACAATAGCTCAACATACAAACATACACATAGATGACATAGATTACAAGTCATGCAGGACGGTCTGGGTTATAGGTCAATATGTTTTCTCAAGCAGAAAGCTTTGTCAACAGTTTACAAAACAATAGATTTGATGACCACAGATGACGACAAACCAAGACGCTGACTGATACAACACATCAAGGCTTAGCCTACATTATCTTATCTGGTCCGATCACACTCCTGCAAGCACACCAGTTGACCTCTTGGGTCACTGGTTTTAATTAATCATAGTTTTTAGTTTTTATACATGGAATAGCACACATTCCATATAATTATATGTATCACTTACATTAGTGTATCTCCCCTTGTGTAATCTGCAGTGGCTACTTTGTCCTCTGCATCGAATCGTGGCCGTGTTGTAACCTCCCCTGTCCGTGCACATCATGAGTGTGTTGAGACCTCCCCCGTCCATGCACAGATTCCTTGCTTACAGTTTTTTATTGTTTTTAACCAGTTACCAGCTAGCGCTTGGAAATATCCTATTGTTAAGACCTCAGCAAGTTTGCTAGCTATGAAAAATACAAATTAATTAAAAAATTTGTCATCTCTCATCTTCCCATGAAAGTTACAGAAGTTTTTTTTAGATTTTTCCATACACCATGTGCATTTGCATATTCATCTTTCTATTGGTGGGTTTTTTTTCTTGAATTGGCCAACCTTAAACTTTGCCTGGTCATGGGGTGTGCTAAATATATATTTGGATGTGTTTAATATATATTTAGCCTATTACATAAAGGTTAAACTCAAATACGAGATTCCTCAAAAAAAAAAAAAAGTTGGCCTAGTAATTAACTAAGATGTTGGCTTCATAGAAAGTCCTATAGCTGACTCATCATTGATGTAAAGAAGGAGTTTTAAGACAAAAAAAGAAGTTAATTCTTTTAAGAAACAAACTTGAGCAAAGGTAACCAGGTGTTTCCTCAAGTATTTTAGCACTTACACCATATAACAATTCAGTTTAGTAGCAACATGTAATAATATACAAGTACACATACCCTGACTATTAAAGGTTGAAAAACAAAATATTTAATCATAGTAACTTACACCATTACCAGAAATATGATACAGTTGGCATCCAAACACGCTTGAGAAACTGTTCATATAAAACCAAATCCCAACCTTTTGAACTAAGTCTGAGGAAGTGCCATGTGCATTTAAAACCACTGCTTTTAGAAAATAATGAAGTTCTGCTAATTGCACTAAACACCTCTGCATTTTATAGAATCTTATACTCCAAACATGGTTCATTTTTCAAAAAATACCAGGTCCTAGTATACACATAGTAGGGTTGTGTCTTCTATAAGTATCATTTGCAGATACGTACTTACCATTTTAGGATAAAAACCAGCTTTTCAGTTGGGAAAATACAGATGTAGAATTGTAGTGTAAATAAACAGAATGAGTACATAATTATGAAAAGCTAAGCTGAAGAATTTGTACATTTTAGGAAAAGCTAAGCGGAAGAATTTGTACATTTTAGGAAAAGCTAAGCGGAAGAATTTGTACATTTTAGGGAAAGTAAACTGAAGAATGTACATTTATGAAACTTGAACCAGGACAGAGCAACTAGTTTGTCAGCTTGGGATAAGCTTTATGAAAAGCAGACTCAAGTAGGCCTGTGTAGTGTATCAACATCTGGTCACAAATCTTAATTATTGTATGTTTAACAAAGTGATTAGAACAGACAGAGAACGGTTGCAAATACCAAAAGAGATGTTGTCTGGATGTTATGGAAGGGGGTAGAGTTAACAAAGTTATATATGTAGTACATAGTGGCTATTGTGTATGGGACAGCAAGGAAGGAATATACTTCTGTTTGCTATCTTCAGCCATAGATAATGGGATTGAAGTCTTAGGACTGCCCCCCCCTCTTCCCTCCCCTAAATTGAGTCAGAGCCAGTAAACTGCTTCCCCAAGTTATTTGTCATATTTTATTTGGCATGCTATTAGGGGTTTGAACTAACTTTAGAATATGTACTGGATCTGGATGTAAGTGCTTTCCTCCTGGAAGCTTGTAGATTAAAGAGCTAAAGATAAAAATTGTCTCTTTTTACACTACTTAGATTCTGTATATAGGGTCCAGAGGTGATATCAACTAAAGTAATGATTACATTTAAAAGAGCAGCTGGAGTAATTATGATTTGGAAATTGAAATGTAATTAGAGTAGATAACTATAACTATGTATATTCATTTTTCTTAGAGGGCTGTACTTGATTGTGAGCTCCTGTCACTTGGTAAGTATCATGGCACATTGTTTTGATCCAAAATAACTGAAATTATGGTTCATATAGAAATATAGCTGTTTTGGCTTTTGTAATACCAACCTCATAGGCAATATAGGTTAAAAAATGTGTAGAAGGTTGTGAGTTGTTATTATTCACTGTGTGCTTTGTGTTTAGTTAGCATCCCAAATCAAATTGTGAAAATAATATTAGAACAAAATTACCTTTAAATCCCTGGAAAAGGCAGCATAGTTATCAGGCAAGTCTTACTTTGTGTTACTGAAGTTATGCAGTAGTGGGACTTACATCATATTAATCACACTAAATTTAAGATGTGTCCAAAAGATATTTAACTAATTATATTAATAATGATGGATGTAAGAAAGCCTTTTTTATTGCAATACACTCCCTGAACACCTGAATTAGCCCTGGTCACTGACCAACGCGAACTATATCCCCACAGATTTACCCACTTCGTCAGTGCTACCAATACTGCAGATAAAATCTAGTCAAATGACTTACCCTAGATGTGTTACCATTTGCAACACTGCTGCAAATACCAGCTGCCAGAGGCCTGCCTCCTCAATTGTTTTTTGTTTGCTATGCTGTTAGGACGTGTCCTGTAACACGTGAACTTTTTAGGTCTTTAGCCCAACCCCCACATATATATATATTTGTCATTGGAATTCTGGATTACGACCTTGGCATTGTATTACAACTACTCTCCTGGTTTTTGCTCCGGTTTTTTGATTGATTTGGGACTTCTCTTGGTATTGACCCGGCTTGGACTGGACTTGAGTTGGACAAGCTACATAAAGAAACGCCGTCAGCCAACGCCTCTATGTCTGCTTCGTTTGCTATGCCCTCCAAGCAAGCTGCTGGGGGAAATGTCGGAGCTCATCGGTCCATCTACATGGAAGCGGAGGATGAGTACCCTCAAACATGACAGACATTTCCTTATGTATTACTTGTAGGAAGGTTCAGTGCAGTGTCAGACAGAGATGTGAGGAGTGTAGAGGTTGGTCGTTAGAACAAACGGAGGATTACTTAAAACATGGGAAATCACTAGCTCCTAAGAGCTAGTGTAAGGCAGGTGTAGAAACAGAAGCAATAGATAATTAAGCGCTAGAGTCAGAGCTATTTAAAAAGACAGATTGTCATCTAGCATGTCTATCTTATTTGCTAATTCAATGAATAAGCTAACTAAGAGTAAGAATAGTGGTAATAATAGTAGTGTAAGTGAAGCTAATTACTCTTTTTCAGCCCCCATGCCTGTTCCAGAACCAGCCCTAATGGGTGCTGGGGGTCATGGAGACCCGCAAGCCTCAAAGGTAGGATCTGCCAGCCCCCCCGGTGCGGAGCAGGCAGTGTTGACAGCAGATTCCTCCTTCCCTCTCAAGGTGTAAGTTCTGAGGTTGATGTAAATTTAGGAAGAGAAGTGCAGGTTCCTTCGGGTTCGTATTCTGTTGTTGTTTATAGTATGACAGTTCGTCTTTAGAGCTATCTTTGGTTTTTTATTTCCTTCCTCGAGTTCTTTGCAACAGAAGGTTTCTAAGTCCTTGGTTGGTCGTCTGGAGGCAGTTTGGGCTTTATCGGGTTCTGAAGTGTTGAATAGTGCTCCTTCGTCTTCGAAGGTTCTTTTTTACTTCTGTGGATAAATTTCGTTCGTCTTGCGGTGGTGGTAATTCTGGTAATCGGGTTATCAAGTTAACTCTATGCATATACAATATGGTGATTATTAATATCAGCAAATTTTTGGTTCAATGCATATTGACTCATGATAATCCAGTACGAAGAGAAATTGAATAACATTAATAACAGTTAGCCTAGAGTACACAAATTGAACATGAAATGTAATTGCAAAATGTAATTGAACAAGAATGAGAATCAGGTTCAGTCCGACTTCAGCATATAATAGTATTATATGTATCCTCATATTATTGTAGTATAGATACTAATGTAGCGGTCAGTTGTTTGCTTTGAAATCAGCTGATGGCAAATATGAGTTACAATATTGACATTTTAGCAAAGCTAATTATGGTGTCTTGTGCCATGTAAATTAGAAATCATAAGGAATTTGTACATTTCATTGCTTTCCAAGAATATTCCCTCAGGTGACTGAATTCAGTAGTATGATGTCTTCATCCGTTTAGCAGATGAATTTCCGTTAGTTGGGCTTGGGATAATTACATTAAGTTTTATGTTAAATACAGTTACATATATACATATTACCAGTCATGTTATAAAATTACAATTACAACTGAAACTAAAATTAAATAGAAATAAAGATTTACACATAGTGATCTTTAAAAAGAGGCGTTCTGTAATTATTACATCTCATTTACATTATGTACTTGCTGTCAGCATACATCCCTATTGTAAAGAGGGGCGTGGTCTAAGTGGGCAAGAGATGCCGACTAATTATTTTCATTTGCTCCAGATGTAACCTCCTTATAACCATCTTGTTCTCAGCGAATGTTCTTCCTTTTTAGGATAAATAAATACCTAGATACTTCACTTATATAAAACAAAGTCATTTTCCTGATACAATGTGTTTTTAAGTCAAATTTGAATCTAAATACAGGCAGTCCCTGGGTTACGACAGGGGTTCCGTTCTTGAGACGCGTCGTAAGCTGGAAAATCGTCAAAAATCCTAAGAAAACCTTACTTTTAATGCTTTGGGTGCATTGAAAACTATGTAAGCTGCATTCTTATGGCATTTTTCATAAAAAAACCTTCAAATATTGATTATTTTGCATTTTTGGTGTTATATTTCATCTGCCAGATGAGCGTTTAGGCGTCGTAACCCTGGAACATGCGTCGTAACCCTGGAAATAATGTCTGATGAATATATGTAATTGAAAAGCGGCGTAACCTCGGAACGTCGTAAGCCAAGACCGGCATAACCCGGGGACTGCCCGTACGCCTCATTGTGAACTAAATTATTTTTTTTCTTCTCGCTAATAATTTTTGTAATCCAGCAATTCTGTTTGTTTTCACTCATTTTCATAGGTAATAAGAGCTTTATGCCATTTATCTTATTGGTGTGAAAACAACAGTAAATGAACTCTTTCATGCCAGTAGTTTTGATTAAATTGTCTCATTTTACCACGGCTGTGTTTGAATTTATATCAAAGTTTGAGAGTTTTATTCATAATGTCATTAGAAGCCTGAATATTACTTTATCAGCCTCAGCTAGATATAGCATTTAAATTTAAAATTATATTAACATGATGATCTAACAGCCAATAAAGTTATTAGTACATAATTCATATCAATCCTATTTTATATAACATCATTTATATCATAACCTACGTTAAGGGTTTACTGTTGTACGATGGTTAAATACAGACAAAACGGATGTTGTTATTGAGTTCGGTTGTATTAGCAAACAAATACTTTCATCATTCTCTTGAATGTACCATTTTAAACTTAATTAACTTGAAGATGGTATAAAGATGTGGACGTAAAGAAGTTAAATCATTATATTTTGGCCTCTCTCGTTGCTTGATTGCAGGCTGCTCCTGCCCTGCTGCACGCGAAATATAGGAATACGTATTCAGAATATTGTTGTCTGGTACTATTGATAATCCCCATCGAAAATCAAATTATCATAAGAGGAAGTATCATAACTTGAATACTGCCAGTATTCACAATCATGTCTTGGAGATTTTTAATAATGATGTTAATGATGTTTGCGGAGATTATAAAGTGGGAACAGAGGCGGTCTAGTTTCTTTCTCTGCAAACTATGGCCTCTTCTGCTGCTTCTGTGTTTCCTTTCCCCCAATATCTTCTAAACTTCTCCTAATATCTTTTAAAAATCTTATTTATCAGGTCATTCTTTGGAGATCGCTTCAGTCTTCTCTCATTCATTCTGTTTCTTTGCCATTAACACTGCAAAGCAAAGAATTTTTGTCAGTTCAATACTGTAATTTGAGGGTTTCGGCGGCTCCCTCTCTCTTCGGAGTTCAGGGAAGGTGTACTTTGGTGGGTATGTCTTCTTAGCACTTTCCACAGGTCATGTAGTTCTCTGGCTGCTAGTCTGGAGGTTTCGCAGGTAGTGGCGGAGTTTTTCCGCAACTCTGTATTCTTCACTGGATTTGAGACGTATTGTATCTGTCGCAGTTCTTGTGGATGCTACGGCAGTTGGCGCTTCGTCTACACCATCGTTGAGTGTATCAGTACTAGTTGTGTCCTCAGTCTCTCCTTTCATTAGGGTAGCTGGTAATCTTTCGTATCTGGTTCCCATTTCATGCTTCCTGGGTTTGAGACTTAACATGCCCACCACGGTTATTGCGTTGGCTACAGCAGTTGGCGGTTCATCTGCACCATCGTTAGTACAGTACCGTTTGTGCCCTTGGCCTCCTTTCGTTAGGGTAGCTGGTAATTTCCTTCTTCGGCTCCCATTGGTTCCTGTCCTTAGAGGCACTTATATGTGCTGTACAAATTACTTTTCTCTACCTTGTACAATGTCGGCGTTAGGTGCTCCAGTTGTTACTCCGAGTGTGGCTCTCTCTCTCTCTCTCTCTCTCTCTCTCTCTCTCTCTCTCTCTCTCTCTCTCTCTCTCTCCTTCTTCTGCTTCTTTCTCAACCTTTTCCTGTGGCTATTTCTGTTCCTCCTTCAAGGTGTTCAATGTGGGTTTGGCCTTGGTTCCAGGGTTTCCTGAAGTACTCTCTTTTGTCACTTGATCAATGTAGCTTCAGCTCCAGACTCCTGTCCTGGTTTTTTGTTGGTGTAACCAGCATCTGTTGGATCGTGTCTTGCGGCCTCTTCACTCTTGGGGATGGGTGTTAGTTGCCCATTTGTAGTCGGCCAGGTGTAATGTCATAGCCACTGGCTGGTGTGGGGTTTCACAGTCGAATAAAACTGGCTCAAGGTTATGTCATCGTCTTTGGTTGGTACACGATTGGCGCAACAGTGTGTGGTTGACTCTTAGAGGTGGGCATTCATCGCCAATTGCCAAAGTATGTTTAGCCCAGGTGTTACATCATCGTCACTGGGTAGTGCAGGTTTGCACAATCAAGCGAGACTACCTCAGGGTTATGTCATAGTCTTTAGTTTGTACACGGTTTGCGGAACCGGGACCGGCTGGCTCTTGGGGTGGGAGGTGGTTGTCCAGGTGTTACGTCATTGTGTCTGGGGCTGCAGGTTTCCGCAGTCGAGTATGACTAGCTCAGGAGTTTATCGTTGTCTTGTTATAGCGTTCTACAACTGGATTGGTTGGCTCAGATATGATGGGATCATGGATGTCAGGTGTTGGTATCGAGTACCCAGGTGTAGTAAGTTCCAGGTTATTGGGTGCTGCTCTTGCAGGTGTTCAGCTTTGTCCTTTTCCTGTTCCGGTGCGGGCGGACAGGACTGACAGAGGATACCCTTTGAAGAGAGAATCCAGTGATAGTTGTGGGTTTTTATTTCTCCAGCAAAGGAAAGCAAGTATAAACAGATGGTGGACTTTGTCCATTCTCTCTTTCTGCAGTCCAGGCTCTGGAAGAACCTACGCAGTTAATTAAAGCAGTGTTTGATATGTTGTATTCAACTAAACCAGTTGTCTCTCAAACAGCAAGTAAGCTGATCTGGTTTCGGCCGAGTCGGGCAGGTTTGGGGGAAGATGACTCTAGGTTTGCATCACTTATAGGGTTGTGTAGGCTGGATTCAACCTTGTTTCCTAATCGGAAGGGATTTTTAGGAGGTAGCGGGGAACCCTTCTGCTGGTGTTGGAGTTCCGCTCTTCGAATCTGTTGAGGCTCTTCTCTCTTAGGTGCCTTCGTTGATTCGTTTGGTAGGGGTTACATATCATGAGGCTTGTATGTGGAAGACACCTTTTGCAGCCAGAGGCCTTGTCCCATCTCTATGTGGATGTTGTCTGAGTTGATGGGGGTTTTCTCGGACATGGTTGGTATACTCCTTCCAATCCTGAACTGTTTGATAACCTCATCACTTCAGTTTCGATAAGGTTGGCATGTCAGTCTAATATTTTGGCTGGCTGTACTACGTTCTTGTCGAGATGAGGGGGGAACTTCTTGTTAAATCATCTGCCTCCTTACCATCCAGGCATTCATAAGAGGGTTCTGTTGAGGGTGCCTCTTGCGGTCAGCAACAGTCTTTTAGAGAGCAAGATGTCTCCCTGATGGTCACCATAAGTGGAGTCCAGCAGTATTGTTGGATGATTGTATAGCAGGTGACAGATCTCAAATGCTGGGGGGTCCGGTTCTAGCTCTCATAGTTTATTTGTCACCTACTGAGGAACTTTAACGTGTCCGAGAACCATATTTGGTTTCCCCTAGGTGTCCATTTTGTTCCATTTCCAAAAATGCAATCAGTTTCTTCTTGCAAGAGGTTATTACTCAAAGCATCGGTAGATTCTTCATTGCTTTCAGAGGCTTCAAGTTGTTCTTCGAGTCCAAGGGCGCAAAGTATTGGGGGTGGCTACTGCTTTGGCTTTCCGGAGGAATTTATTGGTGTCAGCAATCTTTGAGGCGGCTACTTGAGATTCGGTGTGGGTTTTCATGACGCTGTACCTTAGGAATTTTCCGTTTCTAAAGAGAAAGGTTACTCGCTGGGTCGTGTTGTTGCAGCCAACTCAATTTTATATGTAGGTTGGTATCGTTAGGGTGTTAAAAGTAGGTAGTCCGTGGTAGTCTAAATGAACAAGAGTTTCTGTTGGTCAGGCGTTAGACTGAGTGTATTGTTCTTTTAGGTCCTTGAGGTTAGGCAGATCCTGATGGTCGTGTTGGAATAACTTAAACTTCTTCAGCACAGTCATCTGCGTCAGTGAGCAGTAGAGAACTCGAAGGTCCTGCACACTCAACTTCTCCTCCATACATGTGAGGCTTGATAGCGACGTGGGACGTTGACTGTTTCCCCTCCATACAGGAGAAGTATAGAATACCACATGGGGGGTTCTTCAGCCTTAGGCAGTACTTTGGACTCAACATTGAAGTTAGGATGCTTCCTCTGCAAGCATCCCCACCTACAGAGTTGGTCTACTAGGTGATGAAATTTGCTTTTACCCCCATGCATAAGAGTTATACTAGAATACCACATGGGAGGGAATTCTGACTCGGACTGTACCTTAGACTCAACACTGACGTTGGGCTACTGCCTCTGCAAGCATCCTCACCTATTGAGTTAGACAACTAAGTGAGGAAAATTGCTTTTACCTCCATGAATGAGAAGTATAGAATACCACATGGGAGGTATTTCTGACTCAAAAGGTACCAAAGACTCAACACTGACATTGGGGTACTTTCTTTGTAGACATCCTCACCTACCAAGTTAGATAACTAAGTGAGGACCCACATTTACACATGGTAGGTTGATAATGAGTTACTCGTGTATTCTCTGTAGACAGGCCGGGCTGAATTAGATTGATCCCACCACCATTAAATTTTGTTATTGGGTTAATTCAGGTGTTCAGGGAGTGTATTGCAATATGAAATTTTCATAATAAAACTAATATTGTAATACTTACCTGAACACCTGAGTTATTCCCACCCTCCTCCCCACTTCAATTTGATAGTGAATGACTCGATTGAGGAGGCAGGCCTCTGGCAGCCAGTATTTGGAACAGCGTTGTGAACAGTAACACAGGTAACTCATTTGACTAGATTTTACCTGCTGCGTTGGTAGTGCTGACAGTTTAAATGACCCATTTTGTGGGTAAATCTGTGGGGATATAGTTCAGGCTGGTCAGTGACCAGGGCTAATTCCGGTGTTCAGGTAAGTATTACAATATTAGTTTTATTATGAAAAATTCATATCATTCATATGTAGTTAGAATCATTCAATCATTTCACCACAAACTCATCAGCCATATAGAGCCCTCCCTTGCAGTTCAGATGCTCTTAGATTCATATATTCTTGTCTTGTAGACAGGAGAATCAGAAAAGGTGAATAACTATTCATTTGTGCTTGCTTTTCGCCCGGCATGCACTATCTATCTTCGTCGCTCATGTGCCTATGGCATAACTCGGCTAAGAAAATCTGCTCAGCTTTTGTGTTAGCAGTTTGGAAGTCTTCACATATGTTAGTCTCATCTTTTTCATTTAACAGTACGTAATTTTATATAACTTTCTCCAGGGAAGGAGGATTAATCACTATTATTACTTACAGGCAATGTATAGATGGTGTACTGTAAGCATCTTTGTTAACCCTCTTACGCCGAAGCCCTAAAAATCAAAACCTCTCCTGTATGCCGGCGCCGGTTTGGAGTGAGCGCGGAAGCGGAAAAAATAATTTTTTTTTTTTTTAAAAAAATCACAGTGCGCTTAGTTTTAAAGATTAAGAGTTCATTTTTGGCTCATTATTTTGTCATTGCCTGAAGTTTAGTATGCAATCATCAGAAATGAAAAAATAATATTATCATATGTAAATAATGCGGGATATGGTAGCGAAAAAAAAAAAATTCATAGATAATTGTATTTAAATCACGCTGTGCAAAAAACAGTCAAAGCTAACGAGTTACTTTTTTTTTTGTTGTATTTTACACTAAATTGCAATCATTTTGATATATAATACATAGTAAAACAATAAAAGCAACACCGGAAAAATATTATCACAAAATGATGTACGAATTCGTAACGCGCGGACGTAAAAAAATTTTATTTTCAAAAATTCACCGTTTCTAAATATTGTTCTAGAGACTTCCAATTTGTTTCAAAATTAAGACAAATGATTTCATATTACGATACTGTAAGAGTTTTTAGATTAGAAATTGCAGATTTTTGACCATTTCGGACGAGTTAAAATTTGACGAATGTCGAAATTTTTATATATATATATGCACATATTTCGGAGATGGAAAAAGCTACAACCTTCACTTATTTTTTATTGTATTCTTCATAAATTTGCGCAAATTTTGATATATGAAACTCTATAAAACGGCTAATATGAAAAGGAGCAAATATTAGGATAATGCGATGTACGTATTTCGGAGACTTGCGGCCGCGAATCGGCGCGCGGAGAGAAGGTAATATATTTTTTAAAAATTCACCATAAATCACAATATTGTTCTAGAGACTTCAAATATGTTTCAAAATGAAGAAAAATGACGGAATATTACTAGGCTGTAAGAGTTTTAGCGTACAATTGCGTTTTTCAACTATTTCGGTAAAGTCAAATTTGACCGAACGTGATTTTTTTTCTATTTATCGTGATTTATATGCAAATATTTCGAAAAAAGAGAAAAGCTACAACCTTCAATCTTAATTTTTATTTGTATTCTACGTGAAATTGCGCGACATTTTCTATATAAAAAAAAAAACTTTAAAACTTTATGTAGCTAATTTTAAATGGTGAAACATTTCGACAATCGCAAAAAAAAAAATTCTGATTTTTTCGGAAGAGTGTACCACGCGGACAGTAACAAAAAAAAAAACATGTTTTTTTTTTTTTTTTTCATAAATTCACCATAAATCGAAATATTGTGCTAGAGACTTCCAAGTCGTTGCAAAATGAAGGTAAATGATTGAATATTACTAGAATATAAGAGTTTTAGGCTTACAATTGCGTTTTTCGACTATTCGGTAGTCAAAGTGACCGAAAGTTGAAATTTTTGCACTTAACGTTATTTATATGAAAATATTTCGAAACTGATAAAAGCTACAACCATGGGTTGTTGTTGTATTGTCCATGAAATTTTGCATATTCCATATATAAAACTTTATGATAATAATTTTGTCCCCTCATGGGATCGAACCACCGTCCAGCGGACAGGAATGAAATCAGGACCGACATTGATGTTAACGATTCGGCTAACAAGTGAGGCAAATAAGTTTATATCGATTCTGACCTTACAAATCACCGCCGAACTCTGTTTTTTTGTAATTAGAATCGATATGAAACCCCCTCTACCATTTTGAGCCAATACGAACGTTTGACGCACGTAGCCATATTATGAATAATTATCACATCACCGTGATTCATATAAATCATTCGAGCTACAAATGTCCTTTAATATCTAATTCTCTCTACCTCAGAATTGATATATTTTCATAATGTACCGAAGGGGAATTTTTAGTTGATAATAATTTCGTCCCCTCATGGGATCGAACTACCGTCCAGCGGACAGGAACGTAATCAGGACCGACATTGATGTTAACGATTCGGCTAACAATGAGGCTAATAAGTTTTTATCGGTTCTGACCTTACAAATCACCGTTGAACTCGGTTTTTTCGTAATTAGAATCGATATGAAACCCCCTCTACCGAATTTGACGGTGATTTTTAAGGTCAGAATCGATATAAACTTATTAGCCTCACTTGTTAGCCGAATCGTTAACATCAATGTCGGTCCTGATTTCGTTCATGTCCGCTGGACGGTGGTTCAATCCCAAAAGGGGACAAAATTATTATCAACTAAAAATTCCCCTTCGGTACATAGTATATGAAAATATATCAATACCGAGGTAGAGCGAATTAGATATAAAAGGACACTTGTAGCTTGAATGATTTTATGAATCACGAAGATGTGATAATTATTCATAATATGGCTACGTGTGTCAAACGATCGAATTGGCTAACATGGTAGAGGGGGGGTTTCATATCGATTCTAATTATGAAAAAACTGAGTTTGACGGTGATTTTTAAGGTCAGAATCGATATAAACTTATTAGCCTCACTTGTTAGCCGAATCGTTAACGTCAATGTCGGTCCTGATTTCGTTCATGTCCGCTGGACGGTGGTTCAATCCCAAAAGGGGACAAAATTATTATCAACTAAAAATTCCCCTTCGGTACATAGTATATGAAAATATATCAATTCCGAGGTAGAGCGAATTAGATATAAAAGGACACTTGTAGCTTGAATGATTTTATGAATCACGAAGATGTGATAATTATTCATAATATGGCTACGTGTGTCAAACGATCGAATTGGCTAACATGGTAGAGGGGGGGTTTCATATCGATTCTAATTATGAAAAACTGAGTTCGACGGTGATTTTTAAGGTCAGAATCGATATAAACTTATTAGCCTCACTTGTTAGCCGAATCGTTAACGTCAATGTCTGTCCCGATTTCGTTCCTGTCCATCTGCTGGACGGTGGTTCGATCTCATGAGGGGACGAAATTATTATCAACTAAAAATTCCTCTTTGGCACATATATGAAATTATATCAATTCCAAGGTAGAGCGAATTAGATATTAAAAGACATTTGTAGCTCGAATGATATATAATATATATATATATATATATATATATATATATATATATTATATATATATATATATATCTATATATATATATATATATATATATATATATATATATATATATATATATATATTATGCTTAAAAAATCACAGTAGATGAATGTGACTTTTCATTAAACTATGTGAAACACCACAGGGAAAATTGATAGTCAGAAATCCAAGCACTTTCGTCCTTCTTGGGACAAATGTCTTAGTAAAGGACAAAAGCGCTTGGATTTCTGACTATCATTTTCCATTATATATATATATATATATATATATATATATATATATATATATATATATATATATATATATATATATATATAAATGCAAGAATTTGGTAGATCCATGGCCTCACAGAATTGGAAATTCCCATATTTCGAAGCACTTACCTTATGGAATAATTCCATTAGGGCCAAGGCAAACAGCAACTTACCAGTCAAACTTTTTTACACTAGCCATTTTCGATACCTTCTGTGTACTAAACTGTAATTGTTTCTAATTTGAAATTGTTCTTGTGGATAAATAAAGCTTTAAAAAGGTTTTAATAACTTGAAAAAGTTTAAAATTATACACAGGATGGTGAAAACTACCACACTAAACAATGCCACCATTGGATGCAAGTGTACTATACGATACAGTCATTTCCTTTAAAAAAAAAAACCTTTTGGATGGAATTTTCTGTACCTATCCTCTGCAAAAAAACTTTCAAACTCCTCTATCTCATCCTCCATGAAGAGTTCTTCAGCTGAAGGAAGGCTTTGTGAACCATTTCGGGTACTGGCAGATCATGTGTGTCTTCACTCCTGTTAGGCCTAACAAACTTGGTTATGAGCACCTGTCTCAGTTTTCTTTGTCCGGCACGTTCACTATGTATTTGTTTTCGTATAGATTTATTCTACGATAAAAAAAGAACTGATGAAAATTCAAAATTTGATATGAAATTACAATTTCTTAAAAAGAAATTATAAAAATTCAAAATTCAACATGAAATGACAGTTTCTTGAAAAGTTTAGATAAAATGATTCTCTCTCTCTCTCTCTCTCTCTCTCTCTCTCTCTCTCTCTCTCTCTCTCTCTCTCTCAAAAATTCAAAATTAGATATGAAATTACAATTTCTTAAAAAGAAATTATAAAAATTCAAAATTCAACATGAAATGACAGTTTCTTGAAAAGTTTAGATCGAACGATTCTCTCTCTCTCTCTCTCTCTCTCTCTCTCTCTCTCTCTCTCTCTCTCTCTCTCTCTCTCAAAAATCTGCTTCTCTGTTAATCACTTTTTCTAGTCATTTTCATCAAAACCTATTTCAACAATAGAAAAAAATAAATGATTAAATGCCAAAAGTTAGTCAAAACAAGTTAACCTAGAGAAAAAACTCTTACTTCATTCACCAGTGATGGATTTCAGTTGTCGACTGCTGCCAAAATGGAAGTTGCTCCCTCCTTCGTCTTTAACTTTAGGGCAAGCTTTTTAGTTTCGACAAGATATGAAAAAATCAGGTTACGAAGGCCGCTTCGGAACGAGTTAATTTTGTATCCTGAGGCACTACTGTATATATATATGCATGCAGTGATCCTCATATTCGCAGGGGATGTGTACCAGACACCCCTGTGAATAGTTTAAACCTGCAAATAGTTAAAACCACCACTAAAAATGCTTATGACTGCCTATCTTGAAAGTTCAGATACCGAATGTATACCTTAAATAACATCCTTCTTCAAATATTCCTAAAATTACTTACCCATTACTGTATTAATCTTTGAGGTTATATTATTAATATCATTTCAAAGTAATCTTAAACATTTTACTATTACTACAGCCAACAACAGAGAGAGAGAGAGAGATACCATTGGATGGCAACATCATATATTATCTGACCATCAAGAGTGAAATTATGAATTATTTCTGAGACAAAGAGAATAATAATGGAGAGAGAGAGAGAGAGAGAGAGAGAGAGAGAGAGAGAGAGAGAGAGAGAGAGAGAGAGAGAGAGAGAGAGAGAATAACTCTTAACCACTCCTTCCCCTCACAATTCATATATCAAACTGACATTTACTCCCCCACCCACCTTCCAGCCCAAACAGAGGGCGAGAGTTACCACTGTGACATGAGTGTCATGTGTGGCGAGAGAGGGAGAGAGAGAGAGGGTTATCATTATTTAAAAGAGTGAAATGGATAGATTATTGTATTTCTTTAAAATACTCACATGTGAATTTTGAAATTAGTTACATTATTATTATTATTATTATGCAAAAATGTCAATAAACATACACATGTACCATGGAAATTCTCTCATCTCAGTAAGAGAGAGAGAGAGAGAGAGAGAATTTACATGATCCTGAGTGGGCAACACACTCCCCCTCCTGCACATTACTTGATATATTTGACAGCTGTTGGACCCCAGCCATCTCGGCTTGGCTACGTGGAGTTCAAAGAGAAGATGCGGGGTAAAATGGATTTTCTTTCATTCTTACATAATTTTTTTTATTTATAAACTAAAATCTTGCTAATCCACTTTGGTATTTTCTTTAATGAATTGATATTATTGCATTTTACATTAATATTGATATTTGAAAATTAGTAAATCATTTATTTATCATACAAAAAACATACAACTTTGTAAGAGAGAGAAAGCGAGAGAGAGAGAGAGAGAGAAATAGAATGATTATTGTAGTATTTCTGTAAAATACTTTCACATATGATTTTTGTAATTACTGTTATTATTATTATTATTATTATTATTATTATTATTATTATTATTATTAATATAATTTGAAAATAATCATAAAAGTATTATACATACGTGTACCATAAAAGTCTCTCATCTCAGTAAAGAGAGAGAGAGAGAGAGAGATGAGAGAGAGAGAGAGAGAGAGAGAGAGAGAGAGAGAGAGAGAGAGCACACATTCCCTCCCCTCCTGTCACATTACTTGATATATTTGACAGCTGTTGGACCTCAGCTTGCGACCTGGAGTTGGAAAGAAAGATGCATGAAGACTGGGCTGGGATTTCCTTCATTCTTTGTGATATCATTTAATCTTATTAAACTTACTAATACAGTATTGATTAATATTAATATTTTAAAATTAGTAAATCATTTTTGTATCATAAAAATGTATTTCGGCATGAAAATAACATAAAAATACACTAATTAGTGATTATTTGTCGTTGGAAAACCCCGCGAATAGGCGAATCCCTTGCAGATAATGGGTAGATATGGTCCAGAGAGAAATCTGCGAATCCGGAGAACGCGAATCCGGGGAGCTCACTGTGTGTATATATGTATATATATATATATATATGTATGTATGTATGTATGTATATATATATGCCAGAATTTATGCATGTGTAGATAATTTTGTGTATACCTGATTGTGCATCTATGAATAACTTCAATGTGCACGTATTATAAATCACTCAAACGCCCATTCTTTGTACTTCATCTTGCTGCACAGCAAAATGTAAAAATATCAAAAATTTTTCTAACAATACATATTTCTTTTTTTGTGCCTTCTATAGGAAATTTCCACCAATATATGTATAAAATAAACTTCCCAAACCTAATTATTTTATTTTTCATGAATATTTCCAAAAAATGTCTACAATTTTCCTTCAAAATTTCACCTTCATCACCTTTTTTTTTATTATTTATAAGCCATGCAATGATTTTCTGATTGCTTTATGGAAAATTCAATCATTTGCCGACATCATAAATTAAACCAGAAGTGCATATCAGTTATATTTTGGATATATCGATTTTTACAAAAAAAACTTTTCCTTGCGAGCCCCACTTTTCTCTCCACGGCATAAGTCGCGTACCGGGTAGCATTATAGGAACCCCCGTAAGCACAAGAGGGCTAACTTCCTTAATTCTCTCAAGAATTCATCAAGTGATTCACCTGGCTTCTGTCGCCTTGTTGCAGGTAAATGCTTAGCACAAATATCGTTTGGTGTTTTCAGATACAGTCTTTCTAGTATAGTTATAGCTGAATCAAAGTTTGTACACTCTTCAATATATTCAAACACTGTATGAGACATACAATTTACAAGTGTCCTGAATTTGTTAGGTCCATTCTCACCACACTCTTCAATGAAGTTCACAAAGGTCCTGTGCCCATGTCGCCTCTCCTGCGCCTCTGTTGGGGAACTTGGGTTGACATCCAGACTATTGCACTTTTTTTGTTTGTACCATAATGGCTTACCTGAACATGTACATAATTGTTTCTTGGTTAAGGTACTTGAATATTGATATTTGGTATTCTAAGTTTATTCATGATTAACTTAAGTACAGCATTACACAGTTTTAAAAAGATAAGTACAGCATTAAACAGTTTTAAAAAGATTGTATTGTTAGCTAATGGGTGGAATAGTTTTGGAATTTCTAGCAGTATGTACTGTGGTAGCAAGGAAAGTATAAGTTAGCCAAATGTAAGATGGTACCCCACACCATAGGCTAGCCTAAGCTTGGTCAAAAACACTTCTCTAGTGATTTAGTAGTACATGTATGTATTAACTCTTACAGGCTGGACTGAATATACATTAACAATACTACAAACTTTATGGTCGGCCAATTTAAAAAAAAAAATCACTGGAAAGAGGGTGGTATGCAAATGCGCATGGTATAAGATAAATTAAAAAAAAAAATTTCTGTACCTTCCACAGGAAATTGTAAGTTATTTTTAACCCTGTGGGGCTTCTTTTCCATGACACTTGTAAAAATATACTAATTTAGTGAGTTTATGTGTCCCTTCTAGTTTTATTTTATTTTGTAAAGTCACAATTATAGCTAACATATAAGAATCCCAGAGTGTATTTATGGTAAAATATTTAATGTACTGGGATGGGGAGATGTCCTTTTAATGAGTTATAAACGTTCTAATTGTTTTTGTATTAATTACAATTACAACTGCCATACTATCATAAATGATAAGAATTAAAACCAACAGCAATCCCTGAATACATATCTTTATGGCAAATCTATATAAGATGTTCTTGCATGGGGAGAGTGCATTCCCCTATGAAATCTCAACTCACACTGATATCCCTATATCCTGAGCTGAGTTGTGAATGTTGCCTTAAGTGTTGCGATATATATTCATGGCCCATTCAAGTGATAGGACCCATTTTGTGCAAGATTCATTCAAATATTGGTGCAAAGTAACAGTAATCATATGAGCTGAGCTGGAGAGTTTCATATCCATTTATTAGGGATCAAAAGATCCCTGCTGCTCCATAACAGTTAATATATTATGTGTCTCTTCAGTTTTTTAATGAGTGTTTTATTGACCACCTATTGGCTTTTTTTTTTAATGACATGGCACCCAATTTTCCTCATAAATAATGGACTTAGGGACCTCCACCATATTACCATTGTTATTATCTTGAATTGTTTCTTCTTAAATATATTGTATTGATTTGTGTTTTGTATATTTATATAGTACATTAGACAATATACTTGTATTACCCATGCCAGATTGAAGTAAGGTTTGAATGCTATATACTCGTGTAGAAAGATTTTAACTAAAATGTTGAATGTTGAGCTTTAAGAAAGGACCTACATAATTACATAATTCAGCCTCCTCAGCTTTTTATGAGGTTGGTGAAAATGAGATCAAACAGAACCCTGCACAGTAGTTTGCTAATTGTAAACTTGATCTCTGATCATTCAACTTTTTGTATGGAAAGCATATAGGTATCTACTGGCTTTATTAATATATTTTAAAAGAGCATTCAGTTGTATTTGATATCCATTAGATTTTGTAAATTAAAGTTGTATTACTGGTAAAAATTAAAAACTTTAACAAACAGAGAAGAACGCCTGAACGGTGTCCCTTCTCATTGTTTAAGTTAAAAATAATTTTTTTTATTTCTAACATAAACAGTGAGGAGGAACTCCATCCAGATTTAAAGTTTTTAACTTTTTAACAACTGTATAGTGAATTGATATGTGTAGTTTTAATGAATTTCATTTTAATTACATCTGTGAAATTGTAATGACAAGGTTATTTTAGTGTGACTTTCAATCCTTTTATCAGTTCAAGAGAATATTGGACTCAGAAATATACAAATGCTTATGCTATGTTCATTATAGCTCACATATGCTCCACAGTAGTGGGAGTACTAATAGTAAATTATGGCAGTGTTTTATTTTCATTTTTTTATATTACTGTACCTGTATTACAAAGCACTTTCGTGAGTATTATTACTGTGCCTCAGATTAGTAAAATTCACAAATACCAATTTATAATGTGTAGTCTTTATATGCACACAGATAAGTCTTTTAGAATGGTCAAGGACACGTCGGGAAAGTGTTGGGAAACCAGTGAAGGTCTTTGGGCGAAACCTGCACTCATGGTTTTGGGCAGCATATTGTTCAGTTGGAACTTTTCTGTTTGGATGTGCTTGTTCACAGTTAACAACAGATATAGCCAAGTACACTGTTGGCCGTTTAAGACCTCACTTTGTGGACATTTGCAAACCTGATTGGTCACAGGTATGTACTACAGTATGTATAGTGTAGTTCTAAGTATCTTACATTGAATGACTCATTATATTGTAATGCATTTTTACCCTATGAAGTAATGTAGATAATTTTAAAACTTTCCATTTGTTCATATGCGAAAAAACCTTCAATCTTAACAATAGGATAATTTCTACTGCCTAGCTGGATCCGGTTAAATCGCAGATGAAAGCAAGGAATCTTGTGAGATCTGGCAATGCGGGTGTGTATCGGGTGAAGAGTGGTCAAGGACGAGAGTTATGGTTGACCTCTCTCAACATTTACCCGGTTCATTGCCCGTTTTTGCTTGTATATGTGTGTGTGTGTATGCTGTTATTATGGCTTCTGCTCATTCTCGTCCTCGTCAACGTGTGTGCCCTGGAACTCCAGGGTTGTGGTGTTCTCGTTTTTTGGCTTCGGCTGCAACAGATCCACACGTCACTTGTAGTAGGTGCTGTTCTAATGTTTGTACAATAACGAATCCCTTCACAGAATGCTGTGCATGGCCTAGAGAGCAGTGGAAGTTATTTTATATTAAGAGGGAGCATGGTAGATTTTCTACTCTTCCTTTGTGGGAGGGTTTTTCTTCTCCAGAGCCGTTGCTTTGTGGAAGGGTTTTTCTTCTCCAGAGCCGTTGTTAGGCTCAGAGGTCTGGATAAACTAATCCTTCATTATATTAATAATAATTTCTTCTCCTCTTCCCGATGCTTTGTCTCCTGCCACTGTCACACCCCATGCTAGTACTGTGCCTTTGTCCCCTTCCTTTTCTTCCATCGATTCGTTGGAAATATCGGGTGGCCTTCAGGCTGATTTATGTATTGTCGCCCCCTCTTCCTCGGGAGTTAATTTGATTCCCGAGAGGGAGGCTTTTTCATTAATGTGTTTTATTTCAGAGTCAAAAGGCCTCCAAAGTGTAGGCGCTTTTGGGGGGACGCTTGGGATATGGGGTCCACCCTCCTTGGAGGGTTTGCTCACACACTTTTTGGATGGTCGCTACCCCCATCCTCATGCTGTCCAGGCCCTCCCCCCTACTCCTGGTCTCGTCTTCATTGGTAGCCAAGGTCAGCCATATTGTATTGCTCCGCCAGTGACGATTGTCGCTTCTTCGAGTCAGAGGGAAGCCGTGGCGTCAGCCCTACTAAGGGTGTCACGGGGTCAGTCATTTTGTATCCCTCCACCAGTGGCATCTACTTCCCGTTTGGATCAAGGAGAAGCCGAAACGTCATTGCTGCTTATGACGTCACTTCCATCGTTGACGTCACTCCCAGTTTTCTCTGCTGCGCTGCCTCGCTCATCTGTGTCGCCATCGTTTGCTGCCATGACATCATTTCTGCCATCCAGTTCACTGCATCTCCCTTCCATGTCATCAGCCCCTTCTCTTGCTGATCCATCTGAGGCTTTATGCCAGGCAGTTCTTAAGAGATTGGACTCTGTTTTAGAAGATAAGTTTGCTGTCATGTCGGCTGGGAGTACTGGAAGCAAGCGTGTTACGTCGCCCCTGCCTCCTGCGAAGAGATTGTGTAAAGAGCCAGTGCTGTCTTCTTCTACTCCTCCCCCATCTCCGCCATGTCGGCGTGTCAAGCTTTAGAAGGCTAAGGACTTTGCCCTTTCTTCATCTGCGAGTGAGGAGTAACACGCCCGTGTTCCTGCGAGTGTTGGTTTTGGAGAGTGTTAGTGTTTCTTCCCCTGTGCGATCTGCAGTGGCTACTATGTCCTCTGCATCGAGTCGCGAGCTTTTTGCAACTTCCCACGTTTGTGCACATGTTGCAGGTGCCTCCGCTTCTCCTTCTCCAGGGCCTTTTCATGACCATAAGGATCTCAAGGCGCCTGTCAAGAGGTTGAAGGTTGTGAATGGGGAGTTGTTGCAGCAGGAATGCTTGCCTGCCCCTCTCCATGGTACTTCCAGGAGTTTGACTCTGAGGGATTCTCATTCTATCTGGAATGTTTAAGATTCCTAACCAACACACTTTCATACGTCTGCCCCGCACGTGCTCGTACGCGGCCATGTTAGAGAGTCATCTGTTGGGAGAATGCATAGTGATGTCCCTAGTGTTGTGGTTGGTTTGTCGCAGGAGTTGGCGCTTGGATCCAGCCCAGACAGGTTAGTTGGTGTTTTGGGCTGTTTGGCTGCTGGTTCTTCTGTTAATTTACATGAGGAAGGCGCTTTAGATAAGCCTGCACATCCTTATCGTCGTCAGTCTCTGTTGCCAGAGCAGGAGGAAGGAGACATGCAAGAGTTTTTGTCTTCCTTTACAGAAGTTGTCGACCTCATTCGTTGGTTCAACAATTTCACTCCTTCCTGCTTGGAAGCCTTGCTGGGAGCTACGTAGGATTCCAAGTCATAGTTTCAACTTCCCTTGTTGGGGCATGTCCAGTCGGTCTTGCACAAGGTTAACTCCTGTTTCAGATCGGGATGGTTCGCTTTGCACTAGGGGCTTTGCCAAGTTGCTTTGACCGCCTCTCACAGGGCATAGGAAGTACTATCCTACAAAGTCTATAGGGGGAGTAATGCCTGCAGTGCAATTTTTGCGGTGCAATGTAGGCAATACTTGAGGGTTTTTTGCAGCTTCCCTTCAGCCCTGAGCTGTGACCTCTTTTAAATCTTCTACTTTACTTCCGTTCAAACCATCTTTCTACCATCTTGCCATCCCACTCTCTCTGATTTATTTCATCTTGTGACTGTGAGGATTTCTTCCTTGTACATCTTTTATAAAAAAAAATGTATATATAAAACTTAGACATAAGATTGGTGTAAGGAGCTGACAGCTACCTCATGCATCTTGCAGGTTTCCAAAGACCAGGATTGGAGGGATCCTGGGGCAACTGTGGATGTAGAAATGGAGTGTTGCTGTTTTACCCCGTTAAGCTCACTCCTTCGTGTAATGAATGACCACCCCTGCAACCACTACCCTGTGAGTGAAGGCTAAACTGCTCTGAGGTTGCGGAGCTTTTGGGCCTGGTTGGAGTCCTAGCCAACTAAAAACCCCAGATGAGCTTTTGCGACATTGATTGTGGAACTCCCTACCCATGGGGCCTGCTGGTGTGGCCATTCCTTGGGGATTTTCATGGTTAGAGGAGAAGCATTCAAGTCATAAGTTTCTGGCTGTTCATGGCTGTTGGAAGTTTAGTAATTTTGGGATGCTGCTGTTCACTCCTGGATAAAAATAATTTGCTTAGGCTAATTGTGTTGCTCAGTTGGGAGTTGTGACACGTTTGGGATCATCTAACAACGGAGACTGTATGTTAATGTGGCAGCGATAAAAGGTATCCTGGCGACGAACTATGGAAAACTGTCCATGGATAAGCAGATGCGGTGACTGTAGGAGTACTCGACTACCCTTTCCTTTTTCCCTTTCAACTGGTCACAATAGAAAGAATACTGAATTAAAAGCACAGGTAGAAATATTGAAACCAAGACAAAGATGACTCAAGAAAAGTTAAAATTAAAGCACACATGTGCAAAATGCAGTGTTAACAAGTGGTGCATAGACTACAAAGAGGCATGTGCATCAAAGCTAGATAGTCTCAGTGTCTGTCTCTCCTGTCAACAAGAACAAGAGATAGCTAAACTGAAGAGGGAAGTAGAAGAATTAGCAAAGGAGCTAAAGGAGTTGACAAAGGACAAACTTGAAGGCAAGAGAAGAGAAGCCAGGATGGAAAAGGAAATTGGAGACCTACAAAAAGAAGTTACAAACCTTAAGAAAGAAAAAAAGGAATTGAACAATGACAGTAGAAAATGGAGATAGTATAGTGGAGATTAGAAAACAATTGCTTAAGACTAGAACCAGAAATGAAACAAAAACAAGGACTAGACTGGTACAAAGAAAGAAGCTTACAATAATAAAAATGATGAATTCAAGAGAGCTATTGGTAGAAGAGTGATGGCCACCAGAAAACACATATTTGTCCCCCAAAAGGAATCGACACAACGAATAGATTTGCTGTGCTCTCAGAAGCAGAAGAGGAAACAATCTTAATTGGAGACTTGTTAGTAAAAGAGCAGGGCTTAAATTTTGTCGCCAAAAACAGAAGTAAGAGAAAAGTAAATTCTTACCCAGGTGCAGGAGCAAAGGAGATAGCTGAGGCAGTAAAAAAAATTAAGGTACATAATAGACAAAGTGCAGGGAGGAGGAAATGACTTGTTTCTAAAAGACGGAGGAACTGGCCAGACAGAAAGCCTTGTAGCTAACCTGACTAAAATGGTAGAGAACATCCAAGAGAAAACTGATAACGGTATTCTTAAAAGACTTTTGCCCAGAACCAGTGGAAGCCATTACTCCCTTAGCAAGGCAATTGAAATCAATGACAGACGGGAACTGATATGCCAAGAAAAAGGTGTTAGGTTTATAAACTTTTGGAACAGATTTACAGGGAATAAAAAAACTATATAAAAGAGATGGAACTCACTTGAATTCGGAAGGAGCAAAGCTAATAGGAAAACCTCTTGAAACACCTCAATGAACTGAACTTTCAAGTTAAGAAATTGGAAAGCTCCGAGAAGCTGGCTAATAGTAGCACTGCAGGCAACAGTGACAGTAAGGGAACTAATAAAGCCACCGAGGACAAAAGAGAAGATAGAAAAGTCCCTCAGAGTGGCACAGTTTAATGCACAATCAATTCGGGACAAAGTAGATAGCTTCAAAGCATTGGTAGCAAGTGAGGAATTAGACATAATAGGTATCGCATAATAGGTATCACAGAAAAATGGATACCATAGGCAACAAGAGACTTCATAGGAGAGTACCAGATAGCTAGATATAAATTATTCAAAAAAGATAGACTCAATAAAAAAAAGTCTAGAGAGGAAGATAACTCTAATACTAGTGTACAGACCTCCCCACCAATCACAAATGTCCAATGAGGAGCTGTATGCACTACTAGGACAATAGATAAACAACAAACTGCATAATAATGGGAGATTTCAATGAAGCAGTACATTAGGACAATGACCGCTGCATCAAATGTTAGAGGAAAGAGACTTTTAGATTTTGTAAAAAATGAATTCCTCCACAAATGGGTTGACAAACCCACTAGAGGAAACAACATACTAGACATCGTCCTATCAACGGAAGATAATCTAGTATCTGACCTTTCAGTAGGTGCAAATAAGGCAAAAGCGACCATAAAATGATCTCATTTCAAATTAATGTTCAACATAAAAAGAGAGAAGATATTAATGAGATTTGACTACCGTCGACAAGACCTAAATAAACTAAAGGAGTATGTTAAAAATCTAGAGTACGATGAGAACATAGGCATAGATAAGCACTGGGAAGGCTTTCATGAGGAATACATAGAAAAACACTCTAGATGTATGTATACCATTAAGGCAAATACTAACAAATGGCAACCCTCAACCAAAGTGGTTCAACACGGAAGTTAAGAATAAGATAAGAGAAAGAGACGGATTGCACAAATCAGTGAACCCACACCCAACACCAATAGAACCAAACAGGCATAAAGAATTCTGTAGATTGGTGGGCAAATTAGAAAGAGATGCAAAGATAAATGAGGATAAGAGAGTTGCATCAGTTTGTAAAGAAAACCCAAAAGAATTCTTTGCACATGTTAATACTAGTAGGAAACCAATGAAAAATAGCATAGGTCCCCTAAGGGACAACTCAGACTTAGAAAAAGCAGAGTTATTGAATAAGTTTTCCACCAGTGTATACAGAACTGAAGACACTACCTCAATACCGGAACCTGCTATTAAATATGAAGGGGCAGAAACCACTGGACAAAATAATATTTATAGAAGAGGACATTAAAAACAAAATAGACAAACTCAACAAGTTGAAATCTCCTGGCCTGGACGGGATTCATCCAAGAGAAATTAAAGAGCTAAAAGAGGGGATAGTGCCTCACCTATATATATAAACTACAGGGAAAGTGCTGGACAAAGAAAGGGACCAAAAGGATGGAAAATGGATGTGCCCCCAGTTTACAAAAAGGTCCAAAAGAAGAGCTGGGAAATTATAGACCAATCTGCCTAACATTGGTCGTTTGCAAGATTTTTAAGTCCATAATTGTATATCATATTGTGGATCACATAGATAGAAACAACTTATTGTTAAACAGCCAACACGGTTTCAGACAAAACAGATCCTGCCTATCAAACCTCTTGGAGCTTTTCCATATCATGCTAGGTATTTACAACAGTACTAGAGCATTAGATATACACTACTTAGATTTCCAAAAGGGCTTTGACAAAGTCCGACACAAGAAACTGATGACAAAAGTTAGAGCTTTAGGAATTGTAGGAGAAACAGCAGACTGGGTCGAAGACTGGCTAACTTATAGAAAACAGAGAGTCATAATAAATGGTGAAGAATCAGAATGGGCAGATGTAACAAGCGGGGTTCCCCAAAGTTCTGTCCTTGACCCTCTTGTTTTTTATTTACCTTAATGACATCGATGTAGGCTTAACTAGCAGGATAGCCAAATTTGCAGATGACACCAAACTAGGTGTAACTACTACAGCAGACCCAAATGCAGTGGAAAGTTCAAGAAATGATCTAATGAAAATAGGAGAGTGGTAAAAAAAATGGCAAATGCCTTTTAACGTTGATAAGTTTAAAGTGTTACAAATAAGAACAAACAACTCTCATGCCAGCTACATGCTGCTTGGGAATGGCATAACTAGTGTAGAGCAAGAGGAGTACTTTGGAGTCATTATTGTCAAGGACTTGAAATCCACAAAACAGTGCATAAAAGCAGAAAAGAAAGCACAGAAACTAGTGGGACATAAAGAGGCAGCTCAAATACAAAAACAAGGAAACTGCTGCAGCTCTACACATCAATATTTAGACCCCCATCTTGAATATGCAGTACAATTTTGGTCACCAACACTAAGAAAAGACATAAATAGATTAGAAGGAGTACAAGCAAGAGCCACAAGGTTAATGCCTTCCATCAGGCAAATAGGTTACCGAAGACGACTAGAGAGTTTGAACATGTGTGGCTTAGAAACACGAAGATTGTGAGGAAAATAGAAACATTTAAAATATTGAAAGGCATAACAGAAGTAGACAGTAACCTATTTACATTAAACAAAAACCAGACAAGAAATAATGGATGGAAACTAGAACTGAAGAGATACAACACATCCCAGGAACTTCTTTACATACAAGGTATGAGACGTGGAATAAACTGCCACCAGAAGTTGTTAAACAGGAACAGTGTAGAGCGAGTTTAAAAGAAAGTTAGACAAAATCATTAGAACACTGTGAATGCACAGTAAAACCTGCTCCTACAGATAAGTGAGCACACGATGTCTCCTCGGATGGACTAACAAGTCTTTGAGACATCCTAATCCTTGTAACTCCTTGTAACTGCATATTTGATGTCACATCATCTTAACCCAGACGTCATTCGTCTGAAGCCAGGATTGACTTTTGGAGCGGGTGAGGTTGGTGGCTCTGTCCTTGTCTCCACAGGATGCCTCAGGGTTGGAGTCTACAGCAGCCTCCATGTTGCAAATGGTTTCTTGGCTGGACTTCTGGTCGGTGGTCATTGCTAAGATAGCTTCTGACAGGTCCCCCAGAAGGGTTGGTAAGTGCTTTCTCTCTTGCCAGTATGTTGCAGTCTGGAGACAAGGCATTTTTGTATCTTGCTCACCTCAGTATTAATTTATGGGCTAACCTTCTGATTAGAAGAGACACGACTTTATCCAGGATGGAAAGATCAGTTGACCCTGAGTCCTTGCTGGCATTGAGGAATGAAGATCTTTTGGAATCGCAATTTCTGTTCCCTCAGACTGAGCTGGAGGATGCGATAGACCGGCACCGGGCTGACACCAAGGACAGTTTAGTGCACCAGGCTGTGTTTAAGTCAGAGTCTTGTCCTCGGAGACATCCGGCTCCTTCTCCTCCCCCTACCCAGCAGCAGTTGCGAATGTCGTCGCCTGGTAGGTCGTGAAGGAGTTTGGTTCCGGCAGGGCCTCCCAGTTCGTCCCAGCCTAGGTGAGAGGACCAATGTACCTTTCGCTCCCGTTCCTTTAGGCCGAGAAGGGCCCCCAGGGGCAGAGGTAAAGGGGGTTGTCGGTAGGTTAGCCGCCTCTCCCTCTCCTGTGCCATGGGGTGGGATGCCCGGTGGGCCATTGGGCCAAGTGGCAGAGTTATTGGGGCGGAGAAGTGGATAGTAGATGTCCTTTGGGTGGGGTACCTACTGCCATTCGACTCCTCTCCCCCTCTCTCGGACAAGCCGCTCCTCAGGAGGGTGTATCCTCCAGATTCTATGAAGTTTTTGGCTCTCTGGGAGAAAGTGCAGAAGATGCTGGACAAGGATGCGATAGAGGAAGTGGTGCGTCCGTCTTCGGGGTTTTACAGTCACATCTTCTTGGTGCCCAATGCGTTGAGAGGTTGGAGACCTCTGATTGACTTATCCACCTTGAATCACTTCATGAGGAAGACAATGTTCAAGATGGAGACCCCGTGTTCAGTGTAGGCAGCTGTTAGGGAAGGTGACTTCATGCAGTCGATAGACTTGAGGGACACATACTTCCAGATTCCTATTCATCCATCATCCAGGAAGTTCCTTCGCTTCTCTCTTGGAGACAAGGTCTTCGAGTTCAAAGTCCTGTGCTTTGGGCTGACCACAGCCCCTAAGTGTTCACAAGGGTCTTCTCTCAAGTTGGGCCCATGCTTAGGGGATCCGTTTGCTGAGATACCTCGACGATTGGTTGGTCTTGGCAGGTTCCAGGAAGAAGCTGCTGCAGGATAGAGATCATCTGCTTCAGTTTTGTCTGGAACTGGGCATCACGGTCAACCAGGAAAATTCAAACCTCATACCCAGTCAAAAGATTCTCTACCTGGGCATGGTCATCGATACGGCAGTTGCAAGAGTTTTCCTGTCAGATCAGAGGTTGGAGAAGTTGCAAGTGGTGACGCGCAACTTCCTGTTGGAACTACATCAGTCAGCTCATCAGTGGCAGGTTCTTCTGGGAGTTTTGTCTTCCCTGGAGAAGCTGGTCCCTCATGGGCATCTTCATCTTCGGTCTCTACAATGGAGGCTGGGGGAATTCTGGTTTCCGGCAGGGGACTCACCCCTGTTAAAGGTTCCTCTGTCTCTGGAAGTGAGAAAAGACCTTTGTTGGTGGGTGGACAACCGAAATCTTTTGAAGGGTGTTCCTCTGCGTTCTCTCCCTCCGGACTTCCTTCTGTTTTCAGACGGCTCCCTCACAGGTTTGGGGCCTCATTTAGGCAGCGTCATTGCCTCAGGTGTTTGAAGTTTGGGGGACAAACAGCAGCATATCAACGTCTTGGAGTTGAAGGCGGCCTTCCTGGGTCTGAAGGAGTTTTGGGAGAAAGTAGAGGGTCATTCTGTTGTTCTTATGTCGGACAACACCAGTGTGGTCACCTATGTGAACAAGCAGTGAGACCTGGTTTCACATCAACTTCATGCCTAGACTGTTGAGGTTCACCAGTAGGCGGTCAGCAATTCGGTAGAGCTCTCAGCCTGGTATATCCCAGGAAAATGGAATGTGGTCACAGACAAACTCAGTCATCGGGATCAAATCCTAGGCACAGAGTGGTCCCTTCATCAGGTAGTAGCAGACAAGCTCTTTCAGGTTTGGGGGAGACCCATGCTGGACCTTTTTGTGACCCAGTTCAACAAGAAACTGGAGATATTCCGTTCAGTGGTTCCAGATCCTTTAGCATTAGCAGAGGACGCATTCCAACATCCCTGGGACAACCTGGAGGTGTATGCCTTCCCTCCATTTTGTTTGATCCATCAAGTCCTGAATAGGCTGATGAGTTTGCATGGTCTCAGGATGACTTTGGTAGCCTCTCTGTGGCCTCAGGTGGAATGGTTTCCAGATCTGCGTCATTGATGTCGGAGGTTCCGAGGGAAATTCCCCCTTGGTGGCATCTCCTGTGTCAGCCGCATGCAGAAAGGTTCCACCAGTCGGTAGAATCCCTGTCTCTTCATTGTTGGAGGCTATCAAGTATCTCCTCCGAGTGAGAGGCTTTTCTCAGAGAAGAGCAGGGCTTATGTCCAGCAGTCTCAGAAGGTTGACCTCTGCAGTTTACCAAGGCAAATAGGCAATCTAGTGTGATTGGTGTCATAAACAGGGTTTTTCTCCACTCGGAACCTCTATTCTGCACATAGCCGGCTTTTTAACCTTCCTCAGAGATGAGAAACGTTTGTCTGTTTCTGCCATTAGAGGCTACAGGGCAGCCCTGAGTTTAGTGTTACGCTTTAGAGGTATCAACATCTCCTCATCCTTGGAACTTTCCTTGCTAGTCAAGGGGTTTGAGCAATCGAGTTCTATGGAGCTCAAGCCTCCGACGTGGGATGTTTCCTTGGTTCTGAGAAGTTTCACTAAGGGTCCATATGAGCCTTGCGTCACTTATCTGACAGGAACTTAACTCTCAGGACGGTTTTCCTCCTGGCCTTGGCATCTTGGAAGAGATTGGGGGAGCTGCACGGTCTAAGCTATGATGTGAAGCACACCAGGGGGGTGTCAGCGTCCTTCAAATTTGTCCCAGAATTCATGGCCAAGACCCAGAATCCCTCTGTGCACAATGATAGGTTCACCTCTTTTTCCATTCCATCACTGAATGACTTTGTGGGCACTGATGCTCAAGAGTTCCTGTCAGGGCCCTGAGTTGCTATCTTAAAAGGACACGACACCTTAGGCGAGGGTGCTGCAGAATATTTGTTAGCACGCGACGTACAAAGAAAAAGGTGTTGAAGAATACTATCTCTTTTTGGATATGGGAAGTCATCAGACAGGCATACTTGACTCTTGATGATTCCGCCACGTCTGTACAGGCTAGAGCGCACGACATTAGGGGTATTGGTCCCTCTCTGGCTTTCAAAAAGAACTTGGCTGTACATAGAGTGCTGAGCGCTGGTACTTGGTTACGCCAGTCCACGTTCACCTCTCTATCTTAAGGATGTTGCCCACAGATCTGAGGACATGTTTTCCCTAGGTCCTGTGGTGGCTACCCAATAGATTGTGTAACTCATCATTGCCTTTAACAGGGCACATTTGTATCTTACCTAAGATGATTGTGTGGGTGAGAGAATGAGTGAGTTGGCTGGTCGCTTTCTTTCTCTTGTACCTTTCCCTCTTCCTTCGGGCGGGTTGAGGAATACACGTCATTTGCTGGACTGGTCTGATACAGGTGAGTACGGTAGTCATATTGATAGATTGGTTACTTGGTATGTAAATAACCAACCCTCTATTCGGTAGCATATGCTTCGCTCCTTAGCAAGGGGGAGTAGGGAGTGGTAACAAACTCTGGTGTGTAGGTTTGTTACTGGACAGTCAAAGTTTCTCTTAAGTTCCCTATGCAATGATTCTCCCCTATATCTTTGTAAGTCGTTCAGTGTCTGGGTGGTTAGATATCAATGTATCTGGCTTCTCATGAGCTTCAGTCCCTCTCCAGAAGTTATTTCTTCTGGAGCTGGCCTGGTGGGTAGGCCCCCGGCCGGTTTAGGATGCCTGTACCTCCCTCCAAGTATAAGTCTACGTATCCTATTATTAAGACCAAAGGTTTGTTCGCGTATGAACAAATGACATATTTTCACAGCTACAAACCTGAGGACTTAACATTGTACTCCCCACCTCTAGCCCCTCTTTCTTGCTGAGACATCCTGTGGGAAAGACTGACGTGGTGGTGTGGGTGCATGGTCCTTGACCACGCTTCACCTGATATACGCACATGTTGCCAATCTCAAAAGATTCCTTGCTTTCATCTGCGATTTAACCGGATCCAGCTAGGCACTAGAAATTATCCTATTGTTAAGACCTCAAGTTTGTAGCTATGAAAAATACAAATTGTCTTATGAAAATTTGTCAATTTTTAATGCGTAATTTATACATAAATGATAGGTAAGTAAATATAAAATTTTGTTCATGAAACTTACCTGTCAGATATATATATAGCTGTATTTTCTGAAGTCCGACAGAATTTTAAAAACTTCCGACACACGCAGTGGTCGGCCAGGTGGTTAGTACTCATTCCCGCCGCTGGGAGGCGGGTATCAGGAACCATTCCCATTTTCTATTCATAATTTTTCTGTCGCCGGTGCTGAAAACACCTGTTTTCAGTACCTCCGTCTTAGGATTTGGAAACTTCATTGCCGCTAAGTATCCTAATTGTCTTTTGATTTATTTACTTGGATTTGTGGCTAGGCATACGCTATCTTTAAATTGATTTGAATTTGATTCATTTTTGCATAAAATATCTGAATCCTAGTTAGGCTAGTTTCAGACGGGGTTGTCTGCAAAGATAGGGTGTGGCTACCGAAAGCTTCGGTAGATCCGCACTTGGTATGTACGAGGGGTATGGGTCTTGCTTCTTTGTTGAGATTTGTCATGTAAGGAGTGTGAGACTTTGTCTATTCCGTAAGGAAGACGTATGATTCGTATGTACGCAATTAATCAGTAAACATGTCTAATTCCGTAAGGAAGACGTATGATTCGTATGTACGCAATTAATCAGTAACAAAAGTCAGGGTAGTGAACCTGCTAACCTTCCTGTAGACTTTATTTTGCCTAACCCTGTAGTATGGCCTATGGGCTATGAATATGTACGAGAGGTGCTCGCTCTCCTTCATTGCTGTGAAGTGCTACTTCTGTAATTGTTACTCCTAACCCTGCAGTGTTGCCTTCGGGCCCTAAGCAGTGTCTGTAGAGGAATTGCCCTTTCTCTGATACTCTTTCGATTCGTAACTTAGAATCGAAAGTGCTTGCTTTAGAGAGTAAAAGTGAAGTGCAGAAGTGCAGTGATACCCCTTGTGTAGTGGAGGGTGCGTCAGATCGGCCTCGTTTCGCCTCTAGGCCGGGACCTCTGCTTGACTCCCAGGACCCGGGGAGGGAGCATGTCGAAAGCCTAAGGAGGGTTACAAGGAACCCCCACCGATCTGGCATGCCTTCGGCAGTTTCTGATGAAAATCCCCAGACTGCCAAAGTGCGTGCACGGGCACGAATCCTGAAAGATTGCTTCTCGTCCTCCGAAGCGTCCTCCTCGTGCAGGGGTTGGAGCTTTCGGAAGGACTCCCGCCCTCTCAATAGAAGCTTTATAGAAGAGGACGCTTCATGTCTTTCTCTCTCTCGTTATGCGTTTCAGTGAGAAGGAAGAAGGCGAACGTCGCCTGAACTCGTGTCCGTCTTTCCACCGAGAAATACGTAAAAGAAGTCATAGTAGCAGGAAGCTTTTGAGACCGGACGCCCGGGACGCTCGGATGGACTCCATCGCGCAGGGGCATGGCAACGCCAACGTCGCGGGCCAGTGGACGCCGAGTGCGACACCGCCAAGTGGACCTGCGAGTCGCCGCTCCAAGTGGACGCCGAGCGCGCTCCAGTGGACGCCGAGCGTGCACCAGCGCACGCCAGGTGTGTCGCCTGGCTGAACGTTTCTGTTGAACTCTTCAAGCTCTTGTTTCAGATTTGGGCCTAAAGAATTTTTACCTCTACCTTCGGTGATACCTTCTACCTCACCTGCAAAGAATGTGAAGTAGGCAGTGCTTCGGAGGAAGCTTAAAGTGAACAGACAACTTCTTCTTCGAAACCCAGCAAGACATCGGGTTTCGTGAATTCAAGAGGTCTCTGTCAATTAATATTGCTTTTCGCATAGATGGATGGAGTTGAGGAAAGCTCAAGGGAAGATCTCGTTTGCTCTACCGCAACCTTTGCCATTCTGCCAATAAATTTAAGTTGCCACTACCGCAGTCAAGACTTTGTGATAATGCAGTTACGGGTTATGTAAGGCTCGATGTCCTGGCACGTCAGGACTCTCGGCAACGTTCAGTAGGATTCTTGCAAAGGCACTCATCAAAAGGACGCTCTTCAGGAAAGCGCAAGACAGGACTTCCTTGCCATACTGCCAATAAATTTTAAGCTTTAGCAGGCATTAGTTGTGATACGGGAGAGGAAGCTGGTTGGAGAGTTTCTTCCTCTTCCCAGGATAATTTTGCAAGCTTTTTAGCCCATCTGAAAGGGTTTTTCAGATGATAGATTTTTGTTAGTTTCTAGTCGGGACTACGCTGCCGAATTGAACATCATCGTTCTACCTGCCGTAAGCCCAGTCTCTTATCAGGATTCTTGCCCCTTCCTCGTTTGAGACGGGAATTGGAAAAATTAAATGCTCGACTTCCTGGATTACGTTTTGTCAATTCAGTGACTTTCCCCCATTGACAATATACTTTCGTTTTGTCAAGTAAGTGGGTATCCCCTCATTGACAAAATATCTCTTTGTCCCGTAAATGGGTTAGTTCTCATTGACAAACATCTCATTAACTGGATATTGCGTAAGCGAATAAGCTCTTATTGACAAGATTCGGAAGAGCTCTCATTCGTCATTCGCAGACTCGTACAAGAAATAGACTTGTAGACTACGTCAATGAACGCTTATGTCCAATAACATAAGAAGCTTGAGCTGACTGCTTCGATTCTCTTAAGTTTTGTTCATGAAACTTGCCTGTCAGATATGTATGTAGCTGTATTTCCGAATTCAGCTATATATATGTCTGCCAGGTAAGTATGAACAAACTTTATTGTGATATAATTTCATATTTTGCCTTGCGTTATTTTACTTCTGGTTGGTTCAAGTCATATACGCTTGCTGTAGTACCTCTTCGGATGGCAACCGAGAGGTCTTTATTGTCTATTTTAAGGACATTTAATCGTTACTCCCTGCAGCCTTCCAGGAGTTTCCGATTTATCTTTTACCGTTGTATGGTAGTGTTCTGACGACCACAAACGCATCTATATATTTAGCGTTTTCTGTTTCGCTTAAATATACCAGCTTGAGAGTCTTTCTGCCTTCCCCCCCCAAAAATAACGGAACTATTCTTCGTAGAATAGGGTAGCTGGCAACCCAGACATAAAGTTAAGAGACGACGTTCGTAAGCTGCTGCTGCTGCTGTCACGCTGTGTCTGTCCTCCAGTCCAACCGAGCCAGTAACAGAAATGTGCGCTGTCATGCGCGGTAGTTTACGTCTCTCTCTCCTGCGGGATTGACTGACTAACCGTATCTCTGTGCTGACGGTTACGTCTCTCCTGCGGGATTGACTGACTAACTGTATCTCTGTCCTACAATCACGGACTTTAGCCTAAGATTGAGGGGATTTCTTACGTGAATGAATAACGTTGCATTCGTTTTGCCTTACTATGTTCAACAAAGTTATCTCTTAATCCTTTCGGTGCTCGTTACCGCAGCACGGTATGGAACTACGAGTCTACCGCAACATTGCACTTTTATTTGCTCTCTGCTTAGGCAAAGCGCAGCCTTATAGGGAAGTAAGCATACTCGGGGAGGGAATGGATGAGCTTGCTGGGGACCATTTCCTTCCTGAAGAAGTTTGTTTCCCTGAATAGACTGCAATTCAGACCACAGTTTTTTCCTAACGGGAAACTGAAATATTATTCTAGATCTAGGAATGATTCTGAACATCTCTCAGTGCGTCTATCACCTGAGGTGATAGAAAGAAGGTGCCAGGACATCTGGGATAGGGTTTCAGATGTGCTGGATCTTAATCTGAAAGAAGTAAAAGCGATTCGGTAGTCCCTCCAGTCCTCGAAACGAGTTTTGAGAACCAGTGGTCCAGATCAACTCTGATATTCCACAGCTCTCTCATATCTTAAGAAGTATCTTCTCTCGGTCCCTGTTCGAGTTTACGAGAAAAGAGCCTATTATAACAACAGGCGTAGAATGTAACGATCCTCTACAGGTTCGTTACAGGATTGCAAAAGTCCGTACGAATCGTCTCGATCGACGGCAGCAACTATTCACTTCCGAGTGGAATCTTTCTTTAGAAGTAAGTTGAGAGTTGTGTAGACTTTAGGGACGCCCTTTCCTTTCATTCTTCTCTTCGATATGTTGAGGACGAAGAGGCTTCTTCTTCTCTGCTCCCTTATTCTCGATCCGGGATCTGGTACCATTAAACGCCATCCTATGATATTGAACGGGGATGGATGTTTAGTCTCTTTTCCCCTTTTTCAATCGCTTAGGAAATGTAATAAGAGGATTTATGACGTCACAGGGAGCGACAACTCGACGCTTGATCGCCCCAGTTTGGCCTTCAGGATCCTGGCTTCACAGAGGTCACATACTTCCTAGTTCACTTTCCAAGGACTTTTTCCGAGAGAGTCGGTCTACTCTAACTCGAAAGGTACCTATAACCTCTCCGCTCTGAGTCTGACTACGTTCAGACTATCGAGATGTTGACAGGAATAAGATTACCGTCTTCCATTTCCGTCTGAAGAATGGGATAAGCTGGCAATCACAACTTTAAATTTAAAGAATATGCCAAATATGTTGTTGACGGCCTTTGGGCTCAGAGATTTTGCTTGCTGTCCCAAAACAACAAAGCCCTTCACGATCTTTGACCAGTTCTGTGGCAATCTCGGAAAACTCGCTCACCATCTACTTTTTGTCTCACCTGTTTTTCTCGGAGTCAGACACTCGTGCGAGATCAGGCGACATATAGTAGCCCCTGAGTTTCTTGTTGACGAAGTCGGTGCGTTTCTGGGCTCAGCTCGTGTCGGCCTATGAAAGTATCCTTAATATCATTCTTTCTAGGTAAAATTATCCTAAAATACCAGAGAAAACAAAACTTAAGAAAATGTCAGTACAACTGACTCGCTCACTCTTAAAAAGAAGTGTCGGTATGAAATAGGGGCGAGTGTGGAACACTACCACGAGCCAAACACCAATTAGAACTTCCTATCAGAATCCCCCCAAGAGAGAGCTGATACCAACGGGCGATGCAGCCTCTACTACTACTACTAGAGGACGCCACGGACAGCAGCGCCCCTAGCGGACATCCTTAATTTTTAGCGCTAGCGACAAGTCGCCATTTTCTTGTGCTCGTGCTTTTTTGGTTATTATCCGTAATTTCTACAATGGAACGCTCTGCAATTGCCACGGCTAAGTTAAGTAACTCATAAGTAATATTTTACCACAGTTTTATCTTCCGGGTACCAGTATTTTCCTCTTAATAGGTCATATACGGTTCCCCGGTTGTCGCGTGGCGGCCATGCCGCCTCGTAAGAATTCCCGGTCCTCCATACTGGGACTTCTTTACTTATGAGCTTACTTAATCACGTTCATTGTTTTACATTGAGTTTTCTAAGTTTAGTTCAGCCCTCCTACCATTCTCTTAGCTTGGTATTTAGGGCTATCCTTATTATTCCGGCCCAGCATCCCGGCTCTTGCTCTACATCGGCTATCGCTGGCTCCGAGTAGGCTTCTGTTTCTTGGAACAGTCTGCCTCCTCCTGGGCTTCTTTCTCTATTACTTAAAGTGTCTCTTCCGTCTTTCGATGTATATTTATTTTATTTAGGGTGTTAGGCTAGCCTAGGTGCTTGTTCCGTGTATTGGTACAGCTCGGTTCACGTGGCCCTACCACGGTTGTGTTGCTCGCGGCCTAGGCCACTTGCGGTCACGTGTCCCATAGCACCTTACCCTGCCCCTTCCCTCCCTTTCTGATATAGGGAGGAGCTGGGGGACCCCTTGGTTGTCATGACAACCTCATCGCCTTCTCTCATCCTTTCGGAGGTGACTAGGGGTTCCTCCCAGCGGGGGGTATAGGGCGACCACTCATGAGGTACCGGGTCTCCATGCGGGTAGTTGGTGAGGCAGGGAGGAGTAGGCCATCCCTCCCTCCTTTCTCGCTCCCGCCGTGTTTCGCCGAGACCTTCCTCCCCCCTCCCCAGTTGCTCAGCCACCTCCCTTACGATACGAAAGGAGCCTTCCGTCGCAGCCGGGGCACCTTTGGTTATAGGCTACTGGCTCCGCTAGCGGGCGGGGTGGGCACTACGAGTGGTCAATTGCTTGCCTACTATATCCTTATATCTCTCCCCCACCCGCTACCGGAAGGGAGCTTACCCCTTACCTACGCACTTTCTTCTAGTAGACGGGCGGAGAGAAGGTTGTTTTATTTTTATTATTTTAAGGATATACCCTAATTGTACAATATTTTACAATGAATTGTGTATATTATTATTATTTTATCAACCATCCCCGCCATTTTCCGTCGTGGTTTCCATTACCACCACTCCTAGTTGGTTGACTTTTGTGCTTCCGCCATCGGCGGAGCCATAGCCTATATACCAACCTGGTTATCACACGTATTTTGGCGGGGCTCTGGTTTAATCTAACTTTATCGCTCCGGCACCAGCGGAGCATATGTTAGGCTGTAAGTGTTTACTTGGTACTCATGTACTTTTTCACTTACAGGCTACCAACTGCCAGGTCCCCAGGTGTGTAACGCTACGCTGTTCGACCCCTGTGGACACGATGAGTGTAGGTCTCACGCCCCCTGTGCCACGTCGTTCAACGAGACGATCGTCTGGCATCCTGAAGCCTGCGCCATCTGCTACGACACCGGTGGTCGGTCAGCTGGGAGATGGGGTAAGTCCGTTATAGGCTTACTTATCATTTTACTAACAACTTCTAGTCGTAAGTTTGTTAACCCGTTCCACTATTGGCAGCTAATCTCACCTTTCTTTCAGGCTAGCGGTGTGAGGGAAGTCGCCCTCGCCACCCTGAAAGCGTGGGTGGGCGGCTTCGGGAAGAACGCCGCCAAGGGCCAGCCCTACATTTTAGACAGGAAGCTGGCCGTCCAGATCTTCCCCGCGGGCAAGTCAACGGGCTATGTTGACACCCTTGTCCGCTGCCCCTCTTGATAGCCTCCATCCAGCAAGACCTCCAGCAATCATTTGGGGTCGTAGCCTCCCAGGAGTCGGTCCCGGACGTCGCTGCCCTGGACCTTGACCTTGAGCCGATGGCGGTAGGGGGGGAGGATTTGTTGGTTGAGGTAGGTGTGTCGGGCGCCCAAGGTCTTTCCTTGGGTGCTCTTGGATCTTCTCCTGTCCCCTCTTCTTCTGCTTCATTCCAAGGCTTTACGGGATCTGAGATCCCTATTCGCTCTCCCGCTCTCTCTGTACCTCCTAAGGAGAAGGGGAAAGAGAGAACCGAAGACGCTAGCTAAGACGACTTCTAGGAAGTCGTCTTCGTTCTTCTTCGGCTAAGAAGTCGTCGACTTCCTATGCCGATGCGGTGAAGGCAAGGCCGAGCTCTTCCCAATCAAAGAGCTCTAGAAGCAAGGCTTCGAAGGAGAACGGCTCGCGCTCCGCTGAGTCACTGCCTTCTCCCGCCTCCACCGCTTACCACTCCGGCTACGCCCGGTAGGGTAGCAAGCACTAGCTCCTTCGATCCCTGCTTTCTCAGCAGGGGTGATGGAACAGGTGGGCGTGCTGGTAGGCTCACAGATCTCCGCACTGGGGACAAAGTTCGAACAGATGTTTGCACAGTTGTCAAGCACTCTGTCGCAATCTGGCAATCAATCCAGGATCTCTAACAGAATGAGAGAAAATGAGGACCGAGTAGCTGGGCTATCTCTGGTTCCTCCCCCCAGTCTCCCCAGCATCAAGCACGGGGATTCTTCAACTCCGCCATATGACTCCTTGCCAGCTTTTCTCTATGGAGAACCCATGGAGAGTAGCTGCCTACGCTCCGTTTAAAGATGGAATGATCTCTATCTCGGAGTGGAACTCGAAGGATTGAGGACTTCGAGTTTTACCCTCCGGGCCTGACGCAGCCTTTCATTGGTTATGCTAGGCTGACGTCGACGGCTTTGACGAGAGAGGATAAGATCTCTAAGGAGTCGGTCCTGTATAGTAGGGACCACGCTCAGCGGGAATGGGTTCACTGCCTGAGGACTGGGAGTGTACAAACACTAAACTCCAAGCCTACAAGAGTCCCTTCACTATTTTCGCGACGGAAGAGGAGGTTTCTCTTCCGTTTGCCACGAAATTGGTGGAGAAATCTCTTCAGGCAGTCCTCAAGGATGAGCCCATCCCACAGTTGAGGGAGGCGGAGTCTACTTCTCCGCTCTTCCCGGCCTTCGGAGAATTGTGGGAGAACTTGCCAGCTACATTCACGCTGGGTAAGCTCAAACCGGACTGCGCCATGGACCAGTTCGGTGAGAAACTACCTAGGCTGCCGGATTCCCTAATCCAGGCAGAGTTCGACGCGCGAACTAGGTTTGGCAGGTCCCTCAATTCCCTCATCATCACAGAAATGGCTGCCCTTTCTTACGCTGCGGAACCGCTGTTCAAGATTCTGGCGAAATCTCAGTTTCAGACGGTTCTAACGGACGCTTTTGACTTCTTCCAGGCTAGGAGGAATTGCCGGAAGCATGTTTTACAAGAGTGCACCATCAGGCATGAGCCTAATAGACTCTTGGCTGCAAGCATGTGGGGAGCGGATCTCTTCCCAGAGTCCGCAGTGAACGAGGTACACCACGAAGCTGCTAGACTCAACCAGAGCCTTAGAGCTAGGTGGGGTATTTCCTCAAAGAGGAAACAGGAATCCGTTCCCACTGCTGGTAAGAAACCAAAGAAGGCTGGTAAGAGGTTCCAGCCATATAAAAAACTTCAGCAACAGCAGCAATTTGTGCAGGCAGTCCCAGTTACCCAACAGGGACAACCTTCCACCTCTAAGCAGAACCAACCTATCCTCCTGGTGCCCCAGCAATCTCAACCATCCACTTCCTACGCTATCTCGCCGGCCTTCAACCCTGCATATGAGGCTCAAGGCTACTCTCAACCGAGAGGTAGGGCGAGAGGTTACTTTCGTCAGCGTGGCGCAGGAAGGGGCACGAGGAGTAGACAGTTCAGAGGAGGGCGTGGTGGCCAACCCGCCCCATCAGCAATGAGGCTCCCAGGTAGGAGGGAGGCTGTTCCTCTTCCGCCACAGGTGGGGGTTCAGCAATTGGGCACAGAGCATAGTGTCCAAAGGATTAGGCTGGAGTTGGACCAAAGATCCTCCTCAATCAAATTTCATCAGATACCGTCAAAGGAATTGATAGATTATCGCGGAGAAACTCCTTCAGAAAGGAGCTATTGCGAGAGTCAAACATCTAAAATTTCAAGGTCGCTTATTCAGCGTGCCAAAGAAAGGCTCAACAAAAAGAAGGGTAATCTTAGACTTGTCAAAGCTAAACTCTTTCATTCGCTGCGACAAGTTCAAGATGCTTACCCTCTCGCAAGTAAGGACCTTACTTCCGCGTGGAGCCAACGTCACATGCTCCATCGATCTTACAGACGCATACTATCATATCCCTATAGCCAGGCACTTCCGCCCATTCCTAGGATTCAGGCTAGGAAATCAGACATTCTCATTCAAAGTGATGCCCTTCGGTCTGAATGTAGCCCCCAGGGTATTCACAAAGATAGCAGAAGTGGTTGTACAACAATTGAGAGCTCAGGGAATCATGGTAGCGGCATACCTCGACGATTGGTTGATCTGGGCACCAACCGTCGAGGAATGTCTCAAAGCCACCAAAAAGGTAGTTTACTTCCTGGAACATCTGGGGTTCCAGATAAACAAAACGAAATCCAGACTTATTCCGGAATCTCGTTTTCAGTGGCTAGGAATCCAATGGGATTTGTCTTCCCACAATCTATCAATTCCAGTGGTCAAACGGAAGGAAATAGCACATTCTGTCAGGCAATTTCTCAAATGCAAACATACGTCAAGAAGAAACCAGGAGAGAATCCTAGGGTCTCTTCAGTTTGCTTCGGTGACAGATATCCTTCTGAAAGCAAGGCTGAAAGATATAAATCGAATTTGGCGGTCAAAAGCAAACTCCAAATATCGAGACAAGTTGTCAGTAATTCCACAGATCCTCCGCAACCAACTACGGCCTTGGTCAAAAGTAAAGAACTTAGCCAAGAAAGTACCCCTTCAATATCCCCTCCCAGTGTTAACCATTCACACGGATGCAGCCCTATCCGGGTGGGGGGGATACTCTCAGTTCAAACAGGTTCAGGGGACTTGGTCAGTTCAATTTCGCCAGCTCCACATAAACGTGTTGGAAGCAATGGCAGTATTTCTTACTCTGAAGAGACTGCTTCCCCCGAAGAAGTCTCATCTAAGGCTAGTTTTGGACAGTGCAGTGGTAGTTCATTGCATCAACAGAGGAGGGTCCAAATCCAAGCATGTGAACCATGTCATGATAGCCATCTTTGCATTAGCAAGCAAACACAAATGGCATCTGTCTGCCACTCACCTGGCAGGAGTAAGAAATGTGATAGCAGACGCCCTGTCCCGGTCAGTTCCTCTGGAATCTGGAGTGGTCTCTGGACGTCGGGTCATTCCAGTGGGTAGGCCGGAGAGTCCAGGTCTCCAGGTGGATCTCTTCGCCTCACAAGCGAACCACAAGCTCCCTTGCTGTGTGGCCCCCAACCTGGACCCTCTGGCTTATGCTACGGACGCTCTGTCGTTGGATTGGAATCAGTGGAGGAAAATTTATGTTTTTCCTCCAGTGAATCTTCTCTTGAAAGTCCTAGACAAACTAAGGTCTTTCAAAGGGATAGTAGCTCTGATTGCACCGGACTGGCCCAGGAGCAACTGGTATCCTCTGCTTTTGGAATTGGGTCTTCGGCCTCAACGGATCCCCAATCCCAAACTATCACAATCAGTACAAATGAGGACTGTGTTCGCTTCCTCAGGAACTCTCCAGACCCTAACTTATGGACTTCATGAAGTTTGCGGCTAATAAAGATGCTGACATTGATCCACAGAATATTCTCTTCCTTGAATCAGATAAGGAGAGTCAACCATTAGACAATATGACTCAGCTGTTAAAAAATTAGCATCTTTCTTAAAAGAATCGAACACTACAACCATGACAGTTAATTTGGCTATATCCTTTTTCAGATCCTTATTTGAAAAGGTTTAGCAGCTAGCACGGTTACCACTCATAAATCGGCTTTTAAAGAAAATCTTTCAAGTAGGTTTTCAGATAGATCTGTCTGAAATCTTATTTCACTCTATTCCTAAAGCTTGTGCTAGACTTAGACCTTCTCAGAGGCCTACTACAGTTTCATGGTTCTTAAATGATGTCCTCAAACTAGCTTCAGATACTGACAACTCATCTTGTGCATTCATAATGCTCCTGAGGAAGACATTATTCTTATTAAGTCTAGCTTCAGGAGCTAGAATTTCAGAACTGTCGGCTCTATCCAGGGATGCGGGTCATGTGGAATTCATGTTCATCAGGAGAAGTTCTACTTGCTCCGGATCGTAGCTTTTTAGCTAAAAATGAAGATCCTCTTGCAAGGTGGGCTCCTTGGAAGGTTATCCCACTTCCTCAGGATCCTTCTCTCTGCCCAGTATCAACTCTTAGAGCCTTTCTATCTCGTACTTCTTCTAGATCCTCAGGTGCTCTCTTCATGAGAGAAAAAGGTGGTACTTTATCAGTTAAAGGCATTAGACAGCAAATCCTTTACTTCATTAAACAAGCCAACCCTGAATCATTCCCAAAAGCACATGATATCAGGGGAGTAGCCACCTCAATTAATTATTTTCAACATATGAACTTTGAGGATCTTAGGAAGTATACTGGATGGAAATCCCCGACAGTCTTTAAACGGCATTATTTAAAGTCCTTGGAATCTTTAAAGTTTTCAGCAGTAGCAGCGGGAAACATAGTTTCCCCTGATACTGTATAGTAGTTGTAGTATAGATCCAGGTCTCCTTTCTACCTACATCAACCAACATGCCTCACACTATCGTCAGGCTACTCAACATCATAGCCTTAGCCGTTGAATCATATAGTGGATTGTCCACACTTGTACTGATAATGTACTTCAGTGTACCTACCCTTATTTTTATGCTAGGGTAGGACACAATGTGTTTGTATATGTACCATTTTCTATTTATGATAAACTTCAGTCACAATGTGTTTGTATATATTTTGGAATATTTATATTGATGATGGATTTCAGTGTACCTACCCTTATTTTTATGCTAGGGTAGGACACATGAGTTTAAATATTTTGTAATTTTGTTAAGTAAATCCCCTTTTTTCCTTATATTACATGCATCTCTGTAATTTACTGTAATTACCATTTAAGTACTTTAAGTTTACTAACGTTCTATTATTTTACTGTTTAATATAAGTTAGTTTAAGTACTTGATTTGTATGCTGTAATTGATTTACTTATATTATATCCATCATTTTACACTGTTTGTTTTTTTTTTTTTTTCATTGTTCCCTTTTTTCCCACCAATCTTGTCTGATTTCTCTGGTACTCTTTCATAGGCCGACACGAGCTGAGCCCAGAAAAGGGATTTTGACGAAGGAAAAATCTATTTCTGGGTGATTGGCTCGTGTCGCCCTATGAAACCCCCCCTTTTTATGGTTTGTTTTTCCCCCCCTTGCAGGACAAGATGTATTTAGCTATTCTATTAAGGATGTCCGCTAGGGGCGCTGCTGTCCGTGGCGTCCTCTAGTAGTAGTAGTAGAGGCTGCATCGCCCGTTGGTATCAGCTCTCTCTTGGGGGGATTCTGATAGGAAGTTCTAATTGGTGTTTGGCTCGTGGTAGTGTTCCAACACCTCGCCCCTATTTCATACCGACCACTTCGTTTTTAAGAGTGAGCGAGTCAGTTGTACTGACATTTTCTTAATTTTGTTTTTCTCTCGGTAATTTTAGGATAATTTTTTACCTAGAAAGAATGAATATTAAGGATACTTTCATAGGCCGACACGAGCCAATCACCCAGAAATAGATTTTTCCTTCGTCAAAATCCCTCCCTTTTATACACCACCCCCGATGATCGTGTAACATGAGACCAGGTTGGACTGTCAGGCATTCTTCCTTCGGGACTGAATCGCCTTTTTGCTCCTCGCTCCTTTCTCCTGGCACCAGAAGCTCGAGTCAGGAGTTGATTCGCTGACGACGTTGGGTTGCGTTTGATACACCCCCAAGGTTTGCTTAGATTGAATCGCCCAGGCAGTCCAGACACTCATCCTTCAGCGAAGAATAGTTGCCTTATGGTCTTCAGGGTACAGCCTTGCTGTCCTTGATTCGTCTGACTGGTCAACTGGTCGGTCACCTGACTTTAGTACAGACGGACTGAATGTGCCATGTCCCAGATCGAAGCTTTCAATATGGAAACTTAGACGTAGTCTGAAGTTCTTGATGTCAAAGCATTCGAACCTCTCCTACCTGTTAACTTCTTGCATGTGATCAGGAAGGCCTTCTTCTAACCACCCTAGAGACGACAAAGAGGGTTAGTGAAATTTTAAGCCATCGTCACAAGTTTGGCTTTAGAAAACACAAGGCGGTGTGCTCTCTAAGCCTTCCGTTGTGGCCTAAGAATGGAAACCCGTTTTGTCCTTGGGCCAGGAGCTTGGAAGCAAGGATGGCACAAGCTAGTGGGCAGGAGCCAGAGAGAGTCCTGTGCCCTGTCGGGTCTCTCAAGTTTTATCTACATAAAACTCAAGAAAGTCGAAGTCATTCGGGCAATCTGCAGTGTTCCGAAAAAGACCAGACTTGCCCATATCGAAGAACACCCTGGCTTTAGTGTTAAGGAGTTCTTTCAAAATGCTCCTTCATTGTGTTTGCACAAAGATTTGAAATCTTTTATCTGAATGCTCACGAGGTGAGGGCGCGGCCTCGGAAGCATTTCAACAGAGCATGGCACTCAGCAACATCCTGAGTACCATGGTTTTAGCGAAGCAACTCTGTGTTCACTTCACACTCCCTGCGAGATGTGAAGATGGCATATGAGATCTGCTGCTCGCTAGGGCCATACGTGTCTGCAGACACAATCTTGGGGGCAAGAAGTACCACTCATCCTATCCTGTAGAAAATGGTTAGGAAGAGCTCTTAATTTAGTTGTTGAGTCGCCGACAACGGCGACTTCTTAACTCTTAAGCCTAGTTAAAACACCTTAACTTTGGCTAGGTTGGTCAGGTGGTGATATATATATATATATATATTATTTTACTTCTTAGCCCTCATGGTATGGTCAATATGGTCTAGTCACGTGGTCTCGCCCCTGTTGACAGATCATCTGGAGTGCACCAGCTATATAGGTCTCTACCTCGCTGGCAACTCTAGTAGCACAAGCAGACTTACGTGGCAGTAACCACGAAGCCAGCTATGCTAACAGGTGGAACCAAGATGTAAATCATCTGCATGCATTTGTTTCCCAAAATCCTTCTATTCTGTCCCTTCCCACCTCCAAAGGTGGGATTCAGCTATATATATATCTGACAGGTAAGTTTCATGAACAAAATGATATTGTTATGATACAATAAAGTTTGTTCATACTTACCTGGCAGATATATATAATCAAGTACCCACCTCCCCTCAGGGGACAGTGGAAATAAAAATTATGAATAGAAAATGGGAATGGTTCCTGATACCCACCTCCACGGCGGGAATGGGTACTAACCACCTGGCCGACCACTGCGTGTGTCGGAAGTTTTTAAAATTCTGTCGGACTTCAGAAAATACAGCTATATATATATCTGCCAGGTAAGTATGAACAAACTTTATTGTATCATAACAATATCATATTTCATATGTGGAACAAACCTTCAGTTTTAACAATAGGCTAGATCTTTTGGTGCCAGCTGGAAACCAGCTAAAAAACAATCAGTGATTGTATATGAAAGGAACTTGTGGCATCTGGCATGTGATGCATAGAAGAGGTGGAGAGGGACCACTTGTAAACCCTGTGACACATAGTCTTTCTTCAACCGCCTTGGTGAGCGGATGTTCACTTTTGCTCTCCTTCTCCCAAGCTGATTTTTTTTCTATAGCCTGTGATTCCTTCCTGCATTTTTGTGTTTTTGAGTACGTATCTGTGTGTGTTTTATGTGGTTCTATAGATTCCTCCATCGATTCTAAGAAGTTGAGGGCTGGCCAGTGCATGTGTCCCGGCCTTCCAGGATTCCTCGGCTCACGCTTCCTAGCCTCCACTTTGACTTACCCCCTTACAGCTTGCAGTAGATGTCTTGCTAATTTTTGTAATGCAACCAGTCCATGCCCAGAGTGTCATTCCTGGCAATGGAAGAACTTCTACAAGAAGAGAAAGCATCGTAGGATGTCTACGAGTGCATCTTGGGAAGGAGTCACCCCTCCTCAAATGGATGCTTGTTTCCCCTTCTTCCAGACTTTTTCCTTCTGCATCGTCATCTACTGATGTCTTGTCTCCTTCCTTTTCTTCCATTGATTCGTCTTTGGAAGTATCAGGAGTTGCTCAGGGTAATAATTTGTTTAATGCTGCCCCCCCTCTCTTTTGGGGGGGGGGGGCGAAGCCTCTTTGGGCAAGGAGGAGGCAGCATTATTTTGTTCCTTTGTTTCAGAGACCAATTCGCAAAAGATGACATCCGTGTGGGCCTCCTTAGGCCAATGAGTGGTCCCCTCCTTGGAAGGCCTTTAGTCCCATTTCATGTCTTCACACCTTCTAGCTACAGCTCCGCCTGCAGTCCCCCCCTTCTCCCGGCCTCCATTACTTTGGGTCGCATGTGGTTCTTCATCATTGTCTTCATCACCTTCGCCTTCATCGCCCACTCCTCGCACTCAAGTTAGGCGTTGGAGGATTGATGACTGTTGCTTTGCATTTTGGGAGTGTGAGAGATGTGCCATCTCTGTCCCCTCACGGACGTGAGTCTCCTCTTCATGTACATGGACGTGATTCTCTCAATTTCGTGTGCCTTGGAAGGATGATCTTCCCCCTTCTCTTCAGAGGGCTCTTGCTGGTTCTATGTCTCCTCACCTGTTCGAGTTTGTCGTAAGGACAAGAAGAAGTCAAAGGTGATGGTCCCTCAGGTTGGTGATCCAGTTGCTATGAGACTTTCAGGATGTTCCTCTCCTCTTCATAAATTGTGATTGCATGGTAAGTCTAGAGCTTTCTCACCTGTTGCTCATGGCAATGGACATGTTTCTACTGACGGCCATGAAGTTGTTGACGGATGTGGTGGTTAGGCTGTTGACGGCTGTGTCTCTCATCACGGATGTGCATCGATATGTCTACATAATTGGGAGAGGAAATGTTTTTCTCCAATTACCAAGGAGCCTAAGCGTTTCCTCTTCTCGTTCTCCTAGGTAGAACTATGGTCGTCATTCGCCTTCCGGAGTCAGAGGTTGTGAATGATTTCGTGCTTCTCCTTATCCCAGACAGTCTCGCATACATCATTCATCTTTGCATGGCAGCGTATGTGATTCAGATGGACGTATGTTCCTATTCCAATGTTAACGGACGTGGTCCTTCAAAGGGAAGAGATAACATTCGTCTTTCAAGGAGCTCTTCAGTGGCTAGAGGAAGTGATAAAGATCTTTCTCAGTGGTCATCTTCAGGATTTCAAGCTTCAGTGCAAGATCCAGAGGAGGGGAGAGTCAGGAGTTTCTTCCTACATGGAGGTTATTGATCTTATTTGCGACTTCAATAATCTTTCCGAGAGGACTCGGACTCCGTCTTCTATATCTCCTACAGGCATAGAGGCCTTGCTTGGTCCAAATGAGGGTGTGAGGACTTCATTTGAGCTACCATGTTCATTCGATTTCGATTTTTGCACCATGTTAATTCTTTGGTACGGGAGAATTCTCTTCTCTCCAACAGGTTGTTCAAGCTTCTTTCCCCTCCTCTCGTTCAGCTTAAGAAGTATTACTCAACTAGTGTGGGGTAGCTGATGAGTAGGCAGGTCAATTCAGATGTGGTTCATCTGAAGCTTGGCTTGAACCTGGATCAGGTTAGGGCAGAGGGCCCTTCACTGACCTTTCAAGATGCTTCTGATATGGACTCTACTGCCTCTTCTGCCTTTTAGACTGTCTCATGGCTGGACTTATGGTCTGCAGTAGCTTGAATAACATCGTCCCATTCTGCAAGAGGTCTGTCAGCACCCCTTCTTTCAGCAGATTGCTTCAGTCTGGTGTGAAGGCCATCTCGTATCTGGGACATCTGATTGCTAATATGTGGGCTAACTTGCTCCTGGTTAGAAGGGATGTAGCCCTTCCTAAGATGGCTCGTTCAGTGGATTCAGATTCCTTGTCTCTCCTGAATGGAGATCTTCTAGAGACCCAACTCCTTCCTAGAGATCAGTTGGAGGCTGCGATAGACAGATGGTGTGCTGACACTGACGGCTGTCTTATCCAGCAGGTGGTCACTCCAAGCAGAGTAGGCTGTTGCCTTCAAGCAGGGTAGCCCCAGCAGGGTCCCTTTCAGCCTTCCTCTTCCAAACCAGGGAGGAAAACTAGGGGCAGGGGCAGGTCAGGTTGTTGATAGAGAGGGTACCACTCCCTGCCTGTTGCCATGGGTGGGGGAAATGTCTGGCGGGCCATTGGGCCAAGAAGCAATTGTGTGGAGCAGAGATTGATTGATTGATTGATTGATTAAGAGTTATCTGGCGTCACAACTACCAGGGTCACCGACGCCGTGTGGAGCAGAGAAGTGGGTGGTAGATGTCCTTCTGGTAGGGTATTTATTTCCGTTCAACTTCCCTCCTCCCCTCTCCGATCATCCTCTCCTGCACTTTATGTATGGCCAAAGTTCTCTGAAGCACCTGGCTTTCCAGGTGGAAGTGTCGAAGATGATGGACAAGGGCGCAGTGGAGAGAGTAGATTAGATTGTCCTTCTGTGGGGTTCTACAGTTGAGTCTTTCTGGTTCCAAAGGCCATGGGTGATTGGAGACCAGTGATGAACCTTTCCAAAGTTGACCACTTTATCAAGAAGACAAGGTCAGGATGGAGACACCCCAGACATTCATTGCAGAAGTAAGGGAGAACAACTTCATGTTGTCAGTAGACTTGAAGGATGCCTACTTCCAGATTCTAGTCTACCCTTCATCCAGGAAATCCTTCAGCTTCAGCTTGTGTGAGCAGGTCTTCCATTTCAAGGTCCTTTGCTTCAGTTTGACTACAGCTCCCTGAAGGAGTGGTGGTCCCCGATTGGAGTTTTGGTCCCCAGCAGGAGATTCCCCTCAGCTCCAGGCCCCTCTGTTGGCAGAGGTAAGAAGTGACCTTCTGTGGTGGTTGGATGACAAGAACCTGAGTTGGAGTTCCTCTTCATTTACTCCGTCCAGATCTTCTCTTGTTCTTGGATGCCTCCTGAGAAGGTAGGGGTGCTTATCTTGAAGAGCTCCTGGCCTCTTGGGCATGGAGCACACAGGACTAACAACTCCACATCAACATGTTGGGGTTGAAGGCAACTTTCCTGGGTCTTAAGGAGTTTTGAAAAAAGGGGATGGGGCACTCTGTTGTTCTGATGTCAGGCAAAACCACAGTGGTACCGTATGTGAACAAACAATGGGGCTGGTGTCTCACCAACTTCACTCGTTAACAGTCTAATTACGCCATTGGATGATTGACAACTCGGTGGAGCTGATGGCCAGGTATATTCCAGGTAGGAGGAATGTGGTGGCCTCATCAGGAAGTTAGAGGTCTATTGCTCGGTGGTCCTGGATCCGTTCACTGTGGCAGAGAACACCCTTCAGCCTCCTTGGGACAATCTGGATGTGTACGGCTTCCCTCTGTTCTGCCTGATCTCCCATGTCAAGAACAAAGTGATGGGTTCCAGGAATCTCAGGATGACCCTGGTAGCTCCTATGTGGCCCCAAGCAGAGTGTTTCCCAGACCTTCTGTCTGTTATCTCAGTGGTTCTGAGAGAAATTCCCCTTTGCCACAACCTTCTCTGCCAACCTCATGTGTAGAGGTACTACCAGTCAGTAAGGTCCCTACCTCTTCACAGCTGGAGACTATCCAGTATCTCTTGTGAGTGAGAGACTTTTCTCTCAGAGCAGTGACTCGGATGTTCGGGTTCCTCAGGAGATCTTCATCACCTGTGTACCTGTGTATTGCACAATTAGCAATACATTTATCTCGTCACTAGCGTCGCTAATAGGCTCACAGCAATAGGGCTAATAGAGACACAGTTATTTTCCAGTAGAGTAACATTTGCTTTCCACTCTCTCCAGGCTCTTGTTACTAACTTTCTTAACCCCTTCTTGATACCAGCTTCACAAATCTTGTATATTGCCCAGGTAACAGAAGTTTTCTTCACCCCACTAGACCTGCTCTACTGTTACATTAAAATCCTCCTTATCATCCCCCCTTTTCTTTATGGTTTGCTGCTCATGATTTTCAAACATTGAACTTTGTGTCATCCCCATCTCTTCTTTTTGATGTCTATTTCAGACATCAAATATTCCAAACTGTTTAAATTTTGCATTCCTAGGCACCACTTACACAGTGTCTATAGCAAGTTGACTTTGAATCATCTCTTCTACATTTAACTGTTCCATTTTAAACATTTGTTTAACTTTTGATTCTGCTGTCAACAACGTCTCCACTTACAGCAGCTCCCAGTTGCCTGCATATCTTCCTTTCTTAGTACCTTTCTCCATTTGCTACATTTAATTCAGACAGAAATTGTGTAAGTCTGAGGACGATAGAGAACTCACTTCTTCTCTAAACCCATAAAGGAAAAATTTGACGTGAAAATGATGAGGAGCATTACGATAAACTGTAAAAGACTCTGTGCTGATCATTGACATACAACAGTTCTCTGAAATTCTTTTGATATGTGTCGATTATCTTTTGTGTTAGGATATATGTAGTTCTGATGCATATTCAGTGAATCTTTTCTTATCCTTTTGTAGTGTACATGCACAGTAATTTCTAGTTTTGAAACTCTCAAATGCCTCCTCACAATCTACAAATACATGATATAAACTTTTCCTTTGAGTGCGGTTTTTTGCCTGTAGTAATGTCATTATAAAGATTTCCTCTTGTTTTTTTATGGAACATAGCTAGATTTACAAATTAACTAAAAAAATATGTTACATACCAGTATTCTCCTCCAGTCTTGATTCCTTTATACTGTTTCCATGTACCTATATTGTTTTTGTATCAGTCTTACTGTCATATCCTCTTCTAGTCCATATTCACTTTCTTCTTTCACTAAATTTTTTAAGTATTTCTGCATCGCTTGTTTTATTTTTTCTTCAAATTTAATTTTTCCAATTTCACCTTCAACTTATTTTGCATATTGATTTTTTTTTCTCTTCCAGACATTTCTTTCTTATCACTGCTGTTTAGAGATTCTCTGTCCTTTTATCCCAGATTTTTTTTCTTAATGCCACTTGCCTTTTGCTTACCTTCTGTCCCTGAATCCCTTTTCTCTTCTCTGCCAGAGTTGAAGGTTATCTTAATGTCATCACCTTGGGTGTAGAAATATGTCCCCTCCCAATTGTTTCATTGGAACACTTCTGCTGTCTTTTATATACCTTCTTTCATTTGCTGAACTTTGCTTTACACTTCTTGACATCTTTATTTCTCATTTCCATGTTTTTAGTGCTGTATGGTATGGGAGATACAGATTGACTCCTTTGTGCCTTTGAAGAGCTGATATAATTTTGAAAGCAATAGTTTTTTTCGTGTTCTACTGATTGATGACTAAGCTTACACTTACTTGAATAATTTTAATGTAATTCCATATCATAATTATAAATTATTAAAATTATTCCAGTAGTAGGTTTTCTCAAATAATGGTTTCTTTAATTCTTTAACTTGGATTTATCAATCTTATTACAATGTTATAAATCTATTTAATATAATGGAGTTGCATCAGAGTTAAGGTAGTAGTAGGTTTTTAAAGTTCTTATAGATAATTTGCAATTTATGATTTGCAGATTAATTGTTCTGAGATATATGTCCAACACATCCCCTGCACAAATACAGATGAGCATAGATTAAAGGAAGCTCGGCTAAGTTTCCCCTCTGGCCATGCATCATTCTCAGCCTATACCATGATCTACCTAGTGGTAAGTTGTTTGGTACATGGCCCTTGATTGGGCTTATAAGCTTACAAAGTAAGTTTGATATATATAGCTGTACAGTGTTCCCTCTAAAAATTTTAATATTGGCCTCTCTGTAAAGTTCAAATACCAAATGTATACTTAAAATATCATCCTTCATCAAATATACCATTGAATTGGTATTATTAATATTTCAAAGTCATTTGAAAAATTTTACAATTAAAAATATATAAATACCAATAACAGAGAGAGAGAGAGAGAGAGAGAGAGAGAGAGAGAGAGAGAGAGAGAGAGAGAGAGAGAGAGAGAGAGAGACTCCTTACGATATCAAAATATTGAAATGAACTTCTGTAAGCAAAATTTCTTCCCCTACGATATCAAAAGATTGAAATGAACTTTTGTAGGCAAAATTTCTTCCCCTCCCATAAATACATACTATATCTTTTCCAGAGAAGAGAGAAAAAGAGGACTGAACAATCTGTTTGTCTGTCTTTCAATTCTTTTGCTGAGAGAGAGAGAGAGAGAGAGAGAGAGAGAGAGAGAGAGAGAGAGAGAGACACCAAATGTATACCTTATGTAACAATCTAGTACATAAAATTTACCGTAAATTGTTATCTTATTACTGTATTAATCTTAGAGATTGTATTAATATAATTTCAAAGTAATCCTGAACATTACAACCCTTAAAGGTATATATGTACATACGTATTTCTAACACTTGCAGCAGAGAGAGAGTGTGTGTGTTGTCCTTACAGTATTTAAAAGAATGGAATGGAAAGGTTATTATATTTAAGATACTCGCATATGCATTTTGTAACTACAGTTATAGTATTATTATTATACATATAGTATTATTATTGGAAAATATTAATAATAAAATTATTACATTCATGTACCTTACAAATGATCTTATCTCAGTAAGAGAGAGAGGAGAGAATAGCGAGAGAGAGAGGAGAAAGATAGAGAGAGAGAGAGAGAGAGATAGAAATTGCTTTAAAAACCATTTAAAATCCTTGACCAATATATGGCACTATTCACCTCCCCTGTCATATTACTTGACATATTTGACCGCTTCCCAAGCTCAAGCTTCTCTGAAGTTGAGAAAAGGTAGGGAAATTGATACAGAGAAAGACGAACGGAAGAATAATTTTCATTTGAAATTAGTTTATTATTATTATTATTATTATAATTTTTTTTTTTTTTTTTTTTTTTTTTTTTTTTTTTTTTTTTTTATTTTTTTTTTTTTTTTTTTTTTTTTTTTTTTTTTTTTTTTTTTTTTTTTTTTTTTTTTTTTTTTTTTTTTGTTTTTTTGCTCTATCACAGTCCTCCAATTCGACTGGGTGGTATTTATAGTGTGGGGTTCCGGGTTGCATCCTGCCTCCTTAGGAGTCCTATCACTCTTCTTACTATGTGTGCCGTTTCTAGGATCACACTCTTCTGCATGAGGCCCGGAGCTACTTCAGCCTCTAGTTTTCTAGATTCCTTTTCAGGGCGGATCTTGGGATCGTGCCTAGTGCTCCTATGATTATGGGTACGATTTCCACTGGCATATCCCATATCCTTCTATTTCTATTTTCAGATCTTGATACTTATCCAATTTTTCCCTCTCTTTCTCTTCAACTCTGTGTCCCATGGTATTGCGACATCAATGAGTGATACTTTCTTCTTGACCTTGTCAATCAATGTCACGTCTGGTCTGTTTGCACGTATCACCCTATCCGTTCTGATACCATAGTCCCAGAGGATCTTTGCCTGATCGTTTTCTATCACTCCTTCAGGTTGGTGCTCGTACCACTTATTACTGCAAGGTAGCTGATGTTTCTTGCACAGGCTCCAGTGGAGGGCTTTTGCTACTGAATCATGCCTCTTTTTGTACTGGTTCTGTGCAAGTGCCGGGCATTCACTTGCTATGTGGTTTATGGTTTCACTTTTCGTATTGCACTTCCTACATATGGGAGAGATGTTATTTCCGTCTATCGTACTTTGAACATATCTGGTTCTTAGGGCCTGATCTTGTGCCGCTGTTATCATTCCTTCAGTTTCCTTCTTTAGCTCTCCCCTCTGTAGCCATTGCCAATTGTCATCGCTGGCTAGTTCTTTAGTCTGTCTCATGTATTGTCCGTGCATTGGTTTGTTGTGCCAGTCCTCTGTTCTTTCTGTCTTTCTCCTGTCTCTGTATATTTCTGGGTCTTCGTCTGCTTTTATTAGTCCTTCTTCCCATGCACTCTTTAGCCACTCGTCTTCACTGGTTTTCAGATATTGCCCCAGTGCTCTGTTTTCGATGTTGACGCGTCCTCTATACTGAGTAGTCCTCTCCCTCCTTCCTTTCGTGTTATGTATAGTCTGTCCGTATTTGCTCTTGGGTGTAGTGCTTTGTGTATTGTCATATGTTTCCTGGTTTTCTGATCTATGCTGCGGAGTTCTGCCTTCGTTCATTCCACTATTCCTGCGCTGTATCTGATTACTGGCACTGCCCATGTGTTTATGGCTTTTATCATATTTCCGGCGTTGAGTTTTGACTTGAGTATCGCCTTGAGTCTCTGCATATATTCTTTCCTGATCGTGTCCTTCATCTCTTGGTGTTTATATCTCCTCCTTCCATTACTCCCAGGTATTGTATCCTGTCTCATCTATGTGTTTGATGTTGCTCCATCTGGTAGCTTTATCCCTTCAGTTCTCGTTACTTTGCCTTTTTGTATGTTGACTAAGGCGCATTTTTCTATTCCAAACTCCATCCTGATGTCCCCAGATACAATCCTTACAGTCTGGATTAGGGTATCTATTTCTTTGATGCTCTTACCATACAGCTTGATGTCGTCCATGAACATCAGATGGTTGATTCTGTTGCCTCTTTTCTTGAGTTGGTACCCGGCATCCATCTTCTGTAGTACTTTTGTCAAGGGAATCATGGCTACTACGAAGAGTAGTGGGGACAGTGAGTCGCCCTGGAAGATCCCTCTCCTGATATTAACCTCTGCTAGTCTTATTCCAGAGCTTGTAAGTATTGTATTCCAGTTGTGCATTGTATTTTTGAGGAAGCTGATGGTATTTTCCTCTGCCCCATATATTTTCAGGCATTCTATTAGCCATGTGTGTGGTATCATGTCGAAGGCTTTCTTATAGTCTATCCATGCCATGCTTAGGTTGGTTTCCTTCTCCTACTGTTCTTCATTACTATTTTGTCTATGAGGAGCTGGTCTTTTGTGCCCCTGCACTTCCTTCTGCAGCCTTTCTGTTGGTGGGGATGGTGTTTGTCTCCTCTAGGTAGTTGTATAGCCTTTCACTGATGATACCTGTTAGTAACTTCACATTATTGGTAGGCAGGTGATAGGCCTGTAGTTACTGGCTATATTTTCCCTTACTCTTGTCTTTTTGTACTAAGGATGTTCTTCCTGTGGTCATCCATTTGGGTGCTTGGTGATTTGAGATACAATGCTGGAGTTGTTCTGCTATTCGTGGGTGTAGGGCCTTGAAGTTTTTGAGCCAGTATCCATGGACTTCATCGGGACCTGGGGCTTTCCAGTTTGGCATTTTCTTTAGTTGGTGTCTGACTGTGTCTGTCGTGATGTCTGTGAATCTTTGTTTTATTCTCCCTGTTTCTTCTTCCTTGACTTCCTGGAGCCATGTTGCATGTTTGTTGTGTGATACCGGATTGCTCCATATGTTTTCCCAGAGTCTCTTACTTGGTTCGGCTTCAGGAATTTCTGGGTGGTTGTCTTCCCCTCTTAGTTGGCTGTATAGTCTTTTCTGGTTGGTTCCGAATAGTTTGTTCTGTTGGTATCCCTTATTCCTGTTCATGTACCGTTGGATCTTATGTGCTTTGGCCTTAAGCCTCTGTTTTACATCTTCTATTGTGTTGTTTAATCCCCTCTCTTGTACTTTGTATTTCTCGTTGAGTTCCTCCCTTGTTTTCTTGCTTCTTAGCCTTTTTCTGCCATCTCTTTCAGTTGACTCAAGTCAGATCTCATCACCATGATTTGCTTTTCAGGCGCCTTTTCCAAGGAGGTTGCTGTTTTGGTTTCTGTTGGGTTGGTTGTGCTGGTGGTGTTGGTGTTCGAATTCCCATCAGTTCTGCTACTAATCTTGCTCCTGCATATGTCAAGTTATTTGTTTATGTGATACTGGTGGTGTGTATTATGCCCATTATTTCATTGACCTCACTTGTTTTCTCCCTTAATTTCTTGGTGTTGTAGGCTTTCATGGAGGGGATCTTTGTTCTCTCTGTATCTGGCTCCATCCATTGTCTAATCTTTTCTACCATTCCGTCCTCTCTGTTACTTCGTCGGTGTTTCTTCGTGTGTCGTTGTTTGATACCTCATCCTCCCTGTCGTCTTCTGTGGCATCGTCTCTCAGTTCGTCTTCGTGTAATTCGTTGTCGTGTGACATTTCCCTTTCCAGTTCTTCTCTTTCTGTTGGGGAGAGCCAGTTCTTTTTCTTTTTCTTTAATGTTCCTTATTGGTCCTGCCAGCCTCTGCTCTGTTTGGGGGGTGTTATTCCTCTCATTCCAGATGTTGACCAATCTTCTTCTATCCTCTCTCCGTCGGGTCTTGCTTCTGATGTAGCATCTCCATATTTTCCTTATTTTCTTCTCATTGTTATTTCTTCCTTTTTGCCTCTGTAGCTCCAATCTCAGGCTGTTGATTATTGTCGTTGTGGTGATCAGTTGCTGGATGACGACCTCCAAGTACCTGACCGTCTTCCCCTTCAATTGGGTTGAATACCTGGTTGCCGGACGAAGCTCCTCTGTTGCCAGAGGTTCCATTTACGTCGTTGTCGTTTAATCCTTCATTTCTTTCCATCATTGCTGAGTTTTGCTATTTAACCCATAGCTGGACCCTACCCCATCAGGGATAGGTACTCATTTACAGCTGAGTAGACTGAGGAAATTATGGTAAAGATCCTTTCCCAAGGAATCAACGCCGAGGAGAGCGGTCACCCATCCAACGACTGACCAGAGCCAATGTTGCTTAACTTGACTTAAGTCTATTGACGACCTAACCCACTCCTCCACGGCGCCACACTTATTATTATTATTATTATTATTATTATTATTTTTATTTTTATTATTGTTTTATTCTAAGGGGTCCACAATAATAAAAAATGTTATGAGTCCGTGTATAATTTTTAAAAACTCTGTACAAAAAGCTTTCAAACCCTTTGGCCCTGGGTTCATCGTCAGTCCAAATGAACAATCAGGTACACCAGGTACTTGAGGTGGATTTAAAAAGCAAACGAGTCATTGAAGATTGTGACACCTGTCGTTAGCTCGTTTATGGACCAGGTGATGAAGGAAGAGGGCAGTTATTATTATTATTATTTGAAAATATTAATAAACACATACATCTACCATAAAAATTCTCTCATCTCAGTAAGAGAGAGGAGTTATCCTTACGTAAGGGAAATGGAAAGGTTATTTTTATCTCTTTTTAAAATACTACCACATACGAATTTTGTAATTACAGTTTTATTATTACTTATTATTATTATTATTATTATTATTATTATTATTATTATTATTATTACAGGCGGTCCCCGGGTTACGACGGGGGTTCCGTTCTTAAGACGCGTCGTAAACCCGAAAATCGTGTAAGCCGGAACAACGTTCTTGAAAACATGTCCACAGGGAAAATTTCACTACTAATTTACAATTTTTCTTAGGGCCGTATCTCTAGAATTATCACTAATTTACTTTTTTCATGTGGAACACTGTGTATTCACAAATTACTGTATATTTTCATTAAAATACAAGAGAGAGAGAGAGAGAGAAGAGAGGAAGGAGAGAGAGCGAGAGAGAGAGAGAGAGAGAGAGAGAGAGAGAAATAACTCCTTACGGTTTCAATAGATTGAAATGAACGTCTGTAGGCAACTTTTTCCCCCTCCCATAAATACATATATTTCTCCAGAGAAGAGAGAAAGAGAGGACTGTGCAATTATGTTTGTCTGTCTATCAATTCTTTTGCTGAGAGCGAGAGAGATAAAAGGAAGAAATAGAAACACCAAATGTATGACAAGTATCTTGTGGAGAGAGAGAGAGAGAGAGAGAGAGAGAGAGAGAGAGAGGAGAGAGAGAGAGAGAGAGAGAGAGAGAGTTGTCCTACAGTATTTAAAAGAGAGAAATGGAATGATTGTTGTATTTAAAATACTCAGATATGAATTTTGTACTCACAGTTAATAAGTATTTTATTATTGGAAAATATTAATGATAAAACTTATTACCTACATGTCCATGAAAATTATCTCATCTCAGTAAGAGAGAGAGAGAGAGAATTACATAAAACCATTAAATTCGTTGACCATTGTATGGCATTAAGCTCCGAGTGTCACTCGAGTTGAGTTAGGGAAATTGATACAGAAAAAGACAAAGGGAAGAATTTTCTTTTGAAATTAGTTATCGTATTATTACTATGTACTTCTATTATTATTATTATTATTATTATTATTATTATTATTATTATTATTATTATTATTATTTGAAAATATAATAAACACATGCATCTACCATAAAAATTCTCTCATCTCAGTAAGAAAGAGGAATTATCCTTACAAGTAAAATGGAAAGGTCATTTTCATCTCTTTAAAATACGTACGACCATTATGATTTTGTAATGAAAGTTTTATTATTATTATTATTATTATTATTATTATTAAATAACTGAAATTATCAATAAACATTTTACATACTAGTACCATAAAAATTCTTTCATCTCGGTAAAAGAGAGAGAGAGAGAGAGAGTGTTTATCTCTCTCTGTTCTCTCAAAAAATACTTATAACGCTTCCAGCGAAAGAGAGGGAGTGAGTTACCACTATGACACATTATTATCTTGTGTGGCAAAAGAGAGAGAGAGAGAGTTAACCTTAATTAAAAGTGACATGGATAGATTAGTACGTATTGTATTTCTTTAAAATACTATCACATATGAATTTTGTAATTACAGTTATTATTATTATTATTATTATTATTATTATTATTATTATTATTATTATTATTATTATTATTATTATTATTTAATTTAGTATTAAAAACAAATAGTACAAGTACATAAAAAATGAACCATGTCATTGCATTGCAACACTGCAGCTCTTCCCCCAGCTCTTCCCCCTCCTGGCTGTCACAGAACTTGATATATCTGACAGTTTTAGTACCTGGATCTCGAGGAAAAGGTTACAGAGAAGACTGGGATTTCCTTCATTCTTCCATAATTTTTTAAATATAAGCTAAAATCTTACTAATTCACTATGGTATTTTCTTTAATGAATTGATATTATTGCTGTATAAATTAATATTAATATTTGAAAATAGTAAATCATTTATTTATCATACAAAAAAACATACATGTAGTAGTGAGAGAGAGAGAGAGAGAGAGAGAGAGAGAGAGAGAGAGAGAGAGAGAGAGAGAGAGAATTATTATTTTTATGGAGATACCAAGTTACTGACAGCTATAATGAAACATTACGTAACGTAATATTAAAACAGAAGAAGAATTCTAAAAAATACATACGTATTTGTTGGCTTCATGATCGCAGTCTGATTTATTTTATATTTTATGAAATGTATTTAGTCATGAAAATAAACATCAAAATACACTAATTAGTGATTATTTTCGTCGGAAAATACAAAGAGAGAGAGAGAGAGAGAAACTGTGCTAAACTATAAAGGATTCTTATCATAGTATGTGTTTTTTAAAAGCATCGTCAACTTGGAGCGTCGGAAGCGTCCGCGTCGTAACCTCGGAACAAGCGTCGTAACCCAGGGCGGATTTTTCAATGAATATTTAAGAAAAAGCGTCGTAACCTCAGAATGTCGTAAGCAGGACCCGTCGTAACCCAGGGACCGCCTGTATTATTATTATTATTATTTTTATTTTTATTTTTATTTTTATTATATTATTAACAACTGAAAATATCAATAAACAATTTACATACTAGTACCATAAGAATTCTTTCATCTTAGAGAGAGAGAGAGAGAGAGAGAGAGAGAGAGAGAGAGAGAGAGAGAGAGAGAGAGAGAGAGAGAGAGTTATCTCTCTCAGAAAATACTTCTAACGCTTCCAGCGAAACAAGGAGAGAGTTACCACTGTGACATACATATCTTGTGTGGCAAAAGAGAGAGAGAGAGAGAGAGTTATCCTTATTTGAAAGAGTGAAGTGGATAGATTATTGTATTTCTTTAAAACACTATCACATAATAGGAATCTTGTAATTACAGTTATATTAATATTATTATTATTATTATATTTAAAAGTATTAATAAACGTATAGTGCATATACTATAAAAATTCTTGAGTCTCAGTAAGAGAGAGAGAGAGAGAGAGAGAGATTACATGAACACATAGTGGCAGCAACACAACAGCTCCTCCCCCTCCAGTCCCATTACTCGATACATATAGTTGACAGCTTTAGTACCTGGAGTTAGGGAAGAAGAATGGGATTTCCTTCATTCTTACATAATTTTTTAATTTTATAAACTAAAATCTAATTGAGTATAGTATTTTCTTTAATGAATTAATATTATTGCTCTTTACATTAATATTGATATTTAAGAATGGTAAATCATTTATCTATCATACAAAAAACATACATTCTCTCTGAGAGAGAGAGAGAGAGAGAGAGAGAGAGAGAGAGAGAGAGAGAGAGAGAGAGAGAGAAGAATGAATTATTAATTTTATTATGAGATATGATTTTCTGGGCTCAGCTCGTGTCGGCCTATGAAAGGATCCTTAATATCATTCTTTCTAGGTAAAATTAATCTAAATTACCAGAGAAAAAACAAAATTAAGAAAAGTCAGTAAAAAACTGACTCGCTCACTCTTAAAAAGAAGTGTCGGTATGGTAATAGGGGCGAGTGGGAATCACTACCACGAGACATTCACCAATTAGAACTTCCAATCAGAATCCCCTTAAGAGAGAGCTGATACCAACGGGCGATGCAGCCGCTACTACTACTACTAGAGGACGCCACGGACAGCAGCGCCCCTAGCGGACATCCTTAATTATTAGCGCTAGCGTCCAGACGCATTATTTTTCTGTGCTGTGCTTATTTCGGGATTTATCCTATTCTTCACATGGAACGCTCTGCTATTGCAACGGCTAAGTTAAGTAACTCATAAGTAATGTTTTACCACATTTTTATCTTCCGGGGTACCAGTATTTTCCTCCTAATAGGTCATATACGGTTTCCCGGTTGTCTCGTGGTGGCGCCATGCTGCCCTCGTTAAGAATTCCCGGTCTCCATACTGGGGACTTCTATACTTATGGGCTTACTATATTACGTTCATTGTCTTTTACATCGAGTTTAGCTAGTTTTAGCCCCTCCTACCATCTCTCTTAGTTTGGTATTTAGGGCATAGTTATTATTTTTCCTGCCCAGCATCCCGGCTCTTGCTCTTCATCGGCTATCGCTGGCTCCGAGTAGGCTTCTGTTTCTTGGAACAGTCTGCCTCCTCCTGGGCTTCTTTCTCTTTACTAAAGTGTCTTTTCCATTTTTTCGATGTAATTTATTTTATATTTAGGGTGTTAGGCTAGCCTAGGTGCATGTTCCTTGTATTGGTACAGACTGGTTCACGTGGCCCTCCCACGGTTGTGTTGCTCGCGGCCTAGGCCACTTGCGGTCACGTGTTCCATCGCACCTTACCCTGCCCCTGCCCTCCCTACCTGGTATAGGGAGGTGCTGGGGGACCCCTTGGTTGTCATGACAACCTCAGTCGCCTTCTCTCTCCCTCTCTGAGGTGGCCAGGGGTTCCTCCCAGCGGGGGGGGGGGTATAGGGCGACCACATCATGAGGTACCGGGTTCTCCGAGTTCGGGTAGTCGGTGAGGCGGGGAGGAGTAGGCCATCCCCCCCCCTCTCTCTCTCCCGCCGTGTTACGCCGAGACCTTCCTCCCCCCCTCCCCAGTTGCTCAGCCACCTTCCCTCGCTATAACGAAAGGAGCCTTCCGTCGCAGCCGGGGGCACCTTTGGTTATAGATTTTCTGGCTCCGCCAGCGGGCGGGGTGGGCACTACTAGTGGTCGGTTGCTTGCCTACTATATCCTTACATCTCTCCCCCGCTACCGGAAGGGAGCTTGCTTTTCTTACCCGGGGGGCACTCTTCTAGTAGACGGGTGGCGAAACGGTTTGTTATTATTGTTATTTTAAGGATATACCCTAATTTACGATGAATTGTTTAATTCATTATTTATTTATTTATTTATATCTACCATCCCCGCCATTTTCCGTCGTGGTTTCCATTTACCACCACTCCTGGTTGGTTTCTTTTTGTGTCCCCGCCATCAGCGGAGCTATAGCCTAGGACACCCAACCAACCTGGTTACCACACGTATTATGGCGGGGCTCTGGTTTAATCTAACTTTATCGCTCCGGCACCAGCGGAGCAACTGTTAGACTGTAAGTGTTTTCCTGATACTCATGTATCTTTCCACTTACAGGCTACCAACTGTCAGGTCCCGGCGTGCAACCGCGACGTTGTACGACCCCTGCGGCCACGATGAGTGCAGGTCTCACGCCCCTTGTGCCACGTCATTTAACGAGATGATCGTCTGGCACCCAGAAGCCTGCGCCATCTGCTACGACCTAGTCGGTCAGCTGGGAGAGGGGGGTTAAGTCCATTGTAGGCTTCCTTATCATTTTACTAACAATCTTTAGTCATAAGTTTGTCAACCACCCCGTTCCGCCATTAGACGCTCATCTCGCCCTTTCTTTCAGGCTACTGGCGTGAGGGGAGGTCGCCCTCGCCACCCTGAAAGCGTGGGTGGGCGGCTTCGGGAAGAACGCCGCCAAAGGCCAGCCGTACATCTTGGACAAGAAGCTGGCCGTCCAGATCTTCCCTGCGGGCAAGTCAACTGGGTATGTTGACCCCTTGTCCGCAGCCCTCTAATAGCCTCCATCCAGCAAGATCTCCAGCAATCGTTTGGGGTCGTAGCTTCCCAGGAGTCGGTCCCGGACGTCGCTGCCCTGGACCTAAACATCGAGCCCCATGCGGTAGGGGCAGAGGATTTGTTGGTTGAGGTAGGTGTGTCAGGGCGCCCCCAAGGTCTTCCTGGGGGTGCTTACCTGGATTTCTTCTCCTGTCCCTTCTTCGAGCGCTTCTTTTCCAAGCTTTGTGGGATCTGAGATCCCTACCCGCTCTCCCGCTCTCTCTGTACCCCCAAAGGTGAAGGGACAGAGAGAACCGAAGACTCTAGCTAAGACAACTTCTAAGGAAGTCGTCTTCGTCTTCTTCGGCTAGGAAGTCTTCGACTTCCTACGCCGACGCGGTGAAAGCCAAGCCGAGTTCTTCTCTCCGAAGAGCTCTAGAAGCAAGGCTTCTAAGGAGGAAGGCTCGCGCTCCCGCCGAGCCAATGCCTTCTCCTGCCTCCACCGCTTCCACTCCGGCAACGCCGGTGGGAGGAGCAGGACCTAGCACCTTGATCCCACTGCTTTTTCAGCAGTGGTGATGCAACAGGTGGGCGAGTGGTTGGCTCGCAAGTCTCCGCCCTGAGGACGAGATTCGAGCAGATGTTCGCACAACTGTCGAGCACTCTGTCTCAATCTGGCCAGTCCATACAAGATCTCTCTAACAGGGTTAGAGAGAATGAGGACCGAGTAGCTGGGCTCTCTCAAGGTCCTCTTCCAGTCTCCCCCAGTGCCAAGCACTGGCATCTCCAACTCCCGCCATACGACTCTCTGCCAGCTTCTCCATGGAGAATCCATGGAGAGAGATGCCTACGCTCCTTTTCAAGGATGGGATGATCTCTATCCCGGAGTGTGGAACTCGGAGGATTGAGGACTTCGAGTTTTACCCTCCGGGTCTGACGCAGCCTTTCATCGGTTATGCTAGGCTGACTGTAACGGCTCTTACTAGGGAAGACAAGATCTCTAGAGAGTCTGTTCTATACAGTAGGGATCATGGCCCAGCGGGGAATGGGTTCACTGCCTTGAGGACTGGGATGTGCACGAACACTAAGCTCCAGGCCTATAAGAGTCCTTTTACTATTTTCGCGACGGAAGAGGAGGCTTCTCTTCCGTTTCGCCACGAAAAATAGTAGAGAAGACCCTTCAGGCAGTCCTCAAGGATGAGCCCACCATGCCACAGTTAAGGGAGGCGGAGTGCATCTACTTCTCCGCTCTTCCCGGCTTTCGGAGAATTGTGGGAGAACTTGCCAGCTACGTTCACGCTTGGTAAGCTCAAACCGGACTGCCGCCATGGACCAGTTCGGCGAGAAGCTGCCAAGGCTGCCTGATTCCCTGATTCAGGCAGAGTTCGACGCGCGAACCAGGTTTGGCAGATCCCTCAATTCTCTTATAATAACGGAAATGGCTGCTCTCTCATATGCGACGGAACCGCTGTTTAAGATCTTGGCAAAATCCCAGTTTTCAGACGGTCCTAACAGATGCTTTCGAATTCTTCCAAGCTAGGAGGAATTGCCGGAAGCACGTTCTGCAGGAGTGCCACTATTAGGCACGAGCCTAATAGATCTTGGCTTCTAGCATGTGGGGAGCGGATCTCTTCCCAGGGTCCGCTGTTAATGAAGTGCACCACGAGGCTGCTAGGCTCAACCAGAGCCTTAGAGCTAGGTGGGGTATTTCGTCAAAGAGGAAACAAGAATCCGTCCCCACTGCTGGTAAGAAACCAAAGAAGGCTGGTAAGAGGTTCCAGCCGTATCAGAAACACCAGCAACAGCAGCAATTTGTGCAGGCCGTCCCGGTTACCCAACAGGGACAACCTGCTAGTTCAAAACAGAACCAGCCCATCCTCCTGTTGTCTCCTCAATCACAGCCGTCGACCTCCTACGCAATCTCGCCGGCCTTCAACCCTACATTTGAGGCTCAAGGCTACAAACAACAGAGAGGTAGGGCGAGAGGTTACTTTCGCCAGCGTGGCGCAGGAAGGGCGACAAGGAGCAGGCAGTTCAGAGGAGGGCGTGGTGGTCAACCCGCCCATCAACAATGAGGCTCCCCAGGTAGGAGGGAGGCTGTTCCTCTTCCGCCACAGGTGGGGGTTCAGCAATTGGGCACAGAGCATAGTGTCCAAAGGATTGGGTTGGAGTTGGATCAAAGATCCGCCTCCAATCAAATCATTCCACCAAATACCATCAGAAGAATTGACAGATTACGCGGAGGAACTCCTTCAGAAAGGAGCTATTGCGAGAGTCAAGCATCTAAAATTTCAAGGTCGCTTATTCAGCGTGCCAAAGAAAGGTCAACAAAAAGAAGGGTAATCTTAGACTTGTCCAAAGCTAAAACTCTTTCATTCGTTGCGACAAGTTCAAGATGCTTACCTCTCGCAAGTAAGGACCTTACTTCCGCGTGGAGCGTCACAGCTCCATCGATCTTACAGACGCATACTATCATATCCCTATAGCCAGGCACTTCCGCCCATTCCTAGGATTCAGGCTAGGAAATCAGACATTCTCATTCAAAGTGATGCCCTTCGGTCTGAATGTAGCCCCCAGGGTATTCACGAAAATAGCAGAAGTGGTTGTACAACAATTGAGAACTCAGGGAATCATGGTAGCAGCATACCTCGACGATTGGTTGATCTGGGCACCAACCGTCGAGGAATGTCTCGAAGCCACCAAAAGATAGTTCACTTTCTGGAACATCTGGGGTTCCAGATAAAACAAAACGAAATCCAGACTTACCCCGGAGTCTCGTTTTCAGTGGCTGGGAATCCAATGGGATTTGTCTTCCACAATCTGTCAATTCCAGTGGCCAAACGGAAGGAAATAGCAAAATCTGTCAGGCAATTTCTCAAATACAAACAAACATCAAGGAGAAACAGGAGAGAATCCTAGGGTCCCTTCAGTTTGCTTCGGTAACAGATATCCTCCTGAAAGCAAGGCTAAAAGATTTAAATCGAATTTGGCGATCGAGAGCAAACACCAAATCTCGAGACAAGTTGTCAGTAATCCCACAGATCCTCCGCAATCAAACTCCGTCCATGGTCAAAAGTAAAGAACTTAGCCAAGAAGGTATACCCCCATTCAATATCCCCTTCCAGTGTTAACCATTCACACGGATGCCTCCCTGTCCGGTGGGGCGGGGGGGATACTCTCAGTTCAAACAGGTTCAGGGACTTGGTCAGTTCAATTTCGCCAGCTTCACATAAACGTTCTGGAAGCAATGGCAGTATTTCTTACCTTGAAGAGACTGCTTCCGCCGAAGAAGTCTCATCTAAGGTTAGTTTTGGACAGTGCAGTGGTAGTTCATTGCATCAACAGAGGAGGGTCCAAATCCAAGCATGTGAATCATGTCATGATAGCCATCTTTGCCCTAGCAAACAAACACAAATGGCATGTCTGCCACTCACCTGGCAGGGGTAAGAAATGTGATAGCAGACGCTCTGTCCCGGTCAGTTCCTCTGGAATCAGAATGGTCTCTAGACGTCGGGTCATTCCAGTGGATAAGCCTGAGAGTCCCAGGTCTCCAAGTGGATCTCTTCGCCTCACAAGCGAACCACAAGCTCCCTTGCTATGTGGCCCCCAACCTGGACCCTCTGGCTTATGCCACGGACGCCCTGTCGTTGGATTGGAATCAGTGGAGAAAAATTTATGTTTTTCCTCCAGTGAATCTTCTCTTGAAAGTCCTAAGCAAACTAAGGTCTTTCAAAGGGATAGTAGCTCTGATTGCACCGGACTGGCCCAAGAGCAACTGGTATCCTCTTCTTCTGGAATTGGGCCTCCGACCTCAATGGATCCCCAATCCCAAGCTATCACAATCAGTACAAATGAGGACTGTGTTTGCTTCCTCAGGAATTCTCCAGACCCTAACTTTATGGACTTCATGAAGTTTGCGGCTAATAAAGACGCTAATATTGATCCACAGATATTTTTTTTTTTTTTTTTTTTTTTTTTTTTTTTTTTTTTTTTTGTTTTTTTGCTAGGGACATCCACACTTGTACTGATGGTGTACTTCAGTGTACCTACTTATTTTATGCTAGGGTAGGAAACAACAATGTGTTTGTATATTTTGTAGATATCCAAGTAAATTCCTTTTGTTTATAGTTCCACTGCATCATTGTATTATACTGTTTTTAAGTACTTTGTAAATACTAACGTTCTGTTTTATTACTGTTTAGAATAAGTTAGTTTAAGTACTTAGTTTGTATGTTGTAATTGATTTACTTATATTATATCCATCATTTTACAACTGCTTTTATTCAATTGTTCCTTTTTTCCCATCTTGTCTGTTTGTTCTCTGGTACTCTTTCATAGGCCGACACGAGCTGAGCCCAGAAAGGGATTTTGACGTAGGAAAAATCTATTTCTGGGTGATTGGCTCGTGTCGCCCTATGAAACCCACCCTATATTGTTTTCCCCCCCATGCAGGACAAGATGTTTTAGATTAAGGATGTCCGCTAGGGGCGCTGCTGTCCGTGGCGTCCTCTAGTAGTAGTAGTAGCGGCTGCATCGCACGTTGGTATCAGCTCTCTCTTAAGGGGATTCTGATTGGAAGTTCTAATTGGTGAATGTCTCGTGGTAGTGATTCCCACTCGCCCCTTATTACCATACCGACACTTCTTTTTAAGAGTGAGCGAGTCAGTTTTACTGACATTTTCTTAATTTTGTTTTTCTCTGGTAATTTTAGATTAATTTTTGACCTAGAAAGAATGATATTAAGGATCCTTTCATAGGGCGACACGAGCCAATCACCCAGAAATAGATTTTTCCTTCGTCAAAATCCCTTTAATCTTATTAATTAAACTTACTAGTACAGCATTAATCAATACTAAAATTTTGGAATTAGTAAATCATTTCTGTATCAAACATGTGTTCGGTTAAGAAAACGAAATCAAAATACACTAATCAGTGATTTTTTTGTCGGAAAACCCCACGAATAGGCAAATTTCCCGCAAATAATGGGTAGATATGGTCCAGAGAGAAATCCGCAAATCAGTGAGTCCGCAAATCCGGAGAATGCGAATACTGGGGGCCAACTGTACACATAACAGAAAAATGACCTAAAATCACTGTGCAGTACTCAACCTCATACAGTAGGAAAAGCTTTAGGTTTGTCAAAGAAAACTGTATGAAAGAGGTTAGCAAATTTGCCAGTTCCAAGAATGAGCCATAAAAAATTATAACTAATACAAGTGTGTAGATTATCTATAGTTAGTTATGATGAACATAATGTGAATTGTAATATTAACGTGAAATGACATATCTCATTATCCATTACTTTAATTTTTTCAGACTTCTTAAAGTATATTCACGATTTATATACATACAGTATTGATTGAGAATGTTTCCTAAAGTTCGTAGCATAAATCATTTAGCAAATACATGTACAGACAGCACACTACATACAAATGAGTTATGTTTGAGATGGCTGTTGAATTGTTCGTAAGGTGGGTTACTGTAGTACTCATAATGTCTATTTAAGTACAGTATGACATAAAGTCAGTACAGTGCTGTACATTTTTCATCCTAAAACACAATTCACTGTACATACAGCACTGTTTTTATAGAATACGTATGTGTGCAGAAGAAAGTTTGAACTTAGGGGTGGCAAAGGGGAGCACTCTGAACACTATTTTAATTTGCAATCCTGTTTCTTTGTAAGTTGAATGTTTGTAAGTAGGGTGGTGTCTATGGTCTGTTGTTATTGTTTTGAACTCTTGTAATTAACCTCTAGTTTATGGATTAAAAAATAATACTGTACTATTAGTCTCCCTCAGAAAATGATGTGTCAGCCTTAACACCATGTCCCAAAGGAATGTTTTCTGTAATTTTTAATAACTTGCTGTCAGATTTTGCACCAAACTGCTTATTATTGGCAAACCATGAATTGCTCAATTTGAAGATATGCTAAGATGCCAGTAGGTTATACCCCTCTGGTGAAAAAGGCATAAGACATATATATGTACAGTGGACACCCCATATTCAGAAGGGTTAGGTACCTTAACCACCCTCGAATACCGAATATCCTCAATATATTGGAACCCCTCAAAAAACACTTATAACTGTTTTTTATGATTAATTAAATCAATTAAATTAATAAAAATGAGCAAAACCAAATGCAAGGGCCTAGTAACTTTGGTTTCATAATTAATTGTAAAATAGAAAAAACCAGAAAACTCCTCTTGTTACTAGTTTGGTCAGGGATGGGCCTTGGTGGGGTTTCCCCCATTCAAAAAAAAAATCTTTTAATATAATGGAGCAAGTAACACCTGCTTACTTGTACTGATTGATTATTCTTTGATAATGCATTTTAAATGTTACTACATGTATGCATTTAAATGCTTGAAATGTTGCATTTGAAATGCAGACGGCCCTCGGTTAGCGGCAGGGGTTCTGTTCCTGACCGCAGACGCTAAGTGATTTTCAGTGCTAAGCGATTTTAAAGCCTACGGCCACCACACACCTTCTTTCGAAACTCTAGACCAGTCAAAGGCACCGTAATGCCACAATGGCGCAATAATTAAAATTATATTTATGCAGTATAGTACTATAGAATTTACTGTACAGTACATTATAGCATTGTAAATACTGTAAAGTGAAAAAAGCCTAGCTTTAATCCTTTGGGTGTCTAGAGTATGTAAAGATATAATACAGTGTACAGGTAGCTGTAGTGTTCAAATTACGATCATTAGTCTTACGATAGTCCGATTTTATGAGAGATCAAATTACAATGGCCTAACTTTGTCCATCTTCTAGTTATATAAGTTCAATAACAGCAAAAGAGAATGATGAAAGTATGGTTTTAACGTTATACTCGTTGCGTGAATGTGTACAGCCATGAACAACCGAACGAGAAACTATTTTTTTTTTTTTTCTAAGTACAACCGAACTGGATAACATCCGTTTGGCTTGTATTTCAATCATCGTACTACAGTACACTATTACCGTAGTTGTTATAAATGGCGTTATGTATAGAATAGAACTGAGATATCTTAATGTAATAACTTTATTCGCTATAGATCAAAGATCAATATAGATCAAAGATCAATCGGGAAATATACTTTTAAAATTAAACCTAGTTATAACTGAAGCTGAGAAAACTGTTCAAGCTGCTAATGACTATTATCGTACATCGGCAACAAGGATAAAACTGCAGTAAACATATGCCATCAAACACAACCATAGATAAAATTGGGATAATATCATTTTAATCAAAAGTACTGTGCTTGAAAGAACACATTTTACTGTTGGTTTCACGCCGATAGGAGATAAATAACGTAAAGTTCGTATTACGATGATATAAAGGATTATTGCGAATGGAATCACATAATTTTTTACGCAATAAACATGCCGCCAACGTAATCTGTTAACAAAAAAAAAAATTAGTTCACATTCACAACGAGACATATTCAATAAATATTTCTACCTAAAAACACGTTGTATAAGGAAAAATAACCTTGTCTTATATAAGTCAAGTATCTAGATATTTGTATTTACTAACTAGAAGCAAGAGAATTTGCTCAGAATTGCGTTATGGTGAAACAAACTCAGTCTAGTATTCATCAGCTGATTTCAAACCACAAGACTGGCCGCTCCGCGGAATACTGGCTTAAATATGCCGTAGTATTTTATAATAAAATAATATGAAAATACATACAATATTCTTGGATACAGTGAAATAATGTATACCTTTTTAAAGGATTTATGGAAAGATGCATAATTAATAAATAACACCATGCATTTTTCGGAACAGTGGCGGACAAGAACGAGCATGAAAAAACATCCCCTTACAACGTGGAGCATACTTACAAAGGCTGCCTTAATTTGCATCTTATTTATGTATAAAAATGAAAATACCTTTAAGTAATGTATTTTCATACGCATTTTAAACATAAAAGCATAAACATTTTAAAAATCGACACATCGATCGCTAAATTTGCACTCTTTTTGGAAGAGCGGCAGACGGCGGCATACAAGAACAAACATGAAAAAACATCGTAGTCGATAACTTGAAGGGCAGTTTCAAAAGCTGCCTTTTTATCATATTTCTGTACATAAATAAAAATACCCTATTCGTAATATATTTTCATACGCATTTCAAACATAAAAGCATAAACATTTATAAATTAGATACATCGATCGCTAATTTGCACTTTTTTAAATAGATATTTTTGAAAGAGCGGCAGGCGGCGGCTCACAAGAAAGAACATGAAAAAACATCGTATTTGATAACGTGAAGGGCAGTTTCAAAAGCTGCCTTTGTATCATATTTCTGTGCAGAAATAAAAATACCTTTCGCATAATACATTTTCATACACATTTTAAACAAAAGCATGAACATTTATAAATCGACACATCCATAGCTAAATTTGCACTTATGTAACTCGATATTTTTGGCATATAACACCATCAGAGGCGTATATAGTTTACCCTAATACCTACGTAATAACTGTCCTTAAAATTTGTTAATATAATTTGCATAACCTTTTGGTCTGAACGGCATTTCTACAAATGTATGAACTCGTTAGACAACGGCGCTAGCGGCGCTGTTAACAGAAAATTGTACCGTATAAATGCGTACCTTTAAAATGCCTTATTTTTTAAATTAAAATTTTTGACGACAGCCGTAAAACCGATTCGCTGTTGAGAGATTGTGCCGTTAACCGCGGGCCGCCTGCATCTCATTAAATCCATGTGGCTTCTCCTACTACTTTAAGATTATAGCTCCTACTTTTTTTCCAAGGGCTGCTAGAAAGCCTGTATATAGTGAAATATGCTAGAAATGTATTTGCGTGGCACTGTCTTTAGAGGTGTATTTTATAAATAAGTGAGATTTACTCAAAGCATGCAAAAACATATCATGTGTTCCTCTAAAATCAAGAGATATTTTATCTATCTTTTAAATGCCATTTAAATGATTTTTCCCTTTCCTTACAACATTTTCATTTCAGATATATCTACAAGTTCGATTCAAGTTTAAGGGTCCTGAGTTACTTCGACCCTTCTTGCAGTTTGTCTGTCTTATGCTGACATTCTACACAAGTGTTTCTCGTATATCTGACTACAAACACCACTGGTCAGATGTTCTTTCTGGTTTTATTATCGGGACTATTGTGGCTATTCTCATTGTAAGTGTACTTTTATTTTTATTTTTTATTTCATTTTACATAAGCAACATGATAAATATTTTGATATTTGTTGATAAAAGAATGAATTTTATTGCTGAATTGGTTTGGTTTTATTTTTTATTGTTATAATTTGAAATCCTGTATTGTTTACTAATATAGTTTGTAATATTTGAGTTTTGAGTTTTGCTAACATAGGAAATGTTGACATTGACCCTGATCACTTACATTAGAATTTTGTGCGTGCTTGTATCTCATACAACCTTCTAGTCTGTGTATACCTCGGATCTGTTTTCTGATGGGCGCCGTCCACCTAAGCATCGGCGGGAAGGTGTAGAGGATATGGTATTGCAGAATTGTAGTCATTCATCTTCTCACAGCAAGATAGACTTTGTTTAGAAAGAGCAACTCAGGGTCAGGGTCATTTATTTGGTATCTGTAGTGCTTATTTTAGCAGGTATGATTTATTTTATGCTGTGCTTTTCTTTCCCCCTATGCATGTAACCAGCTTTGTGTACTTAGTAGTTGATTGTTTTATTCCTATCCCTTTGGTTAACAGTGCATTTTGACGAACTCTAATACTATTGTTTTTTTGTGATTGGTTTGTTCTGTCCAACTTTGAAGATTTCTGCTATTGCTTTTGGCTGTTTTTTGTGTAAAAAGAGCAAAAAATTTCAGAATCATAACTAAAGTGATTATTTAACAATAGTAGGTTATGCTCTAGTCATTTTCAATTTAGATGATATTTGGTGCACTTCAAGGTAGGGTGGTATTTTTATTCATGGATACCAAGGTTAAAGAAATGGCAGAAATTATTTTGATTTGATCGCAAAATAGCTTCTAATGCTTTACATGTGTAAACAGGTGATGGTGTTTCATAAATTTTCAGTTATAAGCTTTCATGTTCTGTTTTTTTCTCTTAGTATGGAATACAATATTTTGTGCCCTAAGTTCCAAAGGGGTCTTATATTCAGCAAAAATTATGTTGTGTTGGATTATGTGCTTTTAGATCTTGCAGAAGATCAGCACCATAAGTTGTTGAGATTGAAGCCCCTTCATCTCCATATCAGCCTGCTTATGATTGTAAGCTCATTACCAAGTTTTTTCTGCCCATGCAGCACTGTCAACAATCTGAGCGTAGTTTTTAAGTTTTATGAGTTGTATATGTATTTTGGATATACATAGTACTGTATTGTGGTGCATGGGGCCCTCCACATAAAGTCGAGTTCTGGATAAAGTGACACCATATAATTTATAGATGCTATATAGAACTCGATATGTAGTTTGCACAGGCTACTGAGCAGAGGGAGAAAGTTATGTAAAATTTCTTTGTACTTTTTTCATCTACCTTTAGAGTAACAGGGCATGTACATTTATTAAAATGAAGTGATAATGCTTAAATATGATCAGAAGCCTGTTTACTCTTGAAGGTTACTAATCTAGCTAACCCCGAATGGACAGATTTCATGAATGCCTCCTGCATCTAACCTAACCTTCTATAATATATGTATAAGAGAAAACTATAAAGGCAGTCATTATTTTTGCCAGAGTACATGTAAGTGAAAGTACGGCAGCCCAAAATTCAAATATTGTGGTGGCGCTGCCATCGCTAGTGTAGGTGAACAGGATTCATCACCTTTCGGAATCGTTAGGTACAAAGAAAACAGAGCCTTCCAAGTCGTTTTCTGCCTGGTCCCAGTTAACATCAATAGTTTGTGTGCAGTCCTTGTTTCATTTTTTGGATCTTTTTCCAGTAATTTTGGTGAAGTATTTAATCTGAAATGGTGTTTTTCTTGCTAATTAGCCTCTTAGCTTAGATTAGCTTTATTGCTTTACCATGTTAGATTCCAGCTCTTCTGGGATTGGTACTGCACTGAAGGATGTAGGACTAGATTGTTTAAACTGACTTACGATACTCATACAAAATGTCTTAAGTGTAGAGGGCAAGAGTGTTCCAAAGTTCTTACATGCTCAGAAGTCAAGGGTGGGATGAACATCATTGGAAGGTTTTCAAGTCTCATTTGAAGAAATTGGAGAAGAAAAGGAAGAGGAAAGCGGCTCTTAGAGCCGAGTAAATCTAGCCTAGATGCTTTTCCCTTACCTGCAGAGGTCGAGGATAGCACTATTTCTTCCCCCTCCTGCTGCTCCTGTTTCCCCATTCTTAACCCTCCTTCATATCGACCACCTACTCCTTCACCAGGTTCCCTGCCTACAATCCTAATGCCATTGCCAGCCTCAAATCTAGGCTCGACAAGAACTATGATTTTTTAGCTAATTCTATCATGGAATTAGGTTTATCATTTAGAGCTTTCGTTGATAAGATGGCAAGTGACAGTGCAGTGAAAAGTGTTAGTGTAGTGCCTGAAGAGGTGGCTGTCTGTCCCACCAGTTCTCCTAGACGAAGGTCATTGTCTCGCTTCCTCTCACCTGAGAGAAGACACACTGGAGGTACAAGGGAGGCTGGTGGGGTTTGCTACTCCAATCTATGAACCCCAAAGGAGACTTCTACTACCAGCACCAAATCTTTCTTTGCTTTGCGGCCACCGCCTTTATTGCAGAAACGGAGAAAATTGCAGATTCAGACACAAAATTAATAATTATGATGAAGGAAGATCAAATATTATGGAAAAGTTGGATTTTTTAATGTCAGAATTTCTGGAAATGAAAAAAAGAACAACATACCAGAACAGGAAAAGAGACATGGAAAATCCTTATTACTATCAGTATTAAATGAAGGAGAAAACACGCAAACCATCATAGTGATGAATGCGCAGGGTTTAGTTACGAGTAACTCAAAAAGAAAAATAGAATACTTAGAAGAACTAACCCAAAACTGAAAAGAAAAAATAGATATAATGAATATAAGTGAAACCTGGTATTCCCAAGAGACTGGGAATGATGATCAAATAAAGGGTTCCAACTTATAGATCAGATAGAAAAAATAGGAATCAAGGGGGAACCGCAATATATGGGAAAGACAAAAAACAAGGAAAAATATATGAGAAATATAGTAACTCAGAATGTGAACTAATAGCGGTAGAATTTGAATCTGAAAAATTGATGAACATAGTAATATATAGACCTCCTAATACTAAAGAGTTTGACTTAATAATTGAAAAATTGGATGATATATGTAGAAATCACAAGGACTGGACTATTCTCCTATCTGGTGACTTCAACTTTCCTTTCGTTAGAATGGAAAGAACGAATAGGAGATTGTGGTGTACTTATACATATAAAAAAGAGAGTAATAGTAGTGCAGAAGATAAGAGGCAATTTGAAAAGCTATTAAGATATCGATAGAATAGAACAATTTCATTCAACAAATAAATCACCTGCCAACAAGAAAGGAAAATACTTTAGACCTAGTATTTGTGAACGAGATGAATTATGTTAAAGAAATAATAGTTTATAATGCGAGTATTTCAGACCATAATGTCATAGAATTAACAGTTCATTCCAAAGAAGCAAGTGAAAATAGAGATAAGCAAGAAATGAAAAAGTGGGAAGGATATGGAAAATACAACTTCTACAGTAAAAATATAAAATGGTCAGAAATTAATGAAGAATTAAACAAAGATTGGGATAACATTTTCGTAAGTGATGACATAAGGGTAAATACGGAGATATTATATAAAATATTGGAGATAATAGTGGAAAAATATATACCGAAGAAGAAAAGTAAACATCATTCATGCATACCAAGAGACAGAAGGATCTTGTTCCAGAAAATCAGAAAGTGGAAAAAAGGTCTTGCAAAAGAAAAAAAATGCATGGTGAAAAGTTATCAGAACACTAAAAAGTAAGATAGAAAATGCAGAACAAAAGATTATACAATCAAAAGAAAATGAAAAACGGGACTTGGAAGAAAAAACCCTATTAAATATCAAGCAAAACCCCAAACTATTATACTCATATGCGAAGAAGATGAATAAAAGAAGAATAGAAATAGGCCCTCTGAGAATTGAAGGGAGATTAACGAATGAAAAAAAGGAAATTTGCAACATACTGGCAGAAAGATATAAGAGAGAATTCACCCCTAGAATAGATAATGAAGATAATGATATAGAAGTAAGGGATGAAAATAGTGAATATTTAGCTGACATAGATATTAATGAAGCTGATATTGTGCAGGCTATTAATGAAATTAAAAATGGAGCTGCTGCAGGGCCTGATGGAATTCCTGCTATTTTGTTAAAGAAAGTAGTTCATTCTATCGCAAAGCCACTTGCAATATTATTAAGACAAAGTGTAGATACAGGCAAGATATATGATGAGCACAAATTAGCATATATTACCCCTACTTTCAAAAGTGGATCAAGACTAGAGGCAAGTAATTATAGGCCTGTGAGTCTAACATCACATATTATGAAAGTGTATGAAAGGGTAATGAAGAAAAATATTATGAAACATTTAATAAAAAATAATTTGTTTAATAAAGGACAACATGGTTTCGTACCCGGAAAAAGTACACAAACCCAACTGTTAGTCCACCGTGAAAACATATTCAAAAATATGAAAAGCGGAAATGAAACAGATGTGGTTTATTTAGACTTTGCAAAAGCTTTTGATAAAGTAGACCATAATATATTAGCGAAGAAAATTAGAAAACACAATATCGTGGATAAAGTAGGAAGATGGTTAAAAGAATTTTTACACAACAGAAAACAGATAGTTATTGCAAACGACGAGAAATCGGATGAAGCCAAGGTAATATCCGGTGTGCCGCAAGGTACGGTGTTAGCTGCAATACTGTTTGTTATTATGATTGAGACATAGACAATAATGTTAAGGATTCGGTAGTGAGTAGTTTCGCAGATGACACAAGAATAAGTAGAGAAATTACTTGTGATGAAGATAGGAACGCTCTACAAAGAGACCTTAACAAAGTATATGATTGGGCAGAGGTAAATAGGATGGTATTTAACTCTGATAAATTTGAATCAATAAATTATGGAGACAGAGAAAGAAAGCTATATGCATATAAGGGACCTAATAATGAGACCATCACAAATAAGGAAGCAGTTAAAGACCTTGGTGTGATGATGAATAGGAACATGTTATGCAATGATCAAATAGCAACTCTGTTGGCAAAATGTAAAGCAAAAATGGGAATGTTGTTACGGCACTTCAAAACAAGAAAAGCTGAACACATGATATGCTTTATAAAACATATGTTCGTAGCCACTTGAATTATTGGCAATTGATATCGGTACCCACACTACAAAAGAATATTGCAATATGATATGGTACCCACACTATCAAAAGGATATTGCACAAATAGATAGTGTACAAAGGTCCTTTACAGCTAGAATAGAAGAAGTTAAGGACCTAGACTACTGGGAAAGACTACAATTCTTAAAATTATATAGTCTAGAAAGGAGAAGAGAACGCTACATGATAATTCAGGCATGGAAACAGATAGAAGGAATAGCAGAAAATATCATGGAACTAAAAATATCAGAAAGAGCAAGCAGAGGTAGATTAATAGTGCCCAAAACTATACCAGGAAAAATAAGGAAAGCACACAGGACATTAATCCACTACGCACCAGCATCGATAATGCAGCGTCTATTCAATGCGTTGCCAGCTCATCTGAGGAATATATCAGGAGTGAGCGTAGATGTGTTTAAGAATAAGCTCGACAAATATCTAAACTGCATCCCAGACCATCCAAGATTGGAAGATGCAAAATATACCGGAAGATGTACTAGCAACTCTCTGGTAGACATTAGAGGTGCCTCACACTGAGGGACCTGGGGCAACCCGAACAAGATGTAAGTCTGAAGGTAAGTGGAGGGGGGGGGGGGGGGGGGGGGGGGTGTTGGCAGGAGACCAGACCTCAATCCAATCTGCCACCCTTTTTATTATTACTCACATATTAATAAGTATATAGCATTTAAAATCACAAGGGATCGCCTAGCCTAAAGTGAATGGAAACAAATAACCAAATCGTAGCCTGAGTTCTACACTATGCCACCTAAATTCCTATACAGGCAGTTCCAGTTATCGGTGGTCTCGGTTTGTGGCGATCCTGTTTCATGGCGGTTGTCTAGTGCCATAAAATCAGTGATTTATGGTGCCATAAGGGCTGAGTTTCGGTTATCGGCGCATAAGGTTCTGATAATAGTTATAGCTGCCATTAACTGAAACTTGGTGATTTATGGGGCTTATGGCACCGATATTCGGTTAATGCCGCCTCCTTTAGGTCTATTATGGCGTCATAACTATTACAGGCAGTCCCCAGAACATCACCAAAAATCCTAAGAAAACCTTCCTTTTAATGCTTTGGGTGCATTCAGAACTATGTAAATGGCGTTCGTATTGCATTTTGCATCCAAAAAAGGCCCTCAAATATTGATTATTTTGCATTTTTGGTGATATATTTCTTCTGCCAGATGAGGGTTGTAGGTGTCGTAACCCTGGAAATATTTTCTGATGAATATAATTGAAAAGCGCCTTAACCTCGGAATGTCATAAGTCGAGCCCGTCGTAACCCAGGGACTGCCTTTATTGGCACCTCATAATGCCAATAGCCGGAACTCGGTGTGTTATGGTGCCATATAACGCCATTTTTTTCAAGGGCCATACAACCAGATCACCATTAACTGAGTCTGCTGATAACTGGGGACTGCCTGTCCTCATTTTAATTGACATTCAAGATGTGACCTTGTGTTGTGTGTATATTAATGAATCTATAAATTATACAACTTACTGTAATTGTGAATAATGGATTCATTATCATGGATGATGGATTCACTATTACTAGCCTAGATGGTCTGAGATTCCCCGTTAGCACGGTCTCCCTTTCACTATTCTCATCCAAAGAACATTACTGTATAGGAAACACCTCCCTAACATTAGATATGCGTATCCTAAAAATGAGTACGTATCCCTAAATGAACTTTTAAGATAAGAATAATTTAGTGATTACGGTACGGAGATCCCGATGACTTCTCGGGGATCGTTGGACTGGATCTTGACCATATGATCACTTGATTTAGGCTAATTTGACTCAACTCAATTCAATCGAAGCCGTTACTAGACTGCCTGACTGACCATTGTTGGCCGACGCCAAACTTTCAGCCAACTACCCAAACAACAAAATGACCAACAGCCAGTAATTAAGTTATTACATGTACACTTACGAACTAATACATGAAACAACCAAACACAATTATTTTCCTGACTAAATAACAGAACATAATATCTAATAGCTTCCTTTCATACAATACACATTTCCACTTATGTAAATGAGGAAAAATATGCAAAGATGCATTACAACTTGCGGCAAAGTACAATCTCTTGTCGAAGTTTCGACATAGTACTCCCCAGCAAGAAAAACTCATATCCACAATATTTACAATAGTCCTGTTTTTATGAACGCCTTCCTGACTTGCTCAGGCATTGTGCTTGGTTGACTATCCACTTTCACAGGATCAACCTTTTCTATCTCCTGCCACTTTTTGGTGGTATAACTTAATTGTAGGTATAACTTAATTATAGGTCGCATGAGCTGGCTATGAACCATTCGTAGAGTAGCTACTCTTGGGACCTTGTCTCGCCCCATATGTAACTCGACCACTTGGCCCAACTTCATAAATGAGCACTACTTCCCCTAACCTGGGCCAAGAGCTATGCATCGTTGCTACTTGATGGGTCTTTCTTAGCTTTGTCAAATACTCCCTCTCCCATCTTTTCCAAAGGTCGCACAACCTGGACACATACTGGAATCTTTTCTCGGTGAACTCTCTGACCATAGTTAAGGGGTCACCAGGGATCTCTTCCCAATTTACTACTTTTCTTGGGAAGAACTTGAGTTTTCTTGTAAGAATCAAATGGTTAGGGGTCAAAATTTTCAAATGATTAATGTCCTCGGGTCTGTAACTTAATGGTCTATCATTAATGATTCCTTCCAGTTCCACTAATACACAGATTAGTTCTTCAAAACTGAGTAAGGCCTGGCCTATGATCTTTTTTAGGCATGACTTCAGAAGTCCTATCAGCCTTTCCCATATAGCTCCAAACCGTGGTGCTCTCGTCGTATGAACTTCCAGTTGCACTGTATCTCCAACAGATGTTCCTTTACCCTGGGATTCTCCGACATGGTTCTAAGTGTTCAGATGCCACTACAAGCGTGGTGGCATTGTCACTCATCATGAGTGCTGGGAAACCTCTTCTGCTGCCGAATTTTTTAAAACTCATGAGGAACAAGTCACAGGACTGGTTAGCAAATAGTTCTATATGTATGCCTCTGGTTATTGGAAAAGTAAATAGAATTATATAAACCTTCTTAGGGCTTTGTCCATTTCCCTTAACCCATAATGCGCCAGTGTAATCAATGCCTGTAGTATTACAAAGTTGCTTACATTGCATCCTGAAGTCGAGTAATGGAAGAATCACATTGGGCCTATGTGGCCTTCCTTGCATTCTCCTACAAATAACACAATGGTGTAATGTACTTTTAGTTAACGATCTGTCTAATTTGTGGGATCCAGAACTCCTGCCTGACACTCGCCGCAGTTGCGTTTACACCCATATGAGTGTTAGCATCATGTTCTTTAATAATGACCTGAGTAACATAGTAACTCTTCTGCAGCAGGATTGGAAATTTAGCTCTTTCAGTTAACTGTGCATGTTCTATTCTACCCATAGACCTTATTATCCCGTTGTCCAGGTAAAGATTTAATTGGTGTACGATAGCTAGTCTTGGTTTTCTTACCACCTTCATCAAACTTGTATTCCTCTAGGAAAAATTCCTTCAGCATGAGGACAATAGGCTTATTCTTTGCCTCCTGGAGTTCTTCCAAGGTCAATTCACCAGTTAATTTCACGTTGGTTGAACTCCTAAAATTATAAAAAAATTTGTAGGATCCATGCTGTTGTCCTATAGACCTTGATAACCTTGCTGAATCTCCCAATTTAGCAAGTGAGTATCACCATTCCATTTAGGTTGTCCCCTAAAGTGTTGACCAAAATGCTACCTTCCCTACCCTGTACAAGTGATTCACCCATTTTTTTTAATCCAGGGGGTCCCTCCCACCAGAAAGAACTATCCAAGATCATTTCTGTCCCATTCCCACATCAACCAGTCACTGGGATAATCATTTGTAGGCACAGGTTATATCTTGTAGTACTCTATTTTTCCATTTTAGCTAACTTAGGGTGACTTTACTGTGCGACCAAATGAACAGTTTTACAAACTCGTCCTTCTTGAAGTTTTTTTTTTTTTTAATAAATTTGGCCATTCTTGCTTCCAGCAACAATGGCATCAATTCAAGTTTTGGAACAGTCAGCTCTTTAATGGGCCCTACTCTTGTCTTTGCCATGCCTTTGCCATCATCAAATGAGTTTTCGATCTTAACTCTATATGCTACACAACCAAATGCTGTCTTGCTGGCATCACAGAATATGTTTAAGGAGTCCCCCTCCCCTAGGCTAGTATTCCTAAGAAAAGAAATTTCAAGACATTTCTCTTAATTCTTTGGATAACTCGATCCATTGCTTCTGTAACGGATCCAGGAGTTGATTATCCCAATCCAACCATTGCTTCTTACAAATTCTGCAAGTATGTACGTATATCCTTGTCCCAGTAGTAGCAGGTAGAAGTACTTCCAATTGATTGTAAATTTGTGCAACAGTTCTTAACACTTCTCTCTTAGTCTGACTGGACTTATTTATCCTAGTAGGATGTAATGTCAAGGTATCTCTCTTTTTGTCCCAATTTAGACCTAAGACCTTATGAGTTGTTTGCTCTTTGGCACTGATCCCATATGCTCTGGCTATGGTTTGTAACGAGTCATTATTACTCGTCCATATTTTCAGGTACAAATGTGCCTGTGCAAATATCATATTGCAATACACTCTCTGAACACCTGAATTAGCCCTGGTCACTGACCAGCTCGAACTATATCCCCACATATTTACCCACTAAGTGGGTAATTTTAACTGTCAGTGTTACCAACGCTGCAGGTAAAATCTAGTCAAATGAGTTAACGTGTTACCGTTGGCAACGCTGCCGCAAATACCAGCCACCAGAGGCCTGTCTCCTTAGTTGTTTCTTGTTCGCCATGCTGTGCGGATCGGTCCCGCATCAGGCGAACTTTTGGTCATTTAGCCCGACCCCACTCAAAGAGTTTTCGTATTTTGGATACAGATTACGACCTTGGACTGTGATTAACATTTTTCTTCCATTTTACTTTGGATAGCTACTTTGTACTTACTATGGATAAGTTAGAAAATAAACGTTGTCGCCGTCTGCAAACGCCTCTGCTTCTGCTTCATCTACAGTTCGACGATCGAGCCTTCTACTGCTGGATATGTTGGTGCCCATCGGCTTTGCACGCCCTTCAAGCATAGGATGAGTACCTTCACACATGATCGACGTTCTTTTCGTTATTTCGTGTAGGAAGGTTCAGTGCAATACCAGTCAGAGATGTTTGTCTTGGTCAGGAGACAAGGAAACATTAGTTAGTTATTCAAGAAATTAGTGGACAGGTTATCATCTAGTATGTTCAGCATATTTCTAGCCTGATGAATAATTTAGTTTAGTTGATTCTAATCGTTCTTTTTCAGCCCCCCTGCCTGTTCCAGAACCAGCCCTAACGGGTGCTGGGGGTAATGGAGAACCGCAAGCCTCCGAGTGGGTAGGTTCTGCCGGCCCCCCCGGCACGGAGCAGGCAGTGTTGGCAGCAGATTTCCCCTTCCCTCGATGTGTAAGTTCTCAGGATGATGAAAATTTAGGTCAGATACAGACAAGTAGGGATAATAGGCTACATAGTGTTTAGGAAGAGAAGCGCAGGCTTCTTCGGGCCGGTTTTCTATTATAAGTAGTAGTTTATAGAGGGACAGTGTCCTTAGAGCCTCTTTGGGTTTTTTCCTGCTTCGAGTTCCTTGCATCAGAAGCTTTTTAGGCCATGGTTGGTCGTTCAGATCTGGTTTCGGGTCTGTCGGGTTCTGAAGGGTTGAGTACTGCTCCTTCGTCTTTAAGGTTACTTTCCTTTACTTATACGATACGGTAATTGTTAATATCAACTAATTCTCTGGAATCAGCTGATGGCGAATACGGGTTTGCATCGACGTATCCACCTCATTCTGTCCTGATTGGCTAGCGTGACTAACGTAACAACTCTCCCTCACTTATGCCATGTTTGTCGTCTTGAAGGAGACGTGTTTTCAACTATGTTGACATTTAACATTGTCAATAATGGTATCTTGTGGCATATAATCAGATGTCAGATATAAGGAATTCGTTTGTATGACGTCTTCATACGTTTAACAGACTAATTGCCGTCAGTAATTACTTTGTGCTTATGTCAATTACAGTTACAAAAGAATTACCAGTCGTATTATCAAATTAGTGACAACTGAAATTAATATTAGGCCTAATAAAGTTAATTTAATTACCTTAAATATTGATTTATTACTTTTCAATTAAATTACAATTGCACAAGCTTGTCGTCAAACAGCACTGTTGTAAGGAGGCGTGGCTTAGACAGACAATGATGTCGGCTAGTCTGTTTCCTTGGCTCCAGATTCAACCATATCACTTGGTCTCGGCTAATGTTTTTGTTCCTAGTTAGCATATTAATGAATATCTGGATACTTAACTTATGGAATGAAGTCATACTGTTCGTCTTACGATGTAATTTAAGGCCAAAATTTGACTAATATGTCTCATTGGAAGCTAGTTTTTCCCTCGGGTTAGATGGCGTAAAATTTAGCGATTCCGTTAGTTTTCACTCTTTTTCATAGGTATTACGAACCTTACACTTTATACACTTTATTAATCCTTTGTCGGTGTGAAACAACAGTAAATGAGCTCTTTCATGCTATTACTTTCTTTTACCACGGCTGTGTTAGAATTCATACAGAAGCTTGGGACTTCTATCAAGGTTGCTGATGCACGTAATTTTGCCTTATCAGCTTCAGCTACATTTATAACATGAATACAGTAATTACAGTCGCACGCGGATGAATACAATAATGGATATTGCTATCGGATTCGATTACTGTCGCACGCGGATCAATACAATAAAGCGATGTTGCTATAGGATTTGATCATATTAGCAACAAGTTCTCGTTCGGTTATTCATAGTTGTACGCAGTTATACGAGTATATTATCATTAAGATAATACCTTTCAACTTAGAAGAGGGTGCAAATTTACGGAGGTGGAGATGTTAGACGATTGTAATTCTCTCTCTCTCTCTCTCTCTCTCTCTCTCTCTCTCTCTCTCTCTCTCTCTCTCTCTCTCTCTCTCTCACTTTCCTGATTTCATATTCTCTCTCTTCATCCTATTTTCCACCCTCTCCTAACACTTGACTCATTGTGCAACAGAGAGGTTTTACTTCCTGTTGCACCTTTTCAAATACTTTTCTGTCAATTTCCCTTCAGCGCTGAATGACCTCATAGGTCCCAATACTTGGCCTTTGGCCTAAATTCTATTTTTAAACCCAACAATCTCGCTGTCTGATGCACGATGCTGCCTACACCAGCTGCGCGAGAGATATAAGAAGATTTGCAATGTAGTGCTGATTTTAAATACTAACCCCATCATAAAATCGAATTAACGCAAGTCAATTACTGTAGCTTCAATACGGACTGTATTCACGGTCACGTCTTGAATAATTTTCCTGATTTTCTAATGTTTCTCAGATTATCGTGGGGAACAGAGTCGGTCTAGTTTTCTCTCTCGCCCAGTTTTTCTATTAAAACTTATAATGTTTACACAACCTTCTTTAGCTGCTCATTCTTCGGATGTCACTTTGGAGTCTTCTCGCTCATCCTGTTTTTTTTTTTTTATTTGCCAGTATCACAGCAGAGCCAGAGTTTTCATTGTTTCATCCTGAAATTTGGAGATGATTTCTCTCTCTCTCTCTCTCTCTCTCTCTCTCTCTCTCTCTCTCTCTCTCTCTCTCTCTCTCTCTCTCTGGGGTTAAAGGAAATAATTTTGGAGGGGCTGCCTTTGTAGCACCTTTCACGGGCCCTGTAGTTCTCAGGCTGCTGGTGTTGATGCTTCAAGGCGGTATCCGCAACTCCATATTTTCATCCTTACTTGTTTTGAGACGTAATGTGTCCTCCATAGTTCTTGAGGAGGCTACGGCAGTTGGAGATTCATCTGCGCCATCGTTGACTGTATCGATACCGGTTGTCACCACCCACTCCTTTCATAGGGTTGTTAGTAATCTTCCTTCTTCGTTCCCATTTATATACTCTAGGTGTGTGAGACGTAACGTGCTTAACACGGTAATTGCTGGGGGGCTACGGCCATTCGCATTTCGTCTGCATCATAGTTAGCACCTTTTGTGCCCTCTGCCCCCTTTCTTAGGGTAGCTGGTAATTTCCTTCTGCGGCTCCCATTGGTTCCGCAGTTAGTAACCTGTTATTAAAGCACTATGTACCGCACAGTTGGTTCTCCACATGCTCAATGTCGGCGCTAGGTGCTCCGGTGGTTACTCGTAGTGACTTCTCTCTCTCCTTCTTATTTTCTCAACTTTTTCCTGCTGCTTTTCTGTTCCATCTTGAGGGGTTTTCAAGGTGGGTTCGACCTTGATTCCGTGTCTACTGGGAGTACTTCTTTCCCTCAATTGCTCCGGACTCCAGTCTAGGTTTAGCCATTGGTAATGGGGGTTAGTTGGATCGCGTTTTGCGACCTCTTCGCTCTTTAGGGGTGTTGCTCGCCTATTGTAGTCGTCCCGGTCTCGTGTCATAGTCACTGGTGAGTGCGGAGTTTCGCAGTCAAGTGAGACTGGTTCAAGGTTAGGTCATCGTTTTGGTTGGTACACGTTTGGCGCAACAGTATGGGAGTGACTCGCATGGGTGGGCGTTCATCGCTAAGGTATATTCGGCTCAGGTGTAACGTTATCGTCACTGGGTAGTGAGGGTATGCGCAGTCGAGTGACTAACTCTTACAGGTTTTGCGGAACTGTTCGCTCTTGTGAGGGGGTGGACAGTGGTCGGACAGCAGGGGTTACATCATCATGTCTGGGGGGAGTGTGGGTTGAGCAGTCGAGTACGATTTGCACAGGAGTTTATCATCTTCTTGTTGGTATATCGTTGCGCAGTCGGATCGGTAGGCTCAGATATGATGGGATCTTGTATGTCGTTTGGTATCGAGCACCCAGGCGTAGTAGGTTCCGGGTTCTTGGGTGCTGCTCTTCTGGGGGTTCGGCTTTTCTCCTTTTTCCTGTTCCAGTGTGGCCGGACAGGTCTGACAGAGAACAGATACCTTTGAAGAGAGATTCGTTTGCTAGTTGTTTTTGGGTTTTTGTTTCTCCGGCGAAGGAAGCGAGTATAACGGATTGTGGACTTTGTCCATTCTGTCTTTCTGCATTCCAGGCTCCGGAGGAATCTCAGTTAATGCAAGTAATGTTTGATACAACTCAACCAAACCAGCAGTCTCTCAAACATCAAGTAGGCTAGTCTGGTTTCGGCGAGTCGGGCAGTTTTTGGGGAAGGACTTAAGCTAGCATCACTTTTCTGTATGAGGTAGCGGGTAACTCCACTGCTGGAGTCCGACTTCCGGTTTACGAGTCAGTTGAGGTTTTTCTCTATTAGGTTCCTTCATTGATTCGTGTGATAGGGGTTACGGATCACGAGGCTTGTATTTGGAAGACACCTTTCACAGCCAGTGGGAGGCCTTGTCCCACTCTGTGTGGATGTGGTGAGAGTTGATGGGTGTTTTTCTGAGCCTGGACTGTTTGATAACCTCTTCACTTTGTTTTCGAGGGGGTCTGCATACCAGACTAACATTTCTGAGGGTTATGCTATGTTCTTGTCAAGGAGAGGAGGGACTATTGTTAAATCATTGCCTCAGCGCTATCTGGACACTCATAAGAAGGGGTTCTTAGTCAATCCAAGGGCGCAAGTATCGTGGAGGGCTACCCTTTGGCTTCCGGAGGAGTGTATCGCTGTCGGCGATTGTGTAGGTGGTTCTTTGAGAGTCGTGGTTTTTCACAACACCGTACCTTAGTGAATTTAAGTTTCTTCAGAGGTTACTCTCGGTTTCTTGTCGTTGCGGTAACTCAGTTTTATAGTTGGCTTGGTAGAGTTAGTGTGTTAGAAGTTTAGGGAGGCAGTGATAGTCTAAATGAACTTCAGGGTGTTAGAAGTTTAGGGAGGCAGTGATAGTCTAAATGAACTTTATGGTGTTAGAAGTTTAGGGAGGCAGTGACAGTCTAATGAACTCTAGTGTTTCTGTTGGTCAAGCTTAGACTGAGTGTATTGTCCCTTAGGCCCTTGAGGTTAGGCAGATCCCGATGGTCACGTTGGAATAACTACTACTTCTTCAGCACAAGTCATCTACATCAGTGAGCAGTAGAGAACTGAAGGTCCTGCACACTCAACTTCCCCTCCATGCATGAGAGGCTACATAGCCACATGGGAGGTTCACCATTTCCCCTCCATACATGAGAGGTATAGAATACTACATGGGAGGTTCTTCAGACTAAGGCGATACCTTGGACTCGACACTGACGGTATGGTACTTCCTCTGCAAGCATCCTCACCTACTGAACTGAACAACCAGGTGAGGAGATTTGTTTTTACCTCCATGAATAGGAAGTATAGCTTATCACATGGGAGGTACTCCTGACTCAGATAGTACCTTAGACTCAACACTGAAGTTGAAGTACTTCCTTTGCAAACATCCTCACCTACTGAGCTGGACAACCAGGTGAGGAGATTTGTTTTTACCTCCATGAATAAGAAGTATAGCTTATCACATGGGAGGTACTTCTGACTTAGACAGTACCTTAGACTCAACACTGATGTTGAAGTACTTTCTTTGCAAACATCCTCACCTCCGAGTTAGATAACTAGGTGAGGATACATGCTTTTATACATGGTAGGTTGCTTGTGAGTTACCTGCGTATGTTCCGTGGACAGGTCGGGCTGAATGAGATTGATCCCGCCTCCGAGTAAATGTTGTTAATCGGGCTAATTTAGGTGTTCAGGGAGTGTATTGCAATATGAAGTTTTCATAATAAAACTAATATTGTAATACTTACCTGAACACCTGAATGATTCCCACCCTCCTCCCCACTTCAATTTGATAGTGAATGATTCAATTGAGGAGACAGGCCTCTGGTGGCTGGTATTTGCGGCAGTGTTGCCAACGGTAACACAGGTAACTGATTTGACTAGATTTTACCTGCAGCATTGGTAACACTGACAGTTAAAATTACCCACTTAGTGGGTAAATATGTGGGGATATAGTTCGGGCTGGTCAGTGACCAGGGCTAATTCAGGTGTTCAGGTAAGTATTACAATATTAGTTTTATTATGAAAACTTCATATTTACTTCAAAAAAAAATTGACCACTTCATCATCTTCATTGCTGGTGAACTGTAGGTTTTCTACATATAGTCCTCTCTTAATCCTTTCTACTACATCACCTTTCACCATGAACAAGTGTGTCTTAATTATTGCATTCAACAGAATGGGAGAAATTAGCTCTGAATAAAACAACTCAAAACCTTTACACTAACAATCTATTGTTAGGGTCTGTTGGATCTTCCAGCCATAAAATCTTGTATAGTTTCTATCCTCTTATCTTAGTTGCACCATTAAAAGTGCCTTCTCTGTGTCACTAATGCAGGCAAATGATTCTATTCTAAACTGCAGCAGAACTTTTAGTAGGTCAGCTGTTATATGTGGTCCTGTACACAAACAATCATTCAAGCTTAACCCATTTTTCCCGTCTGGTTTACCAAACAGTCAAATCCATCCTAATAGGGGTTGTTGCACTGTCTTTTTAACACCATGATGTGCCAAGAAATGAGTCTTCATCAGTTTTAAAATATTCCACCCTCTCTATGAACCTCCTGATCCCTCAGGATTTTTTGACAGTGTCCTAGATATTGGGTATCCTTCCGAAACTTGACACACTGTAGCTTCAGTCTGTTCAAAGCCAACCCAATGTTGAAGGTTAATCTACTTTTATTGCCTTTCCAAGGCAACGTACTGTTTGTCAATTTTGAAATAGCTTATAGTATCTGAAAAGTTTTCCAAAACCCTCTTTTTTCCTGTTCCATTATCTCACTGCAGTTAATACCTTAGTGGTCTAAACTCCATAAAGCTTCAAGATCTTCCCATGGTGCTTTTAAGTGAGTAGCCCCTTCAGTGGTAGTTATCTCTTTTTTTTTCCACTGCCAATTTTAAAGTAGAAACACGAGTTGCCTTGGTGGAAGGAGAACTACAGGTTCCGGGGTTACCACATACCTAGATATGGTTGGTAGCAGTACTAAGTACTCCAATTTTCTAAACCCTGGATGTAGTATGTTGTACACATTGTCAGCCCCTGTCAACAAATCAATAGGCAATTTTTTTTCTATGGATAGATCAGAGTCTTTAACAGGCAAGATGATTTTCATTTTACACAATGATCTTAAATTCTTCGTAATGTTGAATTTCTTTGTATATTTTGGTAGCTGATCCACCACTATACAATCCGTATGAATTAATTGACCCCGGTGGGGTACGACAATGTTTACCATTTCATACTCTTTGACTGGTTCTGAAGTCTAATAACCTTTCAGTGATATGTTCTCAACTCCCTTGCTCTTTTAATGGAATCCTTCAAGAGCAGATCTCTTGATGAAAGACCTCTTGGCATAGGTATCCAAAAACCCTTTCTTTTGCACAATGCGACTGGGGCTGTAGGTAAGATCGACTGCTTAGCCTTCTTATTTCCCTATCTAATATTTGTTAAAGTGTTCCAACTTGTACCCCACCCTCCTTAGTCTTTGGTTGGTTTCAGTTGCATATAACCTTATAATGTCTAACAGTGCAACTATTATTACAGCCCTGCCTGTCACAATCGGAACTGAAATGTTTATTGATGCGTATACAAAACACAGACCCATAGATCTAACTTTTCCTCTTTCCTCCTCTGATTACTTGAGTCTTACAGTGTGTACATATATGATTGCCTCTGCAAAGTGCATATCCTTTAACCTGGTTTACCTTGTGAATTTCTTAGGGGGCCTGCTATTTGGGTTACAAGTCTAGGCATTCTATCCAACTGTAATTGGGGCTATGTCATTGTTAATCATCATTATTTGTAATATCACAAATATTATTCAAGTCTTATCAGTATTATTATTATTTGCATCTCTTCATTTGAGTACAGGTAACCAGACCATTAAATCATTGGTTTCATCATATACATTGTCCTAGCACCAGCCTTTTCCTGTATGAGGTGACACTGCACTGTAGGTGAAGGATTAATGTTTTATGCATGTCCATGCTAATGAAATTACTTTAAACATAATACAGTACGTATTGGATTCTCATATTGCTTTTATCTTCTTCTCTTTGCCCCAGGCTTTGTACTTCTCAGATCTGTTTCCAAGAGAGCTACCAACCTCAGCTAAGAAGAATGAAACTGTCTTTTTGCGAGATTATGCTCATGCAGAAAATGAAGTTCATGCAGCTCGGACAGATGGAGGGGAATAATAAGTATGGTATTTTATTTTCTTGATGCATAATTCATAATTTACCTATGAAGTACATTTTTTATTTTGTGGACTGTTATAGCTTTTACTAACTTTGTTTGTCATTTTTTTAAACTTTATACTATATATTATTAATAGTGTGAAATAAATGCTTTTATGTTAAGTCTTAATACATTAATCAAAGAAGTGAAGAACAAGTTCATTAGCCTTTGACAGTAATTCAGACTTTATGAAAGGTACTGAGGTATGTGTTTGTATGTTTACTTTTTAATAATCAGAAAGGATTCATGTGGGTTACTAGGCAATCAACCTTTTTGATACAGTATCTTGCATGTGAATAGTATGTCACATAATTGTACCCCTTCATATGGGTATATATATTATGGCCAGACAATTCTTACATTGTATTGTGTAAGAAACATTTCAATATTCTCTGTAGAAGAAATTTTTGTCTGAAATACCAAGAATTGAGCAAAACTTTTGATGATCTAGAACCCACCTAAGCACTGAAATTCCTACCACAAATATGGAATACATATAACCATATTTTCAACATAAAATTTTACCATTAAGTTTTCTTTAATTTAAAACAATCATGTTTTGTTTGTTTCTTTAAGTAATGTATGATTCAGAATACATAAATCTGAAAGACCTCATTTATATCATAAGTCTTCATGCATTACTGGAGTACTTTAGATAATGCGGTAATGTATGTATTATGGTATTGCATGGTAATTTTACACTTCACCCACTATAAATAAGTCTTGGAATACTTCAAAAACAAAATTTTTTATATTAAGTGGGCAGTGGTTTCTAAGTTGTTAGAACTTGGGAAGGTTCATTTAGCTTGCTTCAGTTTTCCGTCCTTATGTCAGTGATATTTATAGTCCACAGGTTAAGCCCTCTTGTTTAAGTGATATTTATAGTTCCCAGGTTAAACCCTCTTGTTTTTTTTTAATAAGTGTTCCCATACTTGGTTTTTTTAATAAGTTCCCATACTTCACACAAAGGATCTTTCAAGTCTCACACCTTGCACTTTGTCTCTGTGATTGTGTGGAGCCAAGCAAATACCAATGGTAGTAAATTCCTAAGGAAAAAATTTAATATTGAAGTGTTTGACCAAATTTTTTCCCAAAGGGTTCTTTATTAAAGTTTCCCTGTTATTTCCCCAGATGTTTTATACATTAAAATATATGGTCATTATTAAATATGTAAGAATGCTTCTGCCCAACTACAGTACTGTACAGGTAGTGACCAAACATATGCAACTAGTGTACTGTCAACCTGTTCACCATTAAGTCTTAATTCTGCTTCTTTGTCCTCACACATTTATTTCAATGTACTGATCATCAGTACATTGAAATAAATGTGTTTGGTCTACATATTTCTGCCCATAAACACCCTTGCTCCCCATGCCTTAACTGATGGAGTGAACAGTTAATCACAAAAACAACTATGTGCCTCTCATACCATTATTCTTTAAAAATACCACAAGCCCCTATTGTTGCTGATTTTTTGAAGGAAGCAGTCATCATTTTTTCATAGAAGTATTACAAACTGAGAACCAGTGAGTAACACTTGATTCTGTGCTGATGAAAAACCTGCACAGATATGTTGAAAGCAAGTTCACTTAAGCTGGCTACATTCTTCCCTTCCTAACAGAGTGCTATATTTTATTTTTTCTCTTTTCTTGTATGAGATTTTTGTACATTTCCCCCAGGATCACCCACAGAACAAGCTACATTTTCCATTGATTTGATAGAACTACCCTCGCAAGTCTAAAATGTTCACCATATGTGTTGATAAGAAACTAGGTAGTTACTCTTCCATTGGAAGTTCAGTATAGTATTTGTGCAGGCACGGCATCTTAGTCTTTGAAAATTAATTACTCCTTAGTAACTTTGTCTTCTATATATAATACACTGAGAAATTATTTTGTCAGGTTATTCAGAGTTTTGAAAATAAGTTTAATTTATGATTCATTAAAATCAGGGTTGTGTTCCAACTTAACTAATTAAGACTGTCTATTAATTTTGTATGAATAGCTAACTTTGTATCTGCTAACAATATACTATACCTTGTTAGTTTTATATTTTATCAATGGTACATATTATGTTTGCTGTGTTTCAAAGCATAGATTGCTAGGTAGTCAGGAAATTGAGGTATAAATGCCTTAATCTTTTATAGTATGAAAAGTTGAGAAAGCTTATACGTAGGTGTTTATTTTAGGAGGGATTTTGGTTTTCTATATATATCACTTTGACATTGTACTTGAAGATCCTTATTTTCAATATGACCAAGGATAAATTTACTACCATTTGTATACTTACTTGCTGCTTGTGACAATCACATGTGTTCAAAGTCACCTTTTTGTCAGTTTCTGAAATGCTTCATGACATGCCTCCATAGTGCTATTAAACTAGAGCTTATGATAACCTAACCTCCAGTCTTTCAATTCAGACAGTGTAAAATCTTGTTACTCTCCCTGACTATTTAAGCTTCCTTAGTACCCACCTTTACCATCACTAATGTAGCACAATTTATATGTTAAAGCTTACTTTAGCAAGGTAAACAGTATGTAAACATCAATATATAAATAATGAAAGTGGTACTTGATAAACAGGTTTGACACATGAAATGAAATGAAAGGAAAAAGAAATAAAATTGAAGGAAATATTTGTAGTGTTTTAAGTTTTAATGTTTTTTGTTGAAGTAAATTTTTGTATTTAAGGAAGTACCATATTTCCTGGCACCGAAGACACACTGACCTCAAAGATGCCCCCAATTTTGACTAGCAAATATGAAAGATTAAAAATAGGCCCAAGCACTTCACAACTTATTGTAATTTTTAGTTCTTATATATAAAAAAATACTTTTTCTTAGGCTTATTAATTATGAAATTTAATGAGTTCCTTTAAAGTTGATGAACTATTGAAATGAAAAATAAAAAGTGATTACCAAGTAAAATATGTTTCTGAATCCCAGGTAAAGGGAACTGAACACCACAATAGGAAAACTGGAAATTAAGAATAACATTTTACTGCAAATACACTTTGAAGAACCTCTGCACAAATAGAAAAAATAAAACTAGAATCAAGACTAAAATTCATGAAATACTGATAAAATTGGGAACAAATATTTCAGTCTGCAAAGCATGGAAATATTTTGCACACAATCATCATTTGTAAAAGCAACACATGATCATGACTAATTACAATAATATTGCTGTAGTAACATTAACTAGTAAACTATTTTAATTCACCACAATTTTACCTTCATCAGCAAATAACAACCCGAAAGTCATTTGAGGAGAGGGAAAATACTGGTAAGATTTTACCCACTCTTCTGTAACTTACTGTAATCTGCCAATATACAGGAATGAATCTGTAACTACTTGTATGTACATGTACTTTTTTGTTCTTTATGATACTATTGCTTGTTTACTATTTAAAGTAAAATCATATACTTCATTCAGAGGTCATATTCAGTTCTGGTTGCTAAATAGCAAAGGTAATCTACCTCTAGGTGTAGGATAGGCCTATGAAAAGTAAAACATTTGGTCTTTAGTTTTTACAGAAAATTACCGAGACTTATTTAAGAAAAAACATAGTACGTAGTGTCTTTGATGCTGGGAAATCTGGTAGATTGAAGCCCAAGTATTGACAAATCATTAAAGGCATACGTATGTCTTTCAGTATGACTGGTTCATAATTCATATATTTCTGTTCTTTGGTAAAGTTCACTTATTGTTCCTTTGTGCAAGTACCTGTTTGGTTTTACCTCACATTATAACATTATAGGAATCACTAATGTATTTTAAAAGGACTTGAGCCATGTAGTATTTTATATGGTGTTAAAAGGATAATTGTTCCTAACTGTTCAATAATTTTTGTGAATATGTATATTTTCAATTCAGAAGAATGTTAAGCATTGTATATCAAAACAGCAAAGTCCTCACCTCTAAGTGATGAAAATAAAATGCTATGCTTCTGACAGAAATTGAGTAGGGACCTTTGTGCAATGTGTTCACTGCTTTTCACAGAGCTAGTAAAAAAAAAAAGTGGTTTCATATCATATACTTTAGGAATACATTAATCTCTTAACATTGGAATTGACAAGTAAATCTTTATTCACCATAGAAGAAAGGAGAAGGAAAGAGCTGAATAACCTATAAGCCAAAGCTGTGAATTGTAACAACAGAGATAAGTCCAGGCTCCATCTTAATGCCAAATACTTTTTACCTCTTCCCTATATGTAGTAGACAGGTTTACATTCTTTGTCCTCTCACACAATATACTTAGATATTTTGCAGTTAAATTATTAGATGCCCAGAGAGTAGCAGAGTACACAGCACCCTTGAGGTTTCATGCTCTGAATTCAGTGAAAATTTAGTATTTAAATTTTATTGCTATTTATGGGTACTTTCTCCCTACAGCCTTTCTTCTCATTGGCCCAGGTAGCTTCTTGATGGAGCAGTATGTATGTTACTCAAAAGTCAAGGGCTCAAATTCTGCCTTGGTCTTGATGTTTGCTGTTGATTTAAGTTAAACTGAGTTTGTGTTGCTGAGTTATGGTATATAACATTGAGTTTTGTTTCCATCATTAATTTCAATTTTAGTTTCATACTGAGCTATTGGAGTGAACCATACACTTCGATAGTCGCTTAAGGGATAATATTGCAAGCTACTAGGAAGATTACTTTTTCTTATTAATATTTTCATTCTTTTAGTTAAATCATCATTGATTTGTTAGCTTTACGTACCAATTTTTTTAGGATTAAAGAACTGAAATGTATTGGGCATTTCTTGAACAACTAATAATTGTATGATTGTGATAATTATTAATCCTCTTTGGTATTGTGCTTTTCTTTAAGATGCTTGCATTGTTATTAAATGGTACATTCTGTGCAGAGAAAGTTTGTTTTAATGGCAAGCTGTGTTGTAAAAGAAGGTTGTAGTGGTGATGGGTTTAGGTTTAACATAGAATTTATACAAGGAAAATGTAATATGAATGTTTTTGTAAAATATAATGGCACAAATTATGTTTTTGAATAACACTTAATCTTTGTGATTTTATAGGTGAACTTCAGTAATTCTGAAATTAGATTTAAGTAACTATGGATGGTTCTTTAGTTGTAGTGTTCTGTGTAAAATAATCTCGATAACTAAATAAAATATATTGCATTTTTAAAGTAAGAAGCTTTATGAAATCAAATACAGGGGTTGGTTTTATCTTCTTTAATTTGAACCATAAACTGGAACCTAAAGATAGAAACTGTAGATTTCTGCCCACAGGTAACTTTATTTGTTTTTTATTTGTTGCCATCCCAGTGTGAGTTGAATAAATTAGCTCAGTTGTCTGGTTAAACTACTTAATAATAATATATGTACATGCTTGTCTTTGGTACTTAAGGCAGAGCATAACTTGCCCTTTAGTGCATTTGAGCCAGATACCACTAAAATATACCTGCTGTGCATTTCAGGGCCGTGTCTAATTGATTTCCGTCAAAATCTTATAAAAAAATTGGATATGGATCGTATTTTGATAATAGCTATTTGAAGTCACAGCCTAATTGGCAAAAATATGCAGTGATGTCTAATGTTGATAATTAAGTCACTTATCAGAGTAAATCAAAGAAAAAAGGGAAGCTTAGCTAAATCTAGCAGACTCATAGATAGAGGCTAGTAAAACATCATTACTGAAGTACCTCCCACTCATTGATACTGTAGTATGACGTACTTTATTAGACATCCCTCCCATATACTTTATGAATGATGACTCAGATGTTGGTAGTAGTAGTATATGGAAGTATTATATTGTTACACACACTCAAACTCCAAAGTAGAATACAGTAAGGGAGTGGGCATCAAATGAGAATATTAATTGTGTAATACAGTTGCATGGGGCAATTCACGTTTCTTTTAGCTTGAAATATGCACCAAGCCGTACACTGAAAACCATTGTTACACGGTCGTAGGGTCTTTGTGGATAAAGAGCAGTATTTAGCCAATGAATAAAAATGTATTATGTAATATACTTTGTTTTTCTTATACACACAGCCATGTAAAGTACTGATAATGATATTATTAATCATAATGATGATTATTATTATTAATAGGGCTAGGTTTCCCAGACCTCTGAGTCTTAAATAGACTCTTCTTTGGCTGGTTCTCAGGGATTAATCCTGAGAAGAATGAAAAGGAAAAAAAATTAAAAAGAAAAAAAACGTATACTTTAAGAAACCTTTTATTTAAAAATTTTATGATTTTGTTAATTGAAAAATCTTTGCTTTAAGCAAGAATACTTTAAATTTTTTAATCATGATGATAATCACATTAATATTCATTTTAGTTATTCTTGTTAATGCGTCGGCAGTGTTTACTATTATGCAAGGTTACCAGGTATATCGGGGCAAAATATACCAAACGCCTGTAAATTATCTTGTTTTCATTTCAGTATGATTGTATTTCACCAATTCCAAATGTTTGTATAACTGATAGTCAAAGGGTAAAAAGAAATTTAATTATAATTGCCATGTTTTCCTATAGTCCGCATAAAATTGTACAATGAAAACAGTAATATTGCCATATGTATATTTACCAAATTCCTTTGCTATAATATTGTCATATGTATGTACTATACCAAATTCTTATTCATCACCCGTGGTATCACCAATGTAAACCACAATAATATCACCATTCTCAACAATGATTTGTTTAGCATTTCCTTCAATACGTATTGTACAAGATGGTCAAATATTTGTGTTTTTGCTATCATTATCATACCACTGGGAACCCTAATATTACGTATGATGTAGTTAAAGTTACAACTAGCCTCTTTCTGGGTGGTTACTAAATTTAGCTAAGTTTCCCTTTAAATTTCTTTGATTCACTCTGATAAGTGGCTTAATTATCAACAATAGACATTACTGAACTGCATATTTTTGCCAATTAGGCTGTGGCTTAAAATAGCTATTTCCAAATTACGATCATTATTATACTACTGGTAACCATGATATTACATCTGATGTCATAGTTTATGTTACAACTGGCCTCTCTCTGGGTGGTTACGTTACAACTGGCCTCTCTCTGGGTGGTTATGTAACAACCAGCCTCTCTCTGGGTGGTTACGTAACAACCAGCCTCTCTCTGGGTGGTTACGTAACAACCAGCCTCTCTCTGGGTGGTTACGTAACAACCAGCCTCTCTCTGGGTGGTTACATTACAACTAGCCTCTTTCTGGGTGGTTGCTAAATTGTTTACCTTATAACTAGCCTCTTTCTGGGTCGTTACTAAATTTAGCTCCCTTCAAATTTCTTTTATTTACTCTGATAAGTGCCTTAATTATCAACATTAGACATCACTGTATATTTTTGCTAATTAGGCTATGGCTTCAAATAGCTGTTTCCAAAATATGATCCATATCTGATTCTTTAGTAAGATTTTATTGACGAAAATCAATTTGACACGGACCTGAAATGCACAGTAGGATATTTTATTGGTACAGATTATGAATTCACTCATTTGCTTCAGAATAAAGCTCAGAAGTAAATTCCTTTAAAGACCATTCAATATTTCGGTGTATTATAACTCAAATTAGAATTCAAAGTGACAGTTAGAATTCAAATGAATTCCTTGATTCTTTTTTAAAAACACGTGTACGTATTACAGTTTCATAACAAATCAAAACTTCACAAAATGTATGTAAGAGAAAATGGTGTATTCTTTTAGGTTGTAAACTAGACAGCATATTCATGTGGATGATGACAACTGTAAAGCTAGAGTGAAATTTCTCCATAAAGTTATAAATTTGGAAGTGAATAGGTCTCAGATTTTTGCTTAACCATTATCATAGCGGTTGGTAATTGATGATGGTATGTCATTCATTGGCTCAAATAAAGGAGAACCCCATTATTTAAATATATGACTACAGTATGATTTACACTTGCTTATGTTTGTTAATGTACTGTTACTTGAATATTAAAATCTTGTTCAGAAAATTATAAAAATTTACCTTTATCAATAATGTTAGCTCAGTGGAAAAGTTTCATTTCTTGAAGTGTCAGAATAAATTAAGGAAGATAGAGCCATATTTCAGGGATCTGAAAAACAAGGGAAAATTTTATAGTTGTAATAGATATTGAATGTTACTCATCGAAATAAAAACTACCCTCAGTTTGACTGTTTTGTAATTCATGTGTATAAACATATACAAAGTATGTTTGAATTTTAATTCATTTGTCATTTTCATACAAAGTACAAGTAGTACAGTGCGAGGTCAATCTTTCTTGCCTAATTTATTATGGCCTATAGATAGAATGAGTGAGATGTTACCTCTTTGCTTTCTGATCTGATTTGAATGTTGTATAGGGGTGTGATTTTCTGTAATATTTTTATTTTTTCCCATTCTTTCTTGCATGTAACTTTTCAGTTACTAAAATTGTCTTACTCCAGTTGTTACCTCATTTTAGAACAAATTCTTTTACCCAGTTCCTTACAAGTTAAATGACTCAGTGGTCTGGTTAAAGTACCTTGCAGTAATAATGTAAAACATGCTGTAACAAATTTAGGATTAAACATAAAGTGTTTTCAAATTTCCTGAGTTTCAGGAAATAGATTGGTGCAAATATGCAAATAAGATATTGTTATGACTTACTAGTTCTTTAGAATTTTTGTAGGGCATTGTATTTAGTTTCACTTTGATAAAATATATTTCTGGGTTGCATTATCTGCTTGTTCTTTTGTAGCAAAAAAGTTTAATTTCTTTCACTTAGAAGTATTGGGATTTATTTTGTAATGCTGTGTAACAGTGTTCAGTCATTTAAATTAAAAACAAACAAAGCAGATTGTGCAATTCCAGTTCCATTTTGCTTTTGGTGTCCATAAACTGTTCATGTTGCCAAAGGTAATTTTGTTTCTTAACAAGAGAACTCGGAGAGTACACCTCTACTGGCTCTTGTATTTGAATAGTTATCTATATGTTTTGTAATATTTCTTCTCACAATTTGTACACAACTCTTAATTTCTGTAGTTAATATGTGTTTATTTTTAGTGACTGGAATAAAAAATTTGTTATACTAGCAGTACCTGTGCGATTGTGAAAAACCATTAAATATTTAACATCTCCCAAAAACTAATCATCAAGGGGTCAGCCCAGTTGTTCACCAAGAATGAACAAAAGCAGTTCTGTCCTCATTATTTTATTAACAAATATGCAATGTAAAGTATTACATCATCACAGCTTTGGAGCAAGGGTAAAAAGCAATGTAAAGGCAAGAAAACTTGTGTGTGTGCTGCAGTTTGCAATACTTGTTTACAGTGCTCTTAAATTCATTGTGATGAAAAGTTTTTTCATTTATATTTTTTCCAGTTTCATAAGATTTTCCAGTGACCATATAGTTTCACATTTCAAGGAATACTAGGCTGGGCCTTTGGCAACAGATGTTAGGTATTAAGTGAAAAAAAAAATGTAGTGTCATAATATATCTGCTTTTTAAATAGTTATAATAAATCCTTTGGAACTTATATGATAAAAATGCATTTCTGCATAAGTACAGGTATGTAAATTACTAAAGTAATATCCAAGAGAATCCATTGAGAGTTACTGGTGCATGATGTAATACACATGAAAATGTCATGCCAAACAAAATGCATTTCCTTGATAGTTTACAGCAACATTACATTAAGTGTCTTAATATAGTAGATGGCATGTAGTGTTTCATGCCTTTAGTGTGTATGATGGCTGCCTCAGTAAAGTGGTGTTTTGTACATTATGAAAGTACAGTAATTTCCTCTACCAACGCTTTATATATGACATCAAAAGTTCTAAATTCCACCAATGTATGTGTGTATTTGGTACAAGTGGTTTCTTATGAAGCCTCTTTTCTTATTCAGGCAGATGTTTACATGATTACAACTAGATAAAGTATAGTACAGCATTTTAGAATTGTTACATTATAAGCATGATAATTGTCATTTTTCATCATAATTTTATAGATTATATAGTTTTTCCATTAAAAGAAGTAAAAAACCGTTTGTTTTCATAATCCACTTCAGGTTCAGTGTAACAAGGGCATCTTTAAACCATTATTTCTCCAGACACTTAGCCACGTCATTGTGTGGGAGTTTTAGCAAGCAACTACATTTAGTCCAAATCATAATTGTTCATATACGGAACAAACTTTGGTCTTAACATAAGGATAATTCTTTGGCACTAGCTGGAGTCCAGTTAAAAATAACACAAGGGCTTGATGGCAACAGGCATCAGCCAATAGGGGAGTAGAAGGAAGCTACACGACCTACTTTACCCCCGCTACACATCAAATCAGAACAGTCTTCATAGCAAGATAGTTTAGTGCCCACCTTTTGCAAGAAGCCAGTTATTTTGCACTTCTTGCCCTGTGTGATGTTGATTCCAAGTAGTGCTCCCAAATCTAGCATAATCTTATGCTTCTAAGATAATTTTGCCTCAAAATAGCATCTTTTCTAGCATAATCTTCCTGACAAACTCAGATTTCACAATTTCCAACTTTCCAACTTAATCAGAATATGAAAAAATATTTAAATGCATTCTTTCAATGAATGTAGGCTACTCAAATTGTCATGTGCCACACGAGACACATTGTACAGTTAGGTTTCGGAGTTTGAACTTTTGTCGGAGTCTCATATAGACGCAAACTCAGCTGATCTGTGTCACCTGTGGTCCCTGGCCAATGAGATAGTGGGGAGGGAATAAAGAAAACTGGATATGTTAAGTTTGAACCAAACGAGATGCTTAAAACAGGGGGTACAGTAAGTAGGCTAGATATTTATTTCAACTGAAGATGATAATTTCATTTTATTTTGAGGAATGTCCCCCTCATTTTGGGACCACCTTGACATGGTGAGGGCCTCTCGAACCTCTGGAATGTGGTAGATCCATCATCTATCCGACAATATTCGGACCCATTTTTCAGGTGGAACTATTCTGTGGATCTGAGATTCCATGGGGCGCCTGGTTCTAGGAATAGAACTCTCGGCATTCTATCTGGTTTGCATATGATGTGATTAGGATGGGGATACAGTAATTGTATTATCGTAATACTCTTAGTCTTAGCAAGCGAGTTCTGCTTGCACTTGGGCCATACTAATCATGTTATGTCATCCCCTCCCCCTCATTATGGGACCACCTTGACGTGGTGAGGGGACTCTCGAATCTCAGGAATTTTTTCCCAGGTTTGAACCCAAGAGTCCCGTATGACGTTATATATATTTTTGGGTTAATATCTGGATTTTTCCACTTGTCAAAATGTTCAATGTCTAATAATTAAGAAAACATATCATAACTGCAGGAAATGTGGTAGATCCATCATCTACCCAACAATGTTTGGACCTGGTTTTCCAGGCAGAACTATTCTGTGGAGCTGGACACACAAATTCCAGGGGGTCCCTGGTTCTAGGGATAGAACTCTTGGCATTCTGTCCGGTTCGCCCATGACGTGGTTGGAATGGGAATAATTGTATTTTCATAATACTCTTAGTCCTACCAAGCAGGTATTGCTTACACTTGGGCCATACTAATCATGTTATGCCACCCCCTTTTGGGGTAGGGTTGGGATGTGGACATTTGGGAGTCATTTCTCACTTGTGCCATTGGCAGAAGATTTAACTTCACGAAAAGCCAGTGATATCTCTTCAAAAAAGGATTTTGACGTAAGGAAAAATCTATTTCTGGCGATTGGCTCGTGTCGCCAGCGAAATATCCTTTAATCTATTATTTCTAGGGTAAATGTACTAACACATACCAGAGAATAAATAAAATAAAGAAAAAGGTCAGTATAACTGACTCGCTCACCCTCTAGGAGGGTGTCGGTATGAACACTAGGCGAGTGAGACACTACCACGAGCCAAATGCCAATAGAAATCTCCCACTACAAAACCCTCCAAGAGGGGAGCCGTCCCACAGAGAGAGCAGCTCGTACTACTACTACTCCATCCCACGCTCGCGACTGCTGCGCCTCTGGTGGCCATCTGAAGTTAGCAGACAATCTTGAGCGAAGGGAGGGTAGGGGGGTATTTCGCTGGCGACACGAGCCAATCGCCCAGAAATAGATTTTTCCTTACGTCAAAATCCTGTTTCTGGGCTCAGCTCGTGTCGCTTGCGCGAAATCGTACCAGAGAAAACAGCACAAGATTGTAAAGAAAGTAAACAGAATATAATAAAAACAAAATAGGTCTCAAATAAAAGATACAAATAAATGAATGAATATAATTGCTAAAAAGATACAAATACACAGTAAAACAAAATCAGAATTATGCTTAAATTACCCTTAAAACTAATTATGTTAATAATATAAGGTAAATTTACATATATACAAATAGGTAAAATGATTACCTATCATAATAAATCTGTGTAACAACATGTATCAAAATAGAAATAGCAATTAATTATAAAGTTACATAAATATTTGATCAATCACAAAAATATATATCTCAGGAATGTATATGACTTAATATACAAAACCCGTAACCATTGTAATATGATGTATCCTCTAGCATAAAAATAAGGGGATAACATCTATGAGATCAGTATGGTAATCAGCTGTGTGTGTCCCTAACCAGACAAAAGGGACACTATATAATCATAAAGCAGCTAAGACACAAGGTGAATGCTAAGCTAATGAACAAGGTAGGAATAGACGAACTGTTGGGTGAGGCAGGTAGAAAGGAGGACTGAATCTTCTACTATAATCTAACTAGAGTCAGGGGAAACTATGTTACCCGCTGCTACTGCTGGGAATTTCAGAGCTTCCAAGGACTTAAGGTAGTGACGTTTGAACACTGTCGGCGATTTCCATCCGGTATACTTCTTTAAATCATCAAAATTCATATGCTGGAAGTAATTAATTTGGAGGTGGCTACTGCCCTGACATCATGTGCTTTTGGAAAGGAGTCAGGATTGGCTTGTTTGATAAAGTACAGGATTTGTTGCCTGATGCCTTTAGTGGATAAAGTACCACCTTTTTCCCTCCTAAAGAGGGGCCCCGATGAGGAAGAGGAGGTCCTGGATAGAAAGGCTCGTAAGGTTGAAACTGGACAAAGGGAAACATCTTGCGGAAGGGGTAATACCTTCCAAGGTTCCCACCTCATCAAAGGATCTTCATTCTTTGCTAAAAAACTACGTTCCGGAGAAAGTAGCACTTCCCCTGTGGGAAGGAATTGAACATGATCCGGATCTCTGGATAAAGTCTATGTTAAATCCAATTGAAATATCTTTTTCAATGCTGACTTGTTTGTCGTAATAGTGCTAGCTGCTAAACCCTTTTCAAATAAAGATCTGAAAAAGGATATAGCAGAATTAATTGTCATGAATCTGATATCTGACTCCCTCAGGAAGATTGCTAACTTTTTTGACGGCAGCATCATACTGCCTCAAAGTTGAATCCCTTTTATCGGATTCCAGGAAAAGAATATTCTGAGGGTCAATATTCGCATTTCTTTTTGCCGCAAACTTCATGAAATCCATAAAGTTAGGGTTTTGAGAATCCCTGAGGAAGCGAACACAGTCTTCGTTTGTACTGACTGGGAGAGCTTGGGACTGGGGATCCGAAGGGACGAAGGCCCAGTTCCAGAACTCATGGGGTACCAATTGCTCTTCGGCCAGTCTGGGGCTACTAGAGCCACTTGGACCCCTGAATGTCCTGAGTTTGTCTAATACCTTCATAAGGAGATTCACTGGAGGGAAGACGTAAATCTTCTCCCAGTTGTTCCAGTCCAGAGCCAGGGCGTCCGTGGCGTAAGCCAGAGGGTCCAGGTTGGGGGCTACATAACACGGTAGTTTGTGGTTTGCTTGTGATGCGAAGAGATCCACCTGTAGCCCTGGGACTCTTTGAAGGATCCATTGGAACGAACTCTCGTCTAGAGACCATTCCGACTCTAGGGGTATGATCGGGATAGGGAGTCTGCTATGACGTTTCTCACTCCAGCTATGTGGGTGGAGGAAAGATGCCAACTGAATTTGTCTGCCAGGGAGAAGATGGCTATCATGACGTGGTTTAGATGACGCGACTTGGAGCCTCCTCTGTTTATGCAATGTACTACCACTGCGCTGTCCAAGACTAGCTTTATGTGGGGAGTACCTTGGTGGGCGTAATCTTTTCAGAGTCAAGAAAACTGCCATTGCCTCCAGTACGTTTATATGGAAAACTGACGGAACTGGGTGACCAAATTCCTTGAACCTTTTGACTTGGGAGTACCCTCCCAGCCGCTTAAGGACGCGTCTGTAGTGGATGGTGATCCCTGGTGGAGGGAACTGAAGAGGAACTGACACTGACAGATTCTTGACTTTTGCCACGGCCGAAGCGGTTCTTTAGAATCAGAGGCACTGAGGATAGCTTGTCCCTGGACCTGACATTTGCTCGTGAGCGCCAGATCCTGGTTAGATCTTTTAGTTTGGCTTTCATTAAGATGTTCGTTACTGAAGCAAACTGGAGAGAGCCGAGGATCCTTTCCTGAGCTCTCCTGGATGCTAGTTTGTGACTTAGAAATTGCTTGACTGACTTCGCTATTTCTTTCCTTTTGGTGGATGGAATCGACAGAGTGTGTGAGGATAGATTCCATTGAATGCCTAGCCATTGAAAGTTTGACTCTGGAGTGAGTCTTGATTTGGATCTGTTTATCTTGAATCCTAGATATTCTAGGAATGGATCACTTTCAGTGTGGCCTTGTTGCATTCTTCGACTGATGGGGCCCAGATCAACCAATCGTCGAGATACGCTACTACCATAATCCCTTGAGCTCTGAGCTGTTGCACTACTACTTCCGCTAGCTTCGTGAACACCCTGGGTGCCACGTTGAGCCCGAACGGGACTACCTTGAAGGAGAACGTCTGATCTCCTATCTTGAATAACCCAGGATACGGACGGAAGTGTCTTGCAATTAGGGATATGATAGTAGGCGTCTGTAAGATCGATAGAGGTGGTGACGCCCCACGGGAAGTAAGGTCCCGCACCTGTGAGATCGTGAGCATCTTGAACTTGACGCAGCGGATGGCTAAGTTTAAGCGGGACAAGTCTAAGATTACCCTTCTTTTGTTTGAGCCTTTCTTTGGAACGCTGAACAAGCGACCTTGAAATTTTAACCTTTTGACTTGACTATAGCTCCTTTCTGAAGGAGGTCCTCTGCGTACTCTGTCAATTCCTTGGAAGGAAGTTGACGGAAAGGTCTGGCTGGAGGTGGGTTTAGGTTCGTCAACCAGCTCCAACCCAGCCCTTTGACACTATGCTCTGAGCCCACTGGCTGAAGTTCCACCGGTGGCGAAAGTGAAACAGCCTCCCTCCTACCCTGAAGTTCTTCATTGGTGCTGGTAACCCCCTCGACCTCCTCTGAAGTGCTTTCCCCTATTGAAGGGGCCTCCCGATCCTCTCTCCCACGAAAGGACCGCTTACCTCTGCCTCCCTTGTTCGAGCGGTCATACTTCTGAGAAGCTTGACTCTCGAAGGCTTGATTGTAAGCTGGAGAGATGGCGTATGAGGTGGAGGGCTGAGGCTGAGGGGATATCACATAAATAGGCTGTGATTGACCTTTAGACGTGGAGGGCTGGGCTGTCTGCACTAACGGCACTGTAGGAACTTGTTGAGGGAAGCGCGGTTGCTTCTTTTGGTAAGGCTGGAAACGTCTGGGTTTCCTTTGCCCCTTACCTTTTGGTGTCAGGTCTTGCCTTCTCCTAGCCGTAAGACCCCAACGGTCCTTAAGGCTCTGGTTCAACCTCGTAGCCTCTGCCTGGACTTCCTTTACCATAGCCTCTGGAAGAGATCTGCGCCCCAGATGTTAGAAGAGAGTAACCTATTCGGTTCATGACGAATGGTTGCCTCTAGCAGGACATGCTTCCTACAATTCGTTCTGGCAGTGGCAAACTCGAACATATCTGACTGCACCGTTTGAGTCAGGGCTTTGGTCATAAGCTTAAAAATTGGTTCTGAACCATAAGCCATGGTTGCTACCTCAGACATAGCCATCAGGTTGATTGACCTGGCTAGTCGTGTTTTCGAGTCAAATTCCGCTTGAATAAGACTATCAGGGAGCCTGGGCAGCTTTTCACCAAACTGCTCCATAGCACAGTCAGGTTTGAGTTTGCCAGCTGTGAAAGTATTAGGCAAGTCTTCCCACAATTCTCCAATTGAAGGGAGCAACGGAGATGTGGGGTCTGCTTCTTTTAACTGAGGCATGGGTTCCCCTTTCTGAGCTGCTGAGATGGTCGACCTAGCTATCTTGGTTAGGAAAGGGAGCGGGGTACTCCCGTCCATCGTGAAAATGGTAAAGGGACTTTTGAATGGTTGGATCTTGGTGTTCGAAACAGTCCATGTCCTCTAAACATCTTGCGCCATTCTCGCTGAGCCTGGTCTCGAGAATAGAGGACTGTCTCCTTTGGTACCCTGTCATCCCTAACCATAGCCGAAGGCGTGAGCCTAGCGTAGCCTATGAAGGGAGGCTGTAGGCCTTCCGGGTAGAACTCGAAGTCCTCTATTCTTCGAGTTCCAAACTCCGGTATGGAGATGAGACCATCTTGGAAGGGGGCGTATGATGCTACTCTCCAAGGATTGTTATGGAGAAAGCGGGCAGCGAGTCATGCGGGGGAAGCTGAGATCCGCTAGTGTTGGAGGTTGAGGGAGAGGCAAGAGGGGCTTCTCTTAGACCGGCTATAATAGTGTCCTGAGAAGTGATCCTGTCCGACAGACGGGATATCATATGTTCCATACTCGACTTAAGGGAGCCCACTAGGTCGCCCACCTGTTGCAACAGGCCAGCATTGGTGTCCAAAGCCGGAGCTGCTGCGGAGGTGGAGGGGAGACTCTGAATAGGCACCAAAGGTAGTGGAACTGGTGATACTGCCGGGGTGCGGGATTTCTCCTTAGGTTTACTCTTTGAGGACTTTGAGCCGGAGCTAGACCCTTTAGATCTGTCTGGGCCGGGATTACGAGCCGGAGACTTGCGCGAGGAAGAAGACGAGGACGTCTTCTTCGAAGACGATGACGTCTTAGTCAAGGTCATATGTTTGGACTTGATCTTAGGTCTAACCGAAGCCTCTGGAGGAGTATATAACTCATCACCCGTAAAGCCTTGGAAGGATGGAGAGTTTGCAGGGGTAGAAGAAACAGTTCATTCCCAAGGGAGACCCTTGGGTACCTGCATTACTTACCTCGGCCAACAGGTCGTCTATACCTACCATAGGTTCAACATTTATATCCAGGGTTGCGACATCCGTGGAGATATCCTGGTCTTGTTTTCTGTTAAGGAGGCCGCCAGTTGTTGTTGGATAAAGGCAATAGAGGGGTCCGCCTCTCTACCGGTGTCGACCGGACCCAGTCGCCTTGCCTCCGGGAAAGATTAACAGAGCTAATCGCTTCTCCAGTATGTAGGGCTGACCCTTGGCGGCGTTCTTGCCAAAACCTCCGACCCAGGCCCGCAGGGCTAGCCAATGCCGTATCTCTTACTGCCGGAGCCTGTAAGAGAGGGTATATTTAGATTTAAGAATCACTTAAAACTAAAACTTAGAATATAACTTAAACTAGATGCCTTAAGTTAAAGTAAATAACGTAAACTTAAGTACTAAAAGAAGCGGAGCAGCATGCGGAGATGGAATACTTACGCCTTCCAAAAGCTGGCTCACCAGATCGTAACATATGGTACACGTCTCATGGTACCAGACCTGGATGTCCCCGTGCGGAGTCGCGCATGGAGCATGGACCCGGCAAACTTAGTGTCCCCACAGGGGTCCTGAAGTGTAGCGGAACATCCCGGATGCTCACAGTTGGTGGCCTGTAAGTGGGAAGACACATGAGTATCTTAAAGGGGGAACACTTACAGACTAAGGACAAAGAACTCCGTTACATGCCGGAGCTCGGAAAAAATTTGGGCATAACCCCTCCCTGCATTGCCTGAATAGGCTATAATCCCGGAGAGATCCGGTAAAATGAAAGGGAGGGTAGGGATGGTTTAAGAAACTTAAGATAAACTTAAAGATAACTTAAACCTTCATGCAATGTCATGCAATGAACCGGACTAGGTCCAGTGAAGCGGAGTGTAGTAACTCAGCAATACGGTACGGTTAGTAAAGACCTACTGTATGCTCCGGTCCAACTGCGGTGGACTATACCCTTCCGCTGGATACCAGGGCTCCGATAGGGAGGAGCTCTAGTAAGGAGGGAAGGGCGAGATGACATACAGACTCGAGCTAGCCCGGAGCGGCAAGGAAGTAACGGAGGGGGGGAAGGCCAGGGCCCCCCACAACGTACCACCCGGCCGAGCCGAGAAGCGGAGAGGTCGGAACCAGTCAGGGACTGTCGGACTCCCAGGTCCCTCCGGTGGAGGGGAGGGAGCCAGCCTAGGCTCGGGCATGCGGGGCGAGCAAGGACAGACCGACCCACCCCCACCCGACTCTATGGGAGAGCGGGAGAGGGGGGAGGGGGGTACTGGGCAGGCGTCTGGCTTGACTCGTGATCACGTAGTGACCACGAGGCGTAACTAAGATACGGTAACCAAGCCTAGGCCAACCAACTGATCAGAGAGAAGCTATCGGGAAGCAACCTGAACTGAAAAGCGGTAGCATATAGGCCCATAGGGCTAAAACCAACTGATCAGAGAGAAGCTATGTGGAAGCGACCGAACTGATCAACGGTAGACTAGGCTCTACGAGCCGGGACCTAGGCTAAGCCAGACGCTAACTAACCTCACAGTGACAAAACATATAAATATATATAATAAAAATGAAAGAAAGAAGGTAAAAAAGCAGGAGAAAAAAAAAAAAAAAAAAAAAAAAAAAAAAAAAAAAAAAATAAAAATCCAGGAGTGTGCGACTAGCCCGAAGGCGAGGTCTACCACTCAAAGCTAGTCAGGGGCCGATACTAAGAACCTGGACTAGGGTCTGGATAGAAAAAGCCTACATAAGGTGAAATACATACATGTATGACAACCTGAGTAGACCTAACGACGCGGATAATCAAAATAGAGCGTAAATAATAAGGGATGTTCTAGGTATGGGAGACCAAGAACGAACCCAACATGCGGCAGGACCATGCTGCCATGCTTCCAGCCCCCGAGAACGTATTTGTACCTAAAAACGGCAAATACTGTCTCGGGGACGGAAAAACTCGCTAACCGTAAATACTGAGTACTTAACTTAGCTGCTGCAATAGCTGCACGCTCCATTATCGAAAATCCGAAGAAAGGGCACAAAAATCACAGAGAGAAAAATAACACGTGTGACTCGTGTGAGCTAACTGAAAAGGATGGCCACCAGAGGCGCAGCAGTCGCGAGCGTGGGATGGAGTAGTAGTAGTACGAGCTGCTCTCTCTGTGGGACGGCTCCCCTCTTGGAGGGTTTTGTAGTGGGAGATTTCTATTGGCATTTGGCTCGTGGTAGTGGTCTCACTCGCCTAGTGTTCATACCGACACCCTCCTAGAGGGTGAGCGAGTCAGTTATACTGACCTTTTTCTTTATTTTATTTATTCTCTGGTATGTGTTAGTACATTTACCCTAGAAATAATAGATTAAAGGATATTTCGCGCAAGCGACACGAGCTGAGCCCAGAAATGTATTATTATTATTTTTTTTGGTCTCTGATATTTTATGATAAATACAAATAAAGTTTTTAGTACCCCAGGGCCCCCTTAATGGACAAAATTTGGCACAGTTGATGACCACTGGAAATTTATCCCTGAATCTCCCTCAGTCAGTTCAAAATAATAATGCAGGAAAGGAACATCCAGTTCCAAATAAATTATATGAACCTAAACTCCCAGCAGGGCCCATTGAAATTATACAAAAAAGTAAAATTCAATCTAAAGATACAAACATAATAACAATGGAACCTTATGTAACAGAGAACGGAAACAAATATGATACACAGATAGCCCACATAAGGCAAGGTCCAAAGAGAAATAGAAATTATCGTTTTAATCCAACACTGGTGCATTTTGATCATCTTTTTGGACCAGATAACTGGTTGAGATTTCTAGTACTTAGAGTTGGAAATGAAATATCGACAGCAATACTAGAGAGCAAATTATTCAATATACTATGTCCAACACAAGAAATGGAATGCCGATATATTAAAGAAAAGGAATGGTTACTTCAGGTAACCACGAAAAAACAGTCCACCACCTTTTTAAATATAAAAGAAATAAATGGCATAAAAATAACAATAATAAGTCATGAAACATTAAATTATATACAGGGTACAGTTATTTTACCCAATATTGAAGAAGGACTACCCTCAAAACAATTTATTCTAGACTTCCTTAAGTTAATACAATAATATATACATGATTTAGAAATTTATTCAATTCCAAGTAGGAAATATAAACAAAATAATATTGCAAAACTAAAATTTACAGGCTAAGATCTTCCACACAAAATCAAAATTCTTGGACAAAATAGAGTAGTGCATCCATTTATATCAAAACCACTTCAATGAACTCAATATTCAAAGTATTGGCACACACATAAAAAAGGCCATAATAAAGCAATATGCACAGTGTGCGTCAGGCACCCATACTACTAATTGGAAATGTAAATCTCCAAAATGTATTAACTGTGGACAATCCCATCACGCAAAATCTAAGGAATGCTCCTTTTATCAATACGACACAAAGCTCCAGTTGTTGATGAATAGAACAGGAATGTCAGTCAAAGCTAGACTCGAAATAAAAGTAAGAGGAGTCAATAACCCATCTAAAAGCACCTCAGCGGCGTGGTTGGTATGGTATTAGCGTCCCACCTCGCTGGTCGCAGGTTCGATTCTCGGCCATTCCATTGAGGAGTGAGAGAGGTGTATTTCTGGTGATAGAAGTTCACTCTCGACGTGGTTCGGAAGTCACGTAAAGCCGTTGGTCCCGTTGCTGAATAACCACTGGTTCCATTCAACGTAAAAGCCCCATACAAACAAACAAATAACCCATCTAAAAGCCACTCTTTTGCAAATGTAACTAAAAATCTAAATGTTGATCACATTGATAAACAACAAGATAATATAAAGGTACAAACTGATTCTCATATCAATAATGCTGAACCCCAAAACAAGCATGTTGCTATATCCACTAGTACCACTAATAACATAGAAGATTCAGATATCCATGGAAAAGAACTTCCAATGGAAGTGGAGTCACATAATAATAATAATCAAACGGACAAAAAGAAAAGACTAGAATGAACCCCACCTAAGGGGAAAAAAAGTGAATATTGAAAATTACAATCAATCCAAAGAAACTCCAACTACACCAGAACATTTTAAAAAGATATTGTACTAACCTCATCACAAGTGGAAATACATAATTACCCTCAATCCCAATCAAACAGCCAAGATCTGGACAGTTAAGACTCAATTAACCACTCTTTACAATTCCCATAAAATAATACTAATGAAAATCATACCATTAAACCAAACCAAAATATAACTTATCATTCCCCAACTATCCACAAGACCCAAATATTTCATTGACAACAACAAACAAATAACCCCTCAAACCGACAGTCCTTATCACTAAAGAAAAGGGCCAATAGAATGATAAAACCAGAAGTTTCTAAAGCTAAATCAAATACTTCTGAACCAATGATTAACATTACCAGACATGCTTCGTCTTGTGGTTGTAATGAGTGCTTTGTAAGTATACATATAACCAACTAACCACCTAGACAGAGGACACAGCACGAAATTGTATAGACAATTTTATTAAATAAAGGAAATGCCCTTTAACACACCAACATGAGAAAGAATTATGTTCTGAACCCTTAAAATCTCCAAAATGTATTAACTGTGGACAATCCCATCACGCAAAATCTAAGGAATGCTCCTTTTATCAATACGACACAAAGCTCCAGTAGGAGACTTTAATGAACATAATCCATTATGGGATACTAATAACCCCACTGACACATCCGGAACCAGCATAGAAAAAGCTATAATGAAACACAATCTGTGTTGTCTCAATGAGAGTGAAGTTCCAACATATTTTTCAAATACACACCTATCGTTTTCCTCAATTGACATTTCGTTATGTTCAAATGATGTAACCGAGAAATTTGAATGGAATATCTTAGACGATTCATACACAAGGGACCATTTCCCAATGATTCTGAACTACTTAAGTAATATCAGAATATTGCCACCTAGGTACAAGATATAATATCCAAAAAGCTAATTGGGATAAATATTTCCTATACACTCGAAAAATAACACCATTCCCACATAACGAAGATCACAATACTACATGTGATTCCTTCTCAAACTTCATAATAAATGCTGCAGATAAAAGCATTCCAAAAACCAAATCACATTTCACAAAATCCCGTTCCATTGTGGAATCCAGCCTTAACAACCCTAAGTAAAATAAAACCTATATAGGGTCGCAATCTTAACAGACTCGAAACTCGCCTGAAATCACTCAACAAAATGCCCTATAATATAAACATTAAATTAAACAAAATAGTTATAACAAACACAACAATTAACCACATTAAACCACTATATAACAAATACATAGCCAAATTTAGAAAAACAGTAATAGCTGAAAAAATCGTAATGTGGAAAGAATATGTCTCAAGCATATCTTCAAACACATCCACAAACACACCCACAAGGGATATCTGGCAAAAGATAAGGAAAATCAATGGAAAACATATAAAACCTTCAAGAAGTGCAATACATTAAATGGAAAAATATACCATGATACTTATGAAATATCAGATATAATTGGAAAACATTTTGAAAACATGTGCTTACTCTAGCCTAGATATACATCTTCAAAATATCAGAAAACAAAAAGAAAATATAATACTCAATTTTACAACTCTTGAAGACCTGGAATATAATTATATTTTCAACATGGATGAACTAGATAATGCCATCAACTCATGTCATCCCTCCGCACCAGGATATGATAAAATATAATTTGTAATGATAGAAAAATTAGCTCCTATAGCTAAATCATATTTATTAAAATTTTATAATAGTATCTGGCTAAAACGTGTCTTTCCTGATAAATGGAAACATGCCATAATAATTTCAATAAATAAATCAGGAAAGGATGCAAGTAATCCATCCAATTGTAGACTGATATCCCTGACAAGCTGCCTATGCAAAATCTTAGAAAAAATGGATAATACAAGATTAACGTATGTAATAACCAAAGAATCCGTTTTAACACCAACACATCAGGTTCAATAGCTGGCAGATCAACCCTACATCCCTTAACACATTTAAAGTATCATATCAAAAAAGGCTTTTGAAAAAAAAAAAAAAAAAAAAAATAGCAGTAGCTATGGTTTTTTATATAGAAAAAGCATACGACACAACATGGAAACATATCATGCAAAAACTCCACTCCAAGGGATTAAGAGGCCACTTACCAATATTTATTAAGAACTTTTTAACAAACAGCTTTTCAAGTAAGAGTTGAAAATTCCTACTCAGTAACCTATAAACTTTAAGAAGGAATCCCTCCAGATAGTGTCTTGAGCTGTATTTGCTGTAGCAATTAATGACATTACTATAAATTTACCAAGTGGTGTAAAAAAAACATTACTATACGAGTAGCAATTTGAGACATGCTCAGAGAGTTCTCAATACTGCCATTTCAAATATATGTAGTTGGACAAATTCAGATGGATTTAAATTTTCAACTGATAAAACAAAAGCATCTACAAAGACAAAAGATGGCGGAAGAACCAAACAATCAAACTTCACCTATACCACTGAAATACAATTTTGTACAAAAATCATATGTCTAGGAGTGATATTTGATCAAAATTTAAATTTGAAAGAGCACATCAAATACATTAAAGCCCTTTCCGTATTGAAAAAGTTACCACACACTAATCGGGGAGCAAAGCGAGACATGATATCAATAATATATAAGGCAACAGTCTTATCCATAATAGATTACTGCTGTCCAATATATTCATCCGCCTCAGAATCTGCATTGAAAATTCTCCATGCAGTGCACCATGAAGGCGTGCGATTGTGCACAGGAGCATTCCGATCGTCTCCAACAAGCTCGCTTCTGGTAGAGGCAGGTGTGTTGCCCTTGAAACATCACCGTAATTCAATAACAATACGAAGAGGTCTTTCACTACAAGCAGGATCATCTCGTGCATCTGACTGCTTTGAAAATTATAATCCAGAAACAGAAGTTCATAGTACTAGATCTTTCCCAAAAAGAGGTAAATATCTATTGAACTTACATAACATAAATTCAATTTTTCACACACCTATAGAATTGTCACCACAATGGATTTAAAATTAATTAAAACATGTACCTCCCTATCTTACCTACTTAAAAGACAAATGAAAAGTACAGAAGTATACCGTCAACATGCTTTGGAGCACATTAGAAGAAAAGGAGACATATTCATGGTATATATAGGCGGCTCCAAAAATAATATTGGGGTACGAGCATCTGCATATTCGAAAAACATATTAATCAACATGAGTGGCCGGCCTTAGACACATTATTTCCAATTCTAACTTTTAATATATCTATCACTTGGAAATGAGCTGATGAAATTTAACATATTATCTCGTATTCCTATGTCATGAACCCGCTTAATAATACCAAAATGCCAAGTAGTGTCAAAGGCTTTTTCGAGATTGAAGAACACTACAATAGTTTGACTGCATTTTGAGAAACCTTGTTGAATTTGGTTTGATAATTGGGTCCAGAGTGGAAAGATTTCTCCTAAACCCAAATTGGACAGACAGTAATAAACCATTTTTTCTCTAGATGCCACATTAGTCTAGAATTCACCATTTTCTCAAACAATTTGCACACACACCTTGTAAGAGATATTGGCCGATAACGCGTAGGAAGATGTGGATCTTTTAATGGTTTCTTAATGGGAGCAACAATTGCAATCTCCCAAGAAGGGGGAAGAATACCAGTTTCCCATATTTTGTTAAAGATTTTCGGGAGATAAGATTTAGCTGAATCTGGAAGATTTTTCAGCATGCTATAAAGAATGTTATCATTCCTGGAGGATGCTGAATCAGATGCTGATAGAGCATCCCTTAATTCCCTCAAAGTTAAGGGAATTATAAGATTCACCATTTCCAGAACCCAGTTTTTCAGCAACTTATTAGGCTTGGTGACAAGGTCTCCATTGTTTTTCAGACAAGGTATTGGTGTTGGAACATATTTGCGGCTTAGTTTTCTAACCTTTTTCTAGATCAACCTAGTTGTGGTCTTGGAATTTATGCCATTTATATAAAAAAGCAGGATTCTCTTTTTACTTTTAAAAAATATTTCCTGTTTTGCCATATCTCGTTGGTAAATAGATTTTGCTGCTGCAGACTAACTGGATTTATAATGCCTTTGACATTTCCTGGCAATTCTCCTCATATTACCACAGGTTTTATCCCACCAAGAAACAGCAGGTCTGTGTGGTTTCCCTTTGGTCTTTGGTATAGAATTTTCAGTACTGTTCAATATTTCAGAGGTAAAGAACTCATAAGCCCTTATATGGGACTTGAAGGGCTCAAATTCCTGGGATAGGTTAATACCTTCCCGAAATTTAACCCAATCTGCTTCCTTGTCCTTCCATTTAATAGGAAAATTCGAGGGAACATTTCACACAAACTTCAGATGAATAGGAAAGTGGTTACTGTCATGTAAAAATTCATCTACAGCTCAGTAAATTCCAATTAGAGTGAAGAAGAGCAAATACTAAAGTCTATAGCCGATGAATCACCTGTGTAGACATTATGATATGTCATAGTGCCATCATTAAAAAGTGTAAGATCATTATTATTAACAATGTCGTCAATAATCTTACCCTCTGTGTCTAAAGAATTACCACCCCAAAGTGGATTGGGAGAATTAAACTCACCAAGTAGTAGAAAAGGAGGAGGAAGTTGATCAAGTAGCCCGGATAGAAATTGCTTGAAGCTGCATGTTCAGGGGAACAATATAATGTTGCAAAGTTTTAGCAATAACTATTGCAACACCTCCATGGGTACGGTTCCCATCTGTGGGCTCATTTTATAGATCTCATAGTTTAGACCCTGATTGTATACTGCATCTCCTGGATTATGCTTATGCAGTAATACTTTTAGAATTTCTGAACGAGTCCTTTGAACAAGTCCTTAGTCCCTTACAGTTCCATTGTAAAATGTCCACATTGAACTTTTAGTGCTAGGATCTCCTAAGGGCAATTCATCTGTAAATATATGCTATTTCTTTGGTTTATTTTCCTTATGGGAGTTTATAAGAACTTCTCTAGATTGTCTTGATATATGAGGCTTATGGTTGGCTAGTTATGTTTTTTAACTTTCTGATACGGAGCAGTGTGGATCTCTACTAGAATTTTCTTAGCACCCAAGGAACTTTATTCCTTGGCTGTTTCTGAGGCAGGAGTACCCTCATTTTATGGTGTTTTGATATGTCCATACTTTGAGCAGGTGGAGGAGAGGACGAAGGAGTTCTTACTCTCTTTGGACCTTTAGTTTGTTCTAGTTCCATTTCGTTGCTGCAGGTTTCTTGTTGCAGAGATGGGAGACACAAAGGGAGGGGCTTATCAATTGGAGAGATGATTCTACTGTGTAAGTAGGCATATCTTCCTTAAATATTGCTGCTTCAACCCTATAGCAGGCTGAGCACCTAGACCAGATGATCGAGTCTTAGTCCCAGGAGCTCTGACTTTTAAACCAGTTACTACATACATATGCGAAGCTGTTAGCTTGAGTTTTATAAGAGATAAGAGAATTCAAAGCCATAGCATGTGTCTTTGTTTGACCAATTAATTTTTTAGCATAATTAATGCTTTTAGGTTCAACATTAGTTTTACATACAACTCGTTTTCATATTTACATTGGCTGCAATTTTTATTAGATGGGGTATGATCCAGTTCGCAATTTATGCCTTTTGGTTGTCTCGAACAAGGACCATGTTCAGGGGCTGAGGAATTACTAAAAATGTTTTACAGAATCTGAATAGATGCCCGAACTGAAAACAGTTATAGAACTGCGGAGGTTTTGATAAAAATGATTCAACTTTGACCTTTTCATTTCCCAAACTGACATAAGATAGTACATTGGACCCCTCTAAAGTTAAAATGGCTGTATTTGCCTTCAGAATTTTTCTTACCTTCCATACAGAAGTTGGACTATTTTTTCTAATATTTCACTTTGTCAAATACTACTACTCCATTTCTATAACTGAATTTCATGTGGGGTCTAATTTCTTTTATCATGCCGTCTTTCTCAAACTTCAGTGTCAGGATATATGACTAGGTTTTAGATTTGGCGTGAAGAAGGACACGACCTTTACCAAACCTTAATATGTTACCCATATCAATACTCCCAACCTTCTTTTGGATGCATTTGCTAAATTTGTAATAATTGTAATGTTCCTCGCTAGCAGATACTATCAACCACATTGGAGGTTTGGGAGTTCTCTCAAAAGTGGCATTATCCTCTGAATTTGGCTGAGCTACTTGTACCCATTGAGATGGTCTAAATCCATTGACGTTTTTATGGATCTTATCAGACAGCACTCCTCTGACAGTTAATTTACAGATTCTTATATCATTAATATTGCTGCTGCCTTTAAGTGCAGCTTCATGTTTTTCAAAAGTTACCCATGCTTCCCATTTTCGTTTAATTTTCATCAAAAATCATTCTTAACTCTATAACTTTACCATAACCAGCAAATGAAAGAGAGCGTTTCATAGTCACATTCCAAGGGAATGAATTACATATATATTTTCAAATTATCCACTGTGTTCCCACACTGGCAAGTTTTCAATATGTGATGACTACCCTGAGAGGAAGCATTACCACTGGAACATTCCACCGCCATAGTCAAGTCCATGCCAAGGTTAGTCATTTGTGTCGAGGCCTTTTCATTGGTCGTCATCTGTGCCAAATCATCATCTAAGGGCCCAGGGGTGCTTGAATCTTTTAAAACTACTAGACAAAAAGATTGAAGTATATAAAAAATAAGTAAATGAACCTGAAAACCTTAAAAAGATATCATAAGCCTTTCATAGAGTTTATTCCTCCACCAATGGCACAAGTGAGAACCGACTCCCAAAGATTAGAGTGGCCCAAGTGTAAGCCAAACACCCACTTGCTAGGTCTGAGAGTATTAATAGAATACAATCATTCCCATCCTAATCATGTCATTGGCAAACCGGATAGAATGCAGAGAGTCCTATCTCCAGAACCAGAACCCCCTTGGAATCCGTGGTCCAGCCCTGAAGAATAGTTCCGCCCTTGAGCCATCATTCCGATACCTCTCAGGTCCGAACATTATCAAGTAGTTATGACCCTACCATTGTTCCCACTATTTAGCTTCGGATATAAACCCAATCCCAACTATATCTTTTCCTATTTGTCAGGTCAAATAGATTTTGCAAAAGGGGGAAAATAAAAAAAAAAATGAGTCCAAAACAGATATGGTATAATAACATACGAGACGCTTGGACTTAAACCCAGGAACAAATTCCAGGGGTTCAAGAGCCCCCTGACCACGTCAAGGTGGTCTCACTTCGATGGAGTGGAAAGGCTTTTTAAATCTAATTTTCTGTATCACATTGTATCTCAACATTGGCATTCTAAAAAATATGAGCTTATGTACTGGGGATATGGTTACTTCTCCTCACTAATACCAATTATGTACAGTTATTTTTTGAGTCACTTAAAGCAAGACCTCATGTGTCCCTAGTCGAGATTGTTTACACATTCAACATTATTTACCAATCGATGTGATACCAAGCACTCTTCAAAAACAACTGTGTAATGGCTTTCTGGATGATCCATCCACAGATTAATGGAATGGAACCGAATATAAAATTCAAGCCAAAGGCTAAGCACAGGGAACTATGAGGCCATTTAGCGCTGAAAGGGAAATAAAATACAGAAAGGTTTTAAAGGTGTAACAGGTGGAAAACTCGCAGTTGCAATAAGAAACAATTGTTAGGAGAGGGAGGCAAATAAGTTGGGGAGAAAAAGTATATGAAAAGAGATGCAGTACAAGAAATAGAAGGGGTTGCGGCTGGGGGCCAAAGGGACGTTGTGAAGAACCCTCAGTAATGCCCACATAGCACCGTGTGAGGTGCACTGACGGCATTACATTCCTAAGGCTGCATTTACACCAAGTGAGTTGAGTTGAGGCAAGTCAAGAAGAGTCATTCTTCTTGAATCGCCACATTATTTCAAATGGGAGAGTTTACACCAAGCGAGTTGAGTCATGCTGAATAGAGGCGAGTCAAGGTGATTGATTAGCAGTCGGTGACTCTCCACCGAGAGGTGAGCACGATGAGTTCTAAGGAAAATGTCCTCAACTGAAAGTGCACATTGGTAATTGATGTTTTGCTTTCTTATGTAGGGTGCAGTTAACTCCACTAACATTTTAAATTGTTCAGTTGTCATTCTGAAGAAGTCATAGTTTCTCTGGATTGTTTATAAAGTCTGGGAATAGATGTCCATAGTGGAATTCCAAACTCTGTCTTTTTGGCATTGTGCAAAGTTCACACATTCACATAAGGCACACGTGCCTACGCTCAAAGGAAAATTGGTAAGTGCATAAATACAACGTAAATGTACCATAAGTGCGCCAGTATGCAGTGCGACCATTACTCACCACCCGGGCGTACGCCGGGAGCCACGAACCTTTCGACCTGTTCAGAACCATGCATGGGTGGCCACATCAACCGTCATTTAGCGTGGCCCAACCCACACAGCGTGGCGCCAACCTCATGATGACCGCGTAGCCACTAGGACCTTGCCTGTGGTCCCACGCTACTCCAGGGTTTCCGCTTTGCACCGCATGGGTCTTATATGGAGTGGGAGTAGATGCGGCAACCCTGCTGCACCACATGCATCTGAGCTGATGGCACTACTGCTCCTTCAGGTAGCAGCAATGATGCTGCAGTGCTTCACCTTGAGGGCAGTGAGCTGTCGATGGAGAGCGACCTAGAGGAAGGAGGAGCAGCTTGCCCTTGTGTTGGAGAGCGAGCCTGGTGCCACTGTGTACGCAGAGAACGAGGGGGATTACGACGAAGACGACGACGATGGAACTCCTGAAGGAGCCAGCCCTATTACAGGAGGTCAGGGCTGAAAGAAGAACCCCTCTGTCATCCTCTTGGAGGAAAACGAGAACTCACTAACAGCCAATTCAATTGCTAACTATCCATCCACCAATTACACCCTCTCTCTTTCTCTCTCTCAAGGACGTTGTCTAATGGAACTCCCATTAGTCCCATAACTCCTCCATAGCAACACTGATATTTCAGCGAGAGCGTTTGTGTCCATCCTAGTCTCTGTTGAGCTTGAATCTGACTTTTGACTCAGTCATTGGGAACAGCACTGATTCAAAATTACTAGAGTCAAACGACTTGTCTTGACTTGACTCGACACAACTTGCTAGGTATAAACGCAGCCAAAAGGGATCAACAGATTAAAACAGTTCCAGAAATATGCCAAATTCCTCGATAAACGAATTTACCCTTGAGCATGGAGTTCTACTGACAAAAATAGAAGACATCTCTGATCTAACCATTTCATGCTTACCCTCACATATTCAGAACTAGTTACCTGTGTTCTCTTTACTAATCTTAGATAAGAAAAGGTGCTAACAACGAGAAAATCTATCTCCTCCCCCTGACCTACCTTTCCTTGGAATGTGAAACAAAGTAATAGTAAGAGGCATTTTGCTTATCTTACCAGTATCAAAATCATTTAACCACGTTTCAGCTACCGCTAACATAAAAAGATTCGTTCATTTATCAACTCCATTTGCAGTTTTTTTACTTACTGACTGAATATTTCACAAATCCACATTTTAAGATATTTAACTTTAAATCCATGATCAGTGCTTGTTGCTACTCCCATTATTTCTGCATCGAACCTTTTGCAGTTTCTCGAGTTCACGAGTGTGCAGTGTCTCGTTCTTTCTGTCTCGAATAATGTACAGTATGCCCTTTATTTCACAGAATTAAAATCTTTTGTTACGTGATTACCACCACATTGCCACAGACTCCTCTCTTGTTTTACAGTCCTCCTGATGTCATACCTCTGACAATAGGAGCAGGTCAGCATGTTTTACAGTCCTCCTGATGTCCATACCTCTGACAATAGGAGCAGGTCAGCATGTTTTACAGTCCTCCTGATGTCCATACCTCTGACAATAGGAGCAGGTCAGCACGTTATACCTGTCACATATGTTGTATTTTCCCCTTCGTGAGACAATCGCAGTAACATTCTCACCTATAGGCCTGCGATCTCAGGTTAAATTACAATTACATTTGGAAATAGCAATTATATTACAATTACCATTACTTAACAACAAATTCAATTACAATTACAGTTGCAATTACAACTGATTGCGGCGCGACAGTAAACGCTACTCTTTGGCACAGGAAACTGTATTGAGGCGAGCAAATTTAGCTAATAGGGTTACATAATTTATTTCTAGAAGTGTAAGTGATAGAAGAGCAGAAGTCATGTTAAAAGAGTATTAGCACTAGTTAGGAAACACTTGGACTATGACCTTGAGTTCTGGTTATCTTACTATAAGATGGAGAAGGCAACCCATCACTCCTAATAGAGTCCGATCCTTACCACTTGAATTTTATAATTACAATTAAATTACAAATTATCCTGCTGTAATTAATTAAATTACAATTAATTACTATAATTTCATTTTCAATTACAATAACAATTACACGAAATTCTGTATTTAATTACATTTCAATTAAATTACAATTACAATTTCTCCAACCCTGATGGTGACGGCGTGGGAAGGCGCCTCCTGTTACAATACCTCCAAGACAAAAAGCAGTTCGAACGACGTCAGACCCGTTGCTTCATTGGGCGAAGACTTTATGGTAAATAAAATGACATGGGACAGATACTCTTCCCATTTCCTAGTTTCTTTCAACTAAATTTTTTCAACAGACTTTTGGTGATTGGTGAAACCGTTCAACTATACTTCTGCTTTGGGGACGATATGAAATATTAGTCAGACGAGTAATATTACCCGGGTACTAAACTGTTGTTTTGAAAGGAAATTGATTCCTCTATCAGTCTGAATGCTCTTGGGTAAACCGAATGGTAATAACGTTTTTAAGGTGTTTCATTATAACAGGAACCTTCGTGCTCTGATGGGAATAGCTTCAGGATACTTGGTAGTCCTATCCATCAAAGTTAATAAATATTCGGAACCTTGCGATGTCTTGGGTAAAAGACCAACAATATCCATAACTATGGATTCAAGTGCCTCACCCGACGGTGGAATAGGCTGCAATGGGTCTTTTTAGTTTTCTTTGACTAGGCCTACCAGCCAGCAGGTATTCATGGTATGATTTACAAAACTTTACAACATCCTTTTCAAAGTGAGACCAAAAATAGATCATCAATACTCTTCAATGTTTTGCTCACCCTTCATGTCCTGAAAAATGTTCACGAGCTTTCTCCACAATCTTATCACGATAACTATTAGGCACAAAACTTATTTTCAACTAATTCTCCTCCTGATGCTCTAATCGGCACAGATTTTTTATACCGAATTTCATCATACATGGAAACTTTTGAGCTTAGGATCCTATCGCTGAAACTTACCTGGCTAATTACGAGACCAACCGAGAGATACCCATTATTAGTGGGAATATTCTCGCCATTTGAAAGAGAGCCAAGATCATACACGGGATCTTCTACTAACCCGTTCATACTACGCACTAGGACCCACTACATCAGTCATTACCGGAGACATAATCAACTTACTCTACACAAAGCTGTCTTCCGACTGCATTGATCAGTTAGGCGGTAAAGTGCTGGTTCACCACGCACCTTACCCTTGCCAGATAGTGTGCAACAAGAAATTCAACCCCTTCTAAAGGCACAGTATCAGTCACAGACACTTTGAAATTACCTGAATCAATGGCAGAGCTCAAATAAACATTTGCCACAGGGCTAGTCTCTTCTCCTTGTAAACCATTAATAAGTCGCAACTCCATTAACATAAATAGCCTCCATAGATGACGCACTTCTCAATACCATCGACTGTGATGCACCTTTTTTTTTTTTTGCCACCAGACGAAAACCACTTCAAACTATCACCACCCTTGGTATCAGGACTCCAAGTTTTCATATTCACAAGCAGGTGTCGGACCCTCCTCTTAATTAAGTTATAGAAGGCCCAAGTAGGCCTCTCCAGCCATAACATTTCCAGTCGTACAGACACTCGATGAGTCACAGTTTATCTCCCGTCTTCTACAGAAACGTCGGCTAGAGCCAAGGCCTTGCTACAGCCAGAACTGCCACACCCGTCCCTCCTTCACCGCACTCACTTGTCAGTCACTTTTCTCCTCGCGGTCGGCCAGTTTTCTTTTTGGCTTCCGTGACACCGCAACGTCCTGTTATATTTATCAAAAACAAGCATTATGTTCTTTAATGGGTAGTTTTAGATGTTAAAACCCTGACTGGTGTCTTATTAGGCGTAAACTAATAATAACTGATTAATATTTATACCACAATATTCATACAATAATTCCGATCACCTCGAAGTAATCACAGTAAGAATACGGTTGACCAATTAGCAACAGTATAACCAATCACCAAAAGTATGAATCCTAACGGATTCAGTTAAATTGTTTTTATACTCGTTAGAATAATATTTACATAAGAATGGATTTTAAATGCTAATGAGCATACACATGCTTCAGATGCTGAGATCCTTCTAGGGCAATACTATATAATAAACAATACCCTGCTTAGAAGACAAAAAAACGGGGGGAGGGGAAATCTGAAACAATTCAAAACTTTACAAAATTACAAACACCTTACTGAAAGTTATGTTCCAAACGACCCATTAAAATAAATAAATAAATAAATAAAAACAGGAAGCTGTGCATTTACCTCTTATACAGACATTGAAAAGGAATAACTGGATATATGAAAACTTCATACATAGACGACGAAATTGGGAATGACTGATGTGAACCTCAATGTCAAGCTTAGCTTTTGCAAGAGTTCTGTCATGAAGCTGAAAACTCAAAGTCAATCCTTTTGGTTCTTTCATTTCTCCCTCTCGCTTCAAATGTAATATTCCGGGATTCGTCTTTCATGATCTATATATAATTAATAATAAAAAAAGAAAGTAAGCCATTTATTTTGAATCAAATTCATTAACAACCCCGAAATAAATTGGCTCTTTCCTCTTGTCAATTCCACTATCATTTGTAAAATGTTCCTCTTTTTTACTTCCCTACGTCCACGTTTACTAAAGGAGCGAGAGGTTGCTATGTGAAACAGGTCTGTGATTGGCATTACCTTTTCCCACGAAGTTTGGTGACATTCGGCAAGTCAGCCTTCCGGCGTCTTTGCACACCCAGTGTCAAACAAAAGTGTTGTAAGAAGAAGAAGAAAAAAGCGTCTAGATTCCGTAACTTTTTCAGGTGAGACCGGGCTTTGTCAGGTAAATGAAAAGACAGCAGAGTGAAAGCGTAACAAGCTATTTCCGTCAGTATATTCAAAAGTCATCGCATAAAAGGCAAAAATTAAGAAAGATAAAAAGGGGAACCATTTTCTTGAACTATAGACTGTGTCTTATAATCTGCCAAGCATGTGCTTAGCCTGTTCCAATGCACAACAATAAATAATAGGAAATCAACAAAAACATTTGCATTGATCGTATTTACAACTAACATATATGATAATAAACTCCGAATCATACGAATTAATAGCCTAACAACAAATTCAACAAAATCCAAAGTGTACTAATCAAATCTTTATTGCCTCGTAATATTTCTTCCTGTTATGTGATAATTGGCTTCTCAGTCCACAATATCTGCATAGCGTCATCCGAAGAATGGAAGAGAAAAAAACCCAAATGTCTCTCAAAGAAAATATTGTGATGTGCTGGGAGCGGAGGGCAATCAGCATCTCTGCCGGTCATCTTTTTCCTCACTAACTGAATACCATCTGCGGCACTGACAGTTAGTAGGTGGAACCACATTTGGTTACCTTACTGGACCTTACAATCACTGTTTCCAAACCTTTGTTATACCAAAACCTCAGCGCTATGTTTTACTAAGTAATCTTTGATTTGAGCCTCATGATGTTTGGTACAACTGGGTGAATATACTTAGGTTTTATTCATGTTTATTATTGTTGCCCACGCAATGCATGATTTTTATTCAGTTTAACGCAGTTTTAATATAAGATTCGTGTCGGTGAATCATTATGAAAGTCTTATTACATTAGAATATTATATCTATTCTTTGCATTTTAATCATATTCCATTCACGGCAAAGACCGTTCTCAAAACCACTCTTTTTCCAAAGAGAAAAGACTTTTTAGAACAAAAGAACGGGTTGATAACAGAATACAAATGCTAGAGAGGTAAATGTCATCTCCTGTATTCAAATGTGATGTTAAGAATCCTTGCCACACATCCCCAGTCAATCATATGGTCGGAGTTTCTCTTCGAGGCGTCAAGCGATGGTACTAAAGATTTCCGAGGAACTCCCAGCCTGACGTTTGCTCATGAAACTTCTATTTCTTCGACAGCAGCTGTCAACCAGAATGCCACCCCCCACTTTTTTTTTTTTTAACATCTCGCATGTAAGCTCCTATGAATATTACATTAATGACGGAAAAAAAGAGAAAAGAGAAAAAGGTTGACAAAGGCAGTGCTGTAATGGGGAACAAGAAGAGGAGAGGATGCCAAAGAACAGAAGCTTTACTCTGATAACTTAGGCAATTTCTCTGATGGAAGTGTTTTTCTATTTTTTAGTATTGCACATATACTTCTGAACAGGGTTTGAATAAGGTGGTACTGCATCGCCTATTCTAGATCGGCTGTCTACTTGATGAGTTTATGTTCATATATGGTGTAATCTGTTATGCATCAGGTACACAGACAGATACACACATAAATAAGCCTTTATTACATACATAGTACACACACACATACATTTATATATATACCTATATATATGGTGTTCATATATGGTGTAATCTGTTATGCATCAGGTACACAGAACAGGGAGTACACAAACATAAATACATCCCTTTAATTACATTACATAAGTACACACAAGGAAACCCACAAATACATGTTTATCTATATATACATATATATAGATATATATACTATATATAGATATAATATATATAATAATAAATTAAAGGTTTTTTGCCACGAAGGAAAAAATGAAAAAAGCGAGATAGCCAAGTACTTTCGGTCCTATTCGGACCCTTTACTGAGGCAAACTGATTTTACAAAGAACAACACAGTCAAAAGAAGGCTTAATATACAAACTGACACTACCAGATTAGCCATAAGGGCGATTTTCACTCTACAGGAAGGAGGAGTCGCCAGAGGCTAGCCACACCTTGAAGGATACCCGCAGTAAACAAGTGATTCTTCCAGAAAACAGTACATTTTGAAAAAAAACACGGGAGCATATACAATTTAATATCATGAATTTTTACACAAATTTTCCCAACAAAAATTATTATTAATGAAAAGACGAAAGAAAATATAAATATATATATATATATATATATATATATATATATATATATATATATATATATATATATATATATATATATCGAGCAAGAGAAAGAGAGAGTGAGAATATCGAACCAGAGAGAGAGAGAGAGAGAGAGAGAGAGAGAGAGAGAGAGAGAGAGAGAGAGAGAGAGAGAAATAATAACTATATACATGTGGGACTAATTTATTAGTTGTTCATT
>NC_061107.1:129791935-129874435 GCF_015104395.2 Macrobrachium nipponense | reverse complement strand
GAAAGTGCTTGGTATAGACTTTTGCCTATCATTTTCCTGTGGTATATATATACACACACACATATATATATATATATATATATATATATATATATATATATATATATACTCCACTCACACAAATAATAAATATAATATATAATAGGTATATACCTATATAATATATCTTAATATAATATATATATATATATATATATATATAATTAACATAATATATATATATATATATATATAGTATATCTATATATAGATATATAATTAATATACATATATATATATATATATATATATATATATATATATATATATATATTGGATACCTATATATATAATATATATATATATATATATATATATATATATATATATATATATATATATATATATATATATATATATATATATGCGATGTGAGTAAAACCCGTGTAAATTTTCTAAAAATGTAGTAATTTTCCGTTTATATTCTATCATGTATACATTCACAACAAAGAAAATTTTGTAAATATTCACGTATAAGAATTCATTCTGAAATTTAAGAAAAATCCATATCTAATTCTCATACTTGTTAATGGTAATCTTCAGCTCAAGGTTTTCTCCGACACCTGATGGTTAACAATGACACCCAGCATGAAGGAGTGGCGAAGATGTTACAGCTGCTTGGATTTTCGAATAGTGATTCTCATATCATCTTCACTGACGGAAACAGTAGAGAATATCAGCTGCTGGCTTCGGTAAGCTTTTTAACAGACTTTTGCTGTAAAATAGACGTAATTTTTCACAACTTTTTCTCTTTTATAGACTAAAGTATGTCTATTCCATAAATGTCAGGTAACACCAAAATAAGTATTGTGCATTCATGTCTCAGCTTATGAGGAGTTGAAACATACACACACACACATGATAAGCTTCGTTTATTAGTTATAAACACATGTGGTTACTTAAAAATTACCGATAATAAATAATTTGTAATAGCAATTTTTACATGCATTGATACAAATTCAGTTGCATGGTAAACCAAAACCATTGCGTAATTATATTTAATACTAACTGACCAACCCAGAGCTGCCCAGGAAATCTCTGATTACAACCGATAAACTCTCTCTCTCTCATTCCTGTTAAGGTAGTTACTTCTCAACCCCCCTTCCTGTTAGGGCTGAACTCGGACTTGAAGGCTTCAAGAGTGTCACTATTCACCTTTGCAATCTCGAAAACTATGGATTAGATACTAATATCTGTTGTTTTCAGTTATTTTTATCTTCATCCCTCCCCTCACGGCCCCCATTTGGTGCCAGTGATATCTTTCCCCCGCAGTGTTCTTTCCGACATGCAAAGTTATACTGTGTATACCAAATTTGGTTGAAATTGCTCAATGCGTGTTAAAGTGTGTGTGTGGCACAAACACATACACACATAGGACATACATATGCATACACACACACACACACACACACACACACATATATATATATATATATATATATATATATATATATATATATATATAAATATCTGTAATATTCATACTGCTCTAGTCCTCCATTAATATTTCCCTATTGTTGGAAGGCGGTGTAGGTACACTGTACATGGCACACATCTATATGTATTAATGCGTTCATCTGAAGAGTGGATTCACTTGATTTGCGGTGGGGGTGACTGGTATATATTTTGAAGTATTACAGATCACCCACATCTGTTATATTTTCTTTTTCCTGTCTCTACGTCAGTCACGATCCGTGGCAATTAAATCATCAGTCATGTAAGTACATAATTCCCTGTTTAGGCAGAGAGAGAGAGAGAGAGAGAGAGAGAGAGAGATAGAGAGAGAGAGAGAGAGAGAGAGAGAGAGAGAGAGAACTGCATGCTGAGTAGTTCTCAAAGATTTATGTGAAAATGACAAATTTAATGAAATAGAGAGAGCTTTACTTTTAGAAAAAGGATATCTGACATCAGTGCCCTGACGGGTAAACAGATCTAGAGAAGTAGACTGACGAAGAATGTAGCCCAAGGAGGGACCTGCATCGTCAGCTTCATGAGCAAGGGTGGATTTGGCGTCGCTTGGGTTTCATAATGAACGAAATCGCTTACTATGAGATTCAGGGCCTCTGTAACACGGTTTTTTCGCAATAACTTTTTATCTATGCATTTCATAAATATAACGCTTATTCAGAATACATATTATATCAACACATAAATTTTGAGTGTATTCTGCACTACGTAGGTTGAATAAATAAAAGGTTTCGAACGCACTCGTTACGTAACTTATGACATCATTTCTTCCCTCTTTCTCGATGGATGATTGGCTATACGTAACGAAGGCTAAACCTCTGGCAACAATGACATACAAATTTAAATACAAGCAAAGCAGTACATCTTTATGAACTCTGGAACCTCCCCACTGATAATTGTCATAATGAACAAACCAACAAAATATGTTAATAAATACAAAAACACTTCGATTATTAGTCTAACTCCCAAAATAAGTTTCCAAAGAAATTACAGTCTACTTTATAGGTCACAATCAGATTGACAAGATGTAGGGAATAGTTGGTAATTACCAAAAACATAGTTGACAAGCTTGATTTGATAACTGCTATATCCAAATGTCAAGCAATTTTTATTTATTGGCTATCTACCTATTTACTGAAAAAAAATAGCCAGTACCGTATATTGGCTTTAAACCTTCAACAATAATTATCGTCAGAATGGTGACTTCATGAGGCTCCACCCACTTTCGCCTCGTTATAATTCAGGATAACACTGAAGGCTACCATGGGCATTGTTGGATTAGAAAATTTAACTTCTGGCTATAAAAACTAATTTCTCGAGTAGTTGTAAGAAGTGCTAAATGATCCTCAATGATCCCAGCAGTTGGTCTAAACGTTTAATTCATGTATATTACTGCTATACTGATACCGCACCCACATCTATGTATCGTTCCGCCATTCATAAAGTCTTTCGGTTTCAGAGCCGATGGCATTTCTGTCTGGTGGATGGGCGGGGCAACATTTAGTCAAAAGGTGTTTGTTTACCTTGCTTACGTAATGAATGTTTTTCGACTCTTGGCTTGTAATCATTGGCCATGGCGTCGGCTAGATCATTTTTACTCTATAAAAATCAAAACTATCGGGTTTAGGTTATTGATAATGCTGACAAAATTTGTGTGTGGTTGTAAAATATACATATGTCAACTTTCAGCTACATCCGATGCTTTGACAAGGAGCAAAGTCCAAAAAACCGTGTTACAGAGACCCTGAATCTCATAGTAGGTTTATCGTTACATCAAAGAGCTCAGATTTTTTTTATATGATTTATCAACAGTTGATGAAACATACTGTTCGTGTTCACTTCTCAAAGTAGCTAAAACAGAATCAAGAATTACTTCTTAAATTTCAACAAATAAATCGGAGAGAAAGCTAGATGGAATCATCCGGCCGAAGAAAGAGGACTACTCTGAAGGCATAAAAAAAAGGAACAAAATAAACTAAAAGCAACATTTAGTTTGTCTTTTCCTCTTTTTTTATGCCTTCAGAGTAGTCCTCCTTCAGAGTAGTCCTTCTTCTTGGGCCGGATGATTCCATCTAGCTTTCTCTCCGACTTATTTGCTGAAATTTAAGAAGTAATTCTTGATTCTGTGTTAGCTACTTTGAGAACTGAACACGAACAGTATGTTTCATCAACTGTCGATAAATCTCATAAAAAAAATCTGAGCTCTTTGATGTAACGATAAACCTAAGCGATTTCGTTCATTATGAAAGCCAAGCGACCTCGTAATTATGACCTTGTAATTAATGCCCTACATAACACATCTTGCGAATAATGAGCATAGTTCATGCATCCCAAGTCCTATATATTCCATAGTATTACCACTGACTTTTATTTAATACAGTATCATTACTAACTTGTATCCAATATACTCGGCAGGAACTGATCCTGGGGAAGGTATTTCAGGGAGCGGTGCTTTTCAACACGATGGCAGATGCTGCCTCTAACGGTACTCTAGTCAACATACTGACTACTTCAGCAAGAAAAGTAATATTTTTCTCTTAATAACAATTTTTTATTTGAATACGTACCATCATTAACTCTGATATCACTGCCTATCACTTTTCTAAAAGAAATTACACGATTTTTTTTTTTTTTTTTTTTTTTTTTTACCAAATACTTACCATACTACTTTTAACCAACTGATCGAATACGCACTTGATGAGAAATCCATATTATACAAACAATTATTTCAATTTACCACAAAGAGAAATTACATTTTCTATGATGGCACGAGACGATTTACTTTCTTCTTAAAGTGTAAATAAATATAAAAGCTTCCATTTTTTGTGGGGCTTTTCAAACATAAATGAAATCTGATTATCAGTTTCTCTTCTAAAGGTATATATATCATATTATCATATCACCAGGGAATGAATTCTGAGAAATAGATGGGTTTTAAATGTGAAAACGGAAATTTCCAAGTAATGATAATCAGCAAATTGGCTTAAGTGTCGAAGGAGATTTTGGGGAAGAGTAAGACTGAAAGGTTTTTGATGAATAGGTCAAGCAGGCTTTAATGAAACCAGCTGATACAACCAGGGTCCCTGAGAAGAGTTTTATCAAGAGGTACGAGGCCTTCTTTCCTCCCGTGGTAATCTTATTCTTGTCCACTACGGTTAAGTCATGAAATGGAATGGAACATAGAGTTTAGGACAAAGGCCAACACTGGGACCTATGAGGCCATTCAGCGCTGGAAAGGAAATTGAGAGCAAGCAGGTTTGAAAGGTACAATAGGAGGAAAACCTCGCAGTTGCCATAGGAAGTAACTGTTAGGAGAAGGGGGATAGCAAGAAGGAAGAAAGAAAATATGAATGGAGGTACAGTAAAATGAATGAAAGGGGTTGCAGCTAGGGCCCGAAGGGACACTGTAAAGAACCTTAGGTAATGCATACAATGCACCTCGTGTTAGGCCAAAATGGAATGAGAGATGGAAGTGTGGAATGGACGGCCCTGGCGACTCGATATTTGAGGCTTTATTCTCTTAAACTCCCTAACGATAGATATAAACAAATGTAAATAGATAAGACTAGAATTACAAACAGAAACAATCACATTTGAACACTTTTACGTTACAATACAAATATGGATGCAGAAGTTTCAGTTTTAAATTCTTTCCTCCTGTACTTCGTTTTTTTTTTTTTTTGCTAAGGTTTGTCAGATCTGGGAAGGTAGTTCCTAGGTTTGCTACTTTAGCATCCAGTGTGGTTCTTGGATGACCTTGTTACAATTGTCTCTACCGTGCAGCTGACAGTAACAGTACAGCAAAACACCATGTTTTGTGCGGCCGATTCAGTTTTCCTCGAAAATGTCTTCCAGTGTTAATCTAATGCTAGGCAAGTGACTAGTCAGAAAGCTTTAAACAGACGATACGACCAGATATTTTGCTTTAGACACACCATGAAGAGAACAACCATTACGGCTTTGTGATAATTCGCGCCGCTAAGGGCAGAACAAGTTGTACACAGTTTGAATGGTTTCAAAAAAGATTTTACAATAGGTAGGCATTCAAGACCATCTTTTTCACATTTGTTATTAGTGCTACATTGCTTATGTTGCAATTTTCTTGTAACTACGTTTTTGTACTCTATAACAATTATTGCCTCATTTTCATAATCGAACAATTTCTCCTCCTTTCCTGTTATAAACTGAAAAATTGATAAAACTATTAAGAATACCTATCTCAAAAGAACTGTTCGTCTAGTACAAGAGAAATTTGGTGTTATAATCTACTATTACTGTATCGTACTTTGCAAACCGCCTCTCGAGGTAAACGACTCGAAAGCAATACTTTTATTTTTACTGAATGTGTTTACGTAGATCCCTTGGGCCTGGGCACTAATAGTGACTCTTGCAACCCGGTCGTTCAGACCCAGTTCATAATTGCTGTGTACTGAAAGAGAGGCCAAGATCTCGCTGTCATTTCTTCCATTATGAGTAGTGAAATAGATTAAGTTCTGTTTTTACAAAAAGCTTTCGAGTTGAATGCAGAGCTATGGGTGCCCTTATGAGAGAAACTTGATTGGGTTCCATAATGAATAGCACTTGCACATTACCCAGCGACGTAACTTGCGATAGCTTTTTTTCATCACAATGAAAAGATTACATGACAAGTTTCATCATCTAGTTACAACGATGAAATATCTTTTACCCTTCAACCACCCAGGTTCGCATGGCCTCTCTACTAGGCATTAACATTGTCGTCTTGAGTGACGAAACAGCTTTCCTGAAGGAGTTCGCCACATCCTGTACAGAAAATCGCCTCCTGTCCGGCATCACGAAACTAGTCGTTATAGGGCGCCTGGATCACGGGTCTATCCAAGACCTTACCAGCTATTGGACAATCTCCGTCATGAACACCCTTCTAATGATACCAAAGACGAAAGGATTGAGTGAAAGGTGAGTTTTCTCCTTTACGAAAGGTCTGCTCTGACATCATGAAAATGCAGCTCTAAGGTCATGTTCCTGGTTTTGTTATTTGTTTGAGTCAACTATTTGATGACGCTATAGCTTCTTAAGTCGGATACACTTTCAAGTCATTTTGTTCCATAAACATGTGCTACATTTACTGTCAAAAGCACTGCATGCTGGGTACGTTGAAGTATGTAGTACGCTGCGGTATTTCTGATGTATCGGTGTTTGCTGCCTGTATAAAGAACTTTCCATGAATAATTATCGAGGAATTAGATGAAAGGAAACATTGGGAAAGGTGTGATGAAAACTGGAGCTTTTATGAAAATGCTTTTATCATAACACCGTACGCGTAGAATAATCAAATTCAATGTTGAGTTTTATTATGGTTTTCATTTTCGTTTGCATAAAAATATAATATTTGTTTATCGGGAAAGAAATAATAAGTGGGTCCTACGCCACAAAAAGTACCACAGTGTTATTTATACAATACCTTGATAATTGACAAAGATGTGTCAGTGTTTTGACCTTCGTTTTCGGAAACGGTCGTATTCAGTCTTAATTTATGCTTCGATAGAAGACACGCCCATTCATTGTATGTCAAGGCAGAATATTACTAACCATATTCATAATCTTAGCCCGATATATAAGCAACCCCAGCATGCACTGTGATTCCGCCACACCATGTAGCATCCATAACCACTTTACAAAAAGATTATATAGAAGGTGATAATTAGCAATAGGTTCCTTCGCAGGTGGGATGTGTTAGCGTTTATGCCGTTCACTCCCTCTGGGAGCCGACTGGTTCGACTTGCATCTTTGAGCCTCTCAAAAGGTCTGGTAAAACAAAGCAGGCTCCAACCCTTTTTCCCTCAAAAATTTTCAAAGTAAGTTACAGTAATAAACGCAAATAATTTCTTTCTAGTCTCAAGTACACTGCATGTATGTGAATAATTTTTGTATCTCCTGCACTGAGCATTTTGCTTACCTGCAATGCATTCACTATTAGAATTATTTTCACACCATCATACCACAGACTGCAGCATTTATTCTTCCTATCGTCTGAATTTATCTCTGCTTCCAACGTTTTGTCTAATTTAGAAATCTTGTCATTGCAAAGGATTCTCTCCCCATTTTATTCGTCACGTGACTGCCTTTAGCACCCGGTTTCTTGTCATTTCATTTATTGCATTTCAACTGTCTTACCTATTAACGTTTCCATTTTATTTCTTGGTGCCTCTCATACACATCTAAGCGTAAAATTCTTTCTGTCTGTTGTTGGTATGCACGATTGCTGTGTGTGTGTGTTCTTGTTTACTTCTTTGCCCTCTCTCCTGTCTATATTCAGTATAGAAAGATGAAAAGGCAAATATTTTAAAAATAATACATACAGTTTGGCAGGCAGAAGTTAAATCTCAACTCTGATCCCAGGTAAAAAAAAAAAGAAAAAAACACTTTTTATAACAATAAGTCCGTGACAAGATGGGCTGCGGAGAAAAACAATCAAAACGGTCAGTGTCACCTTTCTACCTCTTCTGGTTGTCTGTCTAGGTCTTCTCGCCCTTCCAGTAGTTTTTTTTTTTTTTTTTTTTTTTTTTTTTTACAAAGCTAAGCCAAAAATACGCTTTAATTTTGAATTTACTTTACTTAGGCAATATCTAACCCAATGGGAAAAAAACTCGTCGTTCCATAAGCATACAAACTCTCAGCGACACACGTTCTCCGACATCCGCAGCATGTACGGTGGCTCTATCAACATTTCGGCCTTGCCTTACGAACCATACTGGAGGGAAGACAGAGCCAAGGATGGATCAGTCACTTATTCTGGATCGGACAGACTTATGCTTGAGGCCTTAGCGTCAACCCTCAACTTCTCTATCAATCTTTTGCCGGTTAAAACATGGGATGAGGTGAGAATATTATTTTGCTTTGTGTATTTTTAGTCAGTTCTCAACAAGTGGTGGAATATTTCTCGTATCATATATTTTTCATGATGTTTATCTGGGTGCAAACTCAAATGGGTTTACGGAGCAAAAGGGACATTTCCCCGACTGGAAGTTTTTGTCATCATACAAATGTGAAGAATGGTAAGTTTCTTTTCGATGAGAGTCCCAGCCCCGCATTCGTTCATCTTGAAGCGGTGATTCGTTGATTGCTCAACAGAGAAAAAGAGTAACTTGCATCTTCTTTATTTTCTATTGAGGCGAGCTAAAACTTTCCAGAAAAGTAAAATCAAATTTCAAGGGTGCAATTAACTTTCCTATTTAGCAGTTCTTAAACTCTAAAAACATGGACTATATCAGTGAATAATGTCAGAAATGGTATAAAAAATTGATATGCAAGTGATAAGGCCAAAAAGCATGAATAGTCACGAGATCTACATAACACCGCAAAATTAACGAGTGCCTCATTTAGCATCAAACCTTTTATAGGCTTGAACACGACCATATGTAAACAAAAGAAAACATTAGAAAATTCATCACATCTAGGCATGTGACGCTTCTCTAGATTGATCTCTAAAGAGAGAGAGAGAGAGAGAGAGAGAGAGAGAGAGAGAGAGAGAGAGAGAGGATGTAAAGTGCACTTCTCTGACGGTAATTTACCCCAGTGACAATGCCTGCAAATTTGGTAAAATTGCTGGCTTACATTTGTGTTTGATATGAACGAAAGGTACAGAATGATGCAATACATTATAAAAATAATTTATTTTATGTAAGAAAGTTAAAATTCATGTACCCCTATCTCCACCAAGACTGTATAATTACACACTCCCGATAATGGGTATAGATGGCAATCGTTTAGGAATGTAGGTTTCATTTCCTGGAAGAGCCAAATGCGCCTTTACACATACATACACACACACACACAATATATATATATATATATTATATATATAATTAATATCTATATATATATATATATATATATATATATATTATATGGCATAATCGCACGTAAACTATATAAAAAACACTTCTTGTGATTGTTTATCATTTCCCGTGAATTACAATGATCTGAACATTTAAACAAAATGCTAGTTATACTAGAGAGAACGCATAGAGCCAATATAAGTTTAAACAGTGTTATATGAAGGTTGCAAGTAAACCTGTGGAGGCTTTATAAAGAAGGAAAAAGGGAGAATTCTAAATTAATTACGTACTTGTTTTCAGGTGTTCCAGAGTGTGGCAAATCGTTCATCATGGGTGGCACCCATAATCCATTTTATGCTGCCATCAAGATTAAAATATACAGATTTTACCTGGAATTATGAGAACGATGCCAACTTAGCCTTTGTCATGGTCAAACCATCGCTTGAGCCCAAGTGGCAGAGTCTTTACTACCCCCTAACCTATCAAGTGTGGGTTCTCATCATCGCAACGATTGCAGTTGTTGCTTGGAGCCTTATAGCTGTAAGTGCTTGTTTCAGTAATGCTATTTCTTTATCATCCTTTAAATAGGAATAGGGATGTTAAGGAAAAGAGAAAGTTCTATACATACATTATATATATTATGTACATATATATGTGTGAGTGTGTGTATAAGCAAGTTCATAATAATCAAGCCAGAAATATCATTTAATATTTAATTCACTGTAAGCACGTCACCCCCACACGTCGGTTTTTGGAGCGCTTATATCATGCCGATTTTCTTCCATTTAAGGAGTATTACGCGCATTTACACATATATTTGAAATATATGAGTAACTTGTGAACAGATAGCGTTAGGTGTGCTCATATTTTATGGTTTAAGTAAACACAGTTAGCAAACTCACCGGATAGAACTGTAAGCTCTGAGTCGCTCTACCTCGGAGCTGTTGCTGGTGACCTGACGGCAAACCCTCTCCTCCACCTAGCACAAATTTCTTTGTTGACGATTTTCCAAGTGCACTGCGCAGACAGGACTCCATTGGGCTTGTGTTCTCATACCCCTGTGCAACAGAAGTGAGGGATTTAATTTTCAACATTGTGGAAATAAAATATGATGTTGCTTTGGTGTGCAGTACATTGGCAAAAACGGAGTAGCTAAGCTTTCATCAAGTGAAACATTTCAGAGTATAGCAGAAAAGTACGCTGAGGTGGTGAAGATCAGTGATATAGAGCATGAGAGAATGATAAATCTCAGCTCGGTGATTACGGACGTATCAGAGGGAAATCAATTTTGAGATCTGAGTAGTCTGCCTCCAGCAAAGACGTATTTTCGAGACTGCCTAGTATCCGAGGGAAGTGGCCCGTGAGGTTTTTCAAAATCTTTCCTCGATTCTAGGTCATCGGCATCGTTCTGGCTTCTTTTTCAGTGACAGCACAGCTAGGTTTACTGTGTCATTACTGGAAGTACCTCGTAAAATATTGGAAAAAATAATCAACAACATAATAATGTTGTTCCTAGAAGGTAATCAGTTACAGAATAAAAATCAATGTGGATTTAGAAAAGGAAGCGGAATCCAAATTGCAGTAGCAACAATATATGAAAGAATTACACTATCACAAATAAGAAAGTACCTATGCAACCTAATATGCAGAAATAAAACTAAGCATTTGACAAAGTACAAAATATTACATCTCAACTTTCCAGGCATTTTTGAGAAAATACATTGCAACTTCATTAAAGATCGAACAGCAGCAATCAAGTCACAAAATTACGTCGGAAATCCATTCCCGTTACTAAGCGGAGTCCAACGAGGATCTGTCCCAAGTCCAACATACTGTACTGATGTCTGCTTTGCAGATGATATAAACCAAGTAGTTATACACCCAGATAAACGTATACGAAGAAGAGACATAACTTTGAAAAGACAATTAGCACAAAATGGACCAAACTGAAAGAATAAATCAACTAGTATCAGTATATGCATACAAACCAGCACACATAATGTTAGATCAACAACCAGTGAATTTTACTACAAGCACAAGAATACTTACTGAATGCAATTCGTACAAAGAGGAATATCAAGACAAGTAAGAGAAAGGATAAGAGTAGCAAGTACACAAAATGCTCTGCTAAAATGGTTTAGGAATATGAACACAAATATTAAAATCCATTTCTATAAAAGTCTAATAAGACCAATAATGGAATATCCACCAGTACCCACGCGTTTAGCATCGACTTTCAATATAAGTGCATTACAAAAATTCCAAAATAAGATACTAAGGTCCTCAGTGAGAAACGATCAAGAAGATGAAGATCTGAATATAGAACAAATACACAAAAAATACAACGTAGAACAAATTAATCAGAGAATATACAGACTGGCAACCAAAGTCTGGAGTCACAGTCCGCAGAAGGTGGAGAGAGTATCTTCAAATACTCATCGCGATGAACCTCAACCATCATATTCTACAACGTAAGATGTAGAATTTACTAGGTAAATATATTGCAAAATCATTATTATAACAGTTAATATCAAAGTTAAAATAAGAAAAATTGTAACTTTATCTACATAGAACTAATTAGTATACTATTATAAAAACAAATATTTTAAAAATATGTAATTCTACAATTCGCCATGTTAAGATAGTGTAATATCATCATTGCAATATGTTAATATTAAGGCCACAGTAAGAAAAAATTTTACATTTACCTATTACCAGCTAAATCACACTTTACATTACTCTTGCTAATACTTTACTTTTTAAACTATTCTCTACTATGGTTAGCTATCTAACTGCCCTCAATCTTCTTTCACCTATCTTACCTATCAGCCAAAAGAAAAAAAAATCATACATAAGGGGAAATTGAGGCAGTTAGGCATAACCGACTTCCTAATGGATCTTTGAAACGATTGGTGAACGGAATCAGTAGGTAGCCTTCCAAGATGACTGAAATGATAGTTAGAGTATGGTTTTTAAAATCATGTCAGCAACGGAAATACAAAAAAAAAATCATTAAATAAATTCAAAGTTTTACGAGCATCTCAAGCACAATTTTGGATACTGGATTGTTAACAAGTGAATCTTTCGCTGTAGATGGATCAGTTAAGGTGATTTTGCCCTTTATCACTATTTGATGTCACCTCCAATCCTACCCAGCAATAATTAAGTGTTTCATTTATAGTTTGCTGATGATTTCAATATATTTGACCGTGCTGAAAACAGTATCGTTGCTATTCAAAATGTTATTGGCCAAATTGTAAAAGACTTGCGGTGCTGGGTTACACCATGAGAAAACGAAAACGAGTGGTTGTGGACTTCGCGTTGTTTTCATCAACAGTAACTGGCCTACCGCATGGCCTAACAACTAAGGAGCTGTGTTAAGATACTTGACTGTTTTCACCTCGAATTGTTACGATGAAGCTATTATCTCGAATCTTGTGGTTGAGAACATGCAAAGGACTGGAACGTTCATGATAAGAAGAATAATTCTTTCAGAAAAATAACTCTTTTACTGTGCTCAAAAGTATGGGATTGCGCCCACAGTTATCCGCTGTTGGTGAAAATGTTCAAAGAGATAGTTATGTGGCCGTCATGAAATAATGGATATGAACCAATAAAGTAGAAAACTTGATATAAGGAGGGGTGATTGGAATAATTAATGTTTATAAGAAATCGCTGAGTTCTGATTGTCTTCCTTTGTTAAAATGTGTGACAATGAATTCAATCGTTTCGTGCTATTCTGTTTTTATATGAAGCGAATGGTTCAGAATTCTATATACAAAAAGGCCTTCAACATACATAGGTTTTCCGACCTTTAATGTGGATTCGTATAAAGTGTTCCTAGGCATTAAAATTCTTCTAGAAGATGTGGTGGAATAAGCAGCTGATTTACAAAGAGCTCGTGAAACCAAAACTGGTTCCAGCAATGGGGTTGAAATATCCAGCGTTCGGGTGGGGAAATGTATGGTCCGATGTAACATCTAGATATTCAGCTGTTTTGAATACAATAATTTATCGGCACTGCGTGAAGATTTTCACTTCTAAGAGAAAACTGTATAAGATTGGTGTTGAAAGTATCCCCACTGCAATATAGAAAATATTGTTCTCTATTCTGTGTGTGTTTGTAAGAGCAATGAAATTATATTTAATCAATTGAAAAATTTTTCCTCGAAATTATGTAACATAATTAATTCACCAGAAAATATTGTTCTCTATTCTATGTGTTTGTAAGAGCAATGAAATTATATTTAATCAATTGAAAATTTTTTCTCGAAATTATGTAACAATTAATTCACCGCAGAAATTGGAAATACTTCACCATAACATCAAGGTAAGCAATGAACAGGTCTAAAACATGTGCCTTTATCGTAGAAAATGGCTTTTGAAAGCTAGGGGCTGTGATTCTATTAGTATCATGCAAAGAATTTTAAGTAAATTTGTGTCCCATGTAAACCTCTTGTATACATATCTTGGAGAGAAGTTTTATCATTTATTTCGTATGGAAAGGAGATTGTTGTGCAGTAAAAGCTTATTGAATCTAACTCAAAAGGTTGAAATCCTGGCAGTCAGATGAACTTATCAATTATTAATGCCCTTGGGGGTATCTTATTCCCAGGGTAAAGTAAATTTGATATTAGGTGTTATTTCTGGATCAATATTTTTGTACACAAAAGTCATGGGTGTACAATTGACAAAACCCCATATGCAAGTGTGTGTGTGTATAGCACAGACATTAAAATCCAATTTCCAATCATGAACAGCTTTTAATCCACTGCATACCTACTTTTCCAGCTAATCAGAGTTTCTAGGACAGAGTCAACCATGATGAAAATCGGCCCTGGTTTCATTGTCTTAGGGGTCTTTGGCACACTGTTAGGTCAAGGATTGAGCGACCGACGTTTCGTGAGGGCCAGCGTGAAGATCCTGCTAACCTTCTGGCTAATTTTTGCTTTTGTTATTGGGAATGTGTACAAAGGAAATCTCGTGGCGTTTCTCGTGGCTCCAAGGTACCCTCCGAGACCAGAGACGCCGGAGGAACTAGTGAAGGATGTTGAAAGGTGAGGATATCGCAACTCTTTTAATAGGATCAAGTCCAAATCCTGCACGACAAGGTAGACTCAAACTGATAATTAACTCGCACACATATGATACAAATTGACCTTCTACTAGGTCCGCCTTCTGTTGAAAAGAACCCGTGTCACGATAAAATAATAGTTTGATTTTCGTTTTAGTTTTGGGTTAGAATTTGGCAGGGTTTATGTAGTTTACAAGAACTTTTTTCATGTGTTAGTATTTATATATTTTCAATAAAGATGCGATGTATGCGCAATTTAAGCATCAGTCTGTATGCATGTTATAAGGCTGAATCCTAATCTCTCGCAGTGTTTGCCACTTTAGAACAGTATTTACTCTAATTTTATAAATACTTCGGATAATTCCAGTGGAAACATTACATCGATGACTGGAAGGTGATGCCAAACATAAACAGAATGTTAAGGTAATAATTATCTCCTTTTGTCAGGACAGCGAGTGAAGTAATAAAGTAATAAAGATAAATTATAATATGAAATGAGGTCTACAGTAAAAGGAATGAAATGGATTGCAGCTCGGGGCAGAAGGGACGCTGCAAAGGACCTTTAGTAATGTCGACAGTGTACCCCGTGAGGTGCACTGATGGCATTACACCCCTAAGGGTGTTCTTTCTCTTTAGTGCTGTCTTAACAAGTCTTGAGATAAATGATAAAAAATCATTTTACGCAAGTAAAGATAAAGAAAATGTTCAGGAACTCAAGAAAGAACTATGAGAAGGCTTTTAAAAACGAATTTCAGTATGTTTACAGCATACTTTTCTATCAGGTGCATGAAAACTCCTCCCCGACCCCGTTTTTTTTTTTTTTTTTTTTTTTTTTTGAGCAGTAAAGACAATCATGATGGGCGGGATTCTGAAAAGGCCTCGTGACTTTGGGGTTAGGATGATGTGTATAGTCGGGATCCTCTGCACCCATCGTCACTATCCTTGCACACTCCTTTTGCGTCCATAAGAGAGAAACGCTTGAAGTCATTTATTTGTCGCTTTGATCCTTTTCACAGAATTGTTCCAGTTTTCTTGTTCCTGTTAAAATCTGTGTATAATCTAGTTAGGAAGGTCATGAATCAACTTTTCGGAGCCAGAAAATAGTTCTATATTTGCTATGACCACTGTTGGCACGAGAGCAACGATTTTGTGTTTTGCACATTTTCTAATTCTATTGTTATTTAATATTTGAGAAACGAGTTCCATTGTTAATTAGCATCTGAACATTTGAAAATAAAACTTTAATTTCCTCTGTTTATAGTCCTTGTGTTCTTAGGTGCTTTCTGACATCTTTTGATTTTCTTTGTCTTTTTTGTTCTTTCTACTCTTTTTCAAGCACATACATATAACAATAGCATTCGTATAACTTTCAAATAACATATTTGGTTAATTAATATCATGTTATCTTCGAGAATCTGGCTGTTTCATTTAAAGGTAATAATTCCAGAATTACGCTTACCCCATCAAGTTATCGGATAATATACCAAGATGTTTAATTACTCTTCGTATAACTGTAAGTTATAATATTCTTGGGTTAGTGCTTATTTTTACAAAGGTTTAAAAACTCTCACAGGGTGACCATGCCTCCTTTTGGGCACGCCTTCCGAGACAGTCTCCTGGTATCTGAAATCGAGTCATTAAGAGCCCTAGGAAATATGATGCAGGTGGGAACAGATTTTGAAGAAGGTCTTCAAATGACCCTCAAGTACAGGTGAGTTTCTATGCAACAATGGGTAGTAATTTCACCTGGAATATGAATATTGAGGTACAAATACATATATATTAGGACCCCCGTATTCGCGTTCTCGACATTCGCGGACTCACACATTCGTGGATTTCTCTATGGACCATATCCACCGATTATTCGCTGCAAATTCGTGTATTCGCAGGTATTTTTAAACAGGAAATCTCCACAAATTCCTATTTTTTTTATCAGTTTCATAAAAAATTGCACTTTTTGTGATACAACTATTAAAAAAAAACAGGTATAAACATTTTTAGTGGGTTTTCCTTAAGTTTCAACTAACAAAATAGGGAGTTTTAAAAGATTTCAACTATTCTCGGATTCTAGCTATCCGCTAGAGAGAGAGAGAGAGAGAGAGAGAGAGAGAGAGAGAGAGAGAGAGAGAGAGAGAGAGAGAGAGAGAGAGAGAATGTATTGCTGCAAGCAATGTAAAATTGACCAGAGGTCTACGTAATTTGGAGAAGTACAGTGATATTTCCAGTGAACAGGTGAATATAGCCAAAGGCATTATTTTCGTAAATACGGAAAGACCAAACACTTCAAATTGCCCAGAGATACTTACTGTAGACACTAAGATAATGACAAGAGCGTACATACAACAAAAACTGACAAATCTTGTACACTTTATATCCGTATGTTCTCTTGTTTTAATAACATCGGAAAAACAACAAAAAACCAGCGTGCACTATCAGACTGATGATTCTAAAGATATTCTCCATTTACTTATGAGTTTATGACTTATTGTACCGTTTGAGAACTATGATACTCTCGTGACAACAATAACAGATATATACATCAAATCCCGTGAAGGTTACATGAGAATTTTCTTTATGGGTCAAACTGAAAATCACTGGAATAGAGAATAGAGCAATCTAAAAATGCACAAGATGCGTATGATGACTGCAATTTTCGGTCATGCTAATGAAAGCAATCATTACATATATGAGCATCTAATTTTCCTAAAGGATTGGAATATAAAATTTAGGCCTAAGGCCAAGCGTTTGGACCTATGAAGTCATTCAGCGCTGAAAGGGAAATTGAGAGTAAAAAGGTTTGAAAGTTGTAACAGGAGAACCTCACAGTTGCACTATGGAACAATGGTTATGAGAGGTTGGAGAATATGACGGAAGAGAATATGAACTGGAGGTTCCATAAAAGTAAAAGTAAGGAAAGAGGTTACAGCTAGGGGCCAAGGGACGCTGCAAAGATCGTTAAGTAATGCCAATAGTGCACCGCGTGAGTTGCACTGGCGGTGCCACATATAATTTGCACTCCTCCAGTCCATATTATACGTGCATTAAGCACTCCCCTAGATTCTATGTGAATTGTAAGTATACCAATGTCATTAGCCACTGAAATTTTTGTTTCATTTTTGTGACAACTGTATCACACTAGTTGACGGAAATGTAAAATATAAGTTTCTTCAATTGTTTGCATTCTTTCTGCAGGATCACTAATTGGGGAAATAATGAAAGTCTCTAAAAGGGAGCATTATTCATTTGGAGATATTTACGAGTTTATTAACAAACATACATATCCTGATTGCATCACAGATAAAGGAAAAAAAAAGCTATTTTTCGTCGCGCTTGCCGAACATTTTGCTTTCTTCAACGAGAATGAGGATAGAAGTGGCAGACATCTTGCCATCCGGAAGGTTCTCTGAGTCACCAGAGAAGCAGTTGAAAAGTAGATACTCCGCTCTTGTCCAAAATGGTTGCATTGAAGTACATATTCTACCCTATGACCGCCAACCGAATGATTATCATTGCTGGGTGTATACAATTGCGAACGCAATAGAGTTTTTGGGTGAAGATGGAAATCCGACGGCTTCTCATGATAATAGCGAAATGAGAGAACATCTTTTGAATTGTTTGGAAGCGGGAGAATTATCTCCATTTCCTAAATTACCAAATGGTAGAAGGGGAAAACGACCAACACCAAAACTGATAACGATCATTGTATGATGAGCGAGCAGTGTTATTCTTTTTTATTTCAACTCTATGCTAAGCTTTTCTTCTATATTTTGTAGTTTTAAGAATACAACAGGTGTTATAACGATCGTTTTTGTACTTCTGTATTGTAAATACATGAAAAATTCCTTAGTATATCTGTCCTTAAATTCCTTTTGCTCATATCCAATGATTGTTAAGAACTTATGATTGAATTGGATTATGGAATTTAAACTTTAGGGCAAGCACTGGGGCAGCTAATGCCATTGAACGCTGTTAAAAGAATAAATAAATTGGGGGTAGTATGAAAGGAGAAAGCAAACGAACAGAGGGAGAGTGGAAGAGACGCTGCAAGTATGGGAAAATGTATGATTACGACTTGGAAGGCAATGGTAAAATGAGTTTTCTTACTTTATATTGTTCTCTGTTAGATAAGGAATAGTAAAAAGCATGTACACTTACATCTTTGGCGGTCTTTTGTGTCGATAACCATAAGTAACTACATGCACTTAAGCAGTATATAAAAGTAACAATACATGTAAACATGATGATAAGGAGAACACATAAAGAAGTATAAAATTATGTTCTAAACCCTATGTATGAAAGCAACTATAGAATGCAGAGTACATAATACTGTATAGCATTAACGGGTGGGAGGGGGGTGGGAATTACACGTATAATAACGACTGGGGTAGTGCAAATAATTCAAGGGGAGTCTATATTGTACTTATAATAATGACTGGGGAGTGCATATCAAACTGCTACAACAGCACTAACCGCCTACGGAAAATTTTCATTTGGACAGCCAGGTCTTGATATCAGGTCCGCAGGTTCAACGAATCCAGCCGTTCTTTCAACAAGACGCCAAGAAATAATTTCACCTGCTTCAATACCAGGCACTGCACAAAGTCAGAGATGAGATTATCCTCACTGCGGTGCAGAAACTAAAAATCACAGAAATGTAGCTTTTACGCTTTAAAGTTTACAAATATTACTGCTGTATGATACTGTACAACGGGGAGTGAATAACAATTAATACTATCCCTTTCTGAAAAGAAGCCAGCGGTCGTTGTAGAGAAACAGATTGTGAGGATACGGGGTTAATTACAGGTCTCATATGTATTCTTCACAGGAATAGATAAGACCTAGTGAAGAGCAAATGACAATGACTGAAAAGAAAAGGTTGTAGTCTGTTTTATCTTTTCCAGATATCCTCACATCGATTCCCTACGGTTTCTTCAGCATCAAATCGCTCTTCACCATACAAAAGCAGATGGCTCCTCCTTATTCTACATCGGTCGGGAGGGAGTGATGGCTAGCGTCTATGCTTGGCCAGTACCACATGATGCGCCTTTCAAGCAGAATTTTGACTCTGTTATTTTAACTCTTCAAGAGGTAGGAATACCTTCAGGTTCGTTTGCCAGTATCAATGTTTTTTACTCACACACATATATACTACATACATACAATAGATATATATATATATCTATATATATATATATATATATATATTATATATATATATATTATATATATTATATTATGAATAGCTTGATCACGAAGTATATAAAACGTGATGCTATGTATAAATAAAGGTTTTTTGCCACTAAGGAAAAAATGAAAAAGCGAGATAGCCAAGTACTTTCGGTCCTGTTCGGACCCTTTACTGAGGCATTTTTTCCTTCATGGCAAAAAAACCTTTATATACATATATTTAATATATATAATATATTATATAATATATACAAAGACACAGACACACATACATACATATATGAGCTTTAGTCTTCCTTTTTTCACGAAGATAGATACGTGAAGGGAAAAGAGAAGCTGAGATTCCTTTTAGCTCAACAATTCCGGCCTCCACTGGCCCTTATCGAGAGCCGTTTATTACCTAACTCACAAAGTTTTTAGTACACTCAAAGTCAAACATAAAGAAACAGAAATAAAAATAAGCATTTAGTGTTAGTTAAACATTGGTCAATGAAAAACAAGGAAGTCAGTTACTGTAACAACCTTGTTATTTAAAATGATTTACAAGCAGTTCGAAAGTTAAAAACAAAAAATCTTTCAAAACAATTCATCAAACAATTAATCTGTTCTCTTAGTGAACGATAGCATTGCTTAGTTTGTGCTCCAAAGCAAAGATTAATTGTTAGATGAATTGTTTTAAAAGATATTTTTGTTTTTTGAAACCTTCGAACTGCTTGTAAATCATTTTAAATAACAAGGTTGTTACGTGGCAATTCGCCTTACATCGAAAAGCGGGAAATGGGTGGATGGGCGGGAAATACGTCTCGGAAAATCGTGCGCTAATTTTTCGCGACAAGTTTTTGTTTTTTTTGCTATAATATTGCAGTTTCTTCCTTTTAATGTAACACATGTAAATAAAAATAAAATGATTCAAGAAGTGGACAAATATGTCATTTAAAATTTCTTCGAACAGTGATTTGCAGAAATGCACTTTGTAGTAATGGATTTGGTCTTTTTCAGGGGGGATTCTATGAAAAGTGGATTCACGACTGGTTGGAAGATGCAAGGAGACTGGGACGACAGAAAAACCTCTTGGAAATGATGATGGATCAGTTACAACAAGGAAACACTGATTCAAAGTTTCCAATCACCATATCGAACGATGCAGATGAGCTCAAGTCGCTCACCATAGTTCATTTTCAGGGGCCATTATTAATTTTGGGGATTGGAGTTTACCTTGCGGCAATCATCTTCTTGATGGAATATTTTGATTTGCCGAAGTTGTGCTTGAAACTAGGGAGCATTTGGTATTGGAACCACTAGGCATGATAAAGACCGGAAAATTTTTTTTAAACATTTTCCTTATTAAAAGATCGACCCGGTTATGGTGAAAATTGCACATTTCAGCACTATTAGTAAACATTTTTGCAGGTTAATAAAAGAGAATTGCAAAATAAGATAATTTTCCATTATTAATGTTCATGTTCCTTTTAATTTAAAGTTAGAGAGAGAGGGGTAACAAGTGATTAACAATCTTTTTGATATTGCAAATAAACACTGGCAGTTCATGGCTGATCACAGTTACAGATACATACTGGTACCGTGATTACTTCATACAATATACAGTGTAAAGCAAAAACAATTAGAGTGTACTACTAAGTATTAAAATTCGGTCGCAATAAGACACAGTGAAAGGTGGGAATGAGCTTGTTGTTAGTTTTTAGATTAAGCTGTCCCTATCCCAGCACAGGCTCTTGCTCACAATAGCAGCCATCAATGATTAATGTGGGGATGTAGGTCACATTTATTTGCTACCGAAGGACCGTGAGGTGATTATTAACTTGCCAGTATGGAATTGGCCAATTGCTTGATGTTGGTTTGGCAATGGCTCATCTCCATGCGCCACCTGGCTGACAAGAAAATTATGTGCACGGTCTAGAATCTTTTTAGACCATGGTTACGTGTGACCTTAGTGTGAACCTGATGATACCCAGCTATTTGTTAACTATGTAAAATCAAGAGTTTAAGTATGTACTCCATGAATTTCGAAATGAAAAGAAAATATACTACTTGAGACTGGGGGCTAAACGGACTTTCAAGTCAAAAAGAGGAAAAACCACGAGACTAATATAAATTCCCAATTACTGCAAGTCTGGATAAAATGCTTATCATGGAAGAATTTTAAGCTAAAATGAAAATGAACTCTAGATTCAAAAAGTATAAAAAAAATATAATTGTTTTATAAACATTGTCTAATAAGCAAGTGTTATAACTTAAAATATGGTTCTTTCCATTTTGTATAAGGTGAACTTGTGAATGTGAACCATATGAGAAAATGCATAAAAAAAGGGAGATGTTATAAAAGCTTCCTAACTCGGGAGCCTGTTTTGACAGCTGGAGTCCTCAAAGAGGACCAGCTATTTAGAAATATGATTCCAATGTCCTTCATGCTGCATACATATGAAAATTAGCCAGCTACAACATTTAACAAAATGCAGACCAGTCTCAGGAGATGGCTACCTCCCACCCCACGAGATTCACTTTCAGAGGGAGTCATGGAATTCCTAGCAAGGAGGCCTTCTTCAGGGCAGCCTTTTCAGGAGGGAAGCAGGGCTCTTGCCGGGCTCTGAAGGACCACCGGTGAATGGCTTCACCTCGGGGGTAAGGGTCAAGGTTCCCTGGGGAAGATATCCCACTAGGAGCATCTCTAGCTTTCCCCCTAGGGATACCTTTCTAACCTTACAGACCTTACATCTTGGTCGGGTTGCCCCAGGTCCCTCAGTGTGAGGCACCTCTAATGTCTACCAGAAAATTGCTAATGTATCTTCCGGTATATTTTGCATCTTCCAATCTTGGATGGTCTGGGATGCAGCTTGGATATTGGTCGAGCTTATTCTTAAACACATCTACGCTCACTCCTGATATATTCCTCAGATGAGCTGGCAATGCAGTGAATAGACGCTGCATTTCCGATGCTGGTGCGTAGTGGATTAAGGTCCTGTGTGCTTTCCTTAGTTTACCTGATATAGTTTTGGGCACTATTAATCTACCTCTGCTTGCTCTTTCTGATATTTTTAGCTCCATGATGTTTTCGGCAATTCCTTCTATCTGTTTCCATGCCTGAATTATCATGTAGCATTCTCTTCTTTCTAGACTAGTATATAATCTTAAAAATTGTAGTCCTTCCCAGTACATAGTCAAGATCCTTAACTTCTTCTATTCCAGCTGTAAAGGACCTTTGTACACACTCTCTATTTGTGCAATATCCTTTTGGTAGTGTGGGTACCATATCATATTGCAATATTCAAGTGGACTAAGTACATACGTTTTATAAAGCATAATCATGTTTTCAGCTTTTCTTATTTTGAAGTGCTGTAACAACATTCCCATTTTTGCTTTGCATTTTGCAAATAGAATTGCTTTTTGATCATTGCATAACATGTTCCTATTCAACATCACACCAAGGTCTTTAACTGCTTCCTTATTAGTGATTGTCTCGTTATTAGGTCCCCTATATGCATATAGCTTTCCTTCTCTATCTCCATAATTTATTGATTCAAATTTATAAGAGTTAAATACCATCCTATTTACCTTTGCCCATTCATATATTTTCTTGGGGGTCTCTTTGTAGTGCACTCCTATCTTCATCAAGGAAAATACTAAATATCCTATCGAAAAATAAATAATTAAATAAATAAATAAATAATTAAATATATAAAATAAAATATAAAAATAATCATGAACTTCGTAAGGTGGCGAGACCGGAGTCCGCCGCGAGGCTGAAACCGGTCCCGAAAAAACTCTGGCTAAATAGCATTAAAGGGGATGAGGGCTCATAATTGACTCTCTAAACTTCTAAAAATACTCAACTTCTTAGAAGGAGGAGGGGAAAACAAAGCCATGATCCAAAATCAGAGAAAAAGCAGCAAAATAACAGGAGGCAGTTATAGGTAATGATCTCTAGCCGGCTGCTAACAGGAAGTGATGTAGGTCCGTCGCTAGCTACACACACTGATATCGGGAGACATAGGCAATGTAACAGCTCCCCAATATCAATTGTTACCCCTTCCTAGCAGACAAGGTTAAATCTATGCGGGGTAAGATAGCCGTAGCTAGGCTTGCATACGTCCCTGTTACATACACGATATCCATATTGGAACTCCACAGACCCTTTTTTTCTCTGGTACATTAAGCAGTATTTGTACTCTAGAAAGCTGCCTAAGGGAACCTTTCATCAAGACGACACAGCTACCTCACCCAAAAATAGATTTTTCTTACGTCAAAATCTGTTTTATCCATCTTCCTACTTTGTCCACTGTATTATGTTTTCTAATTTTCTTTGCTGATATATTATGGTCTACCATGTCAAAAGCTTTTGCAAAGTCTAGATAAACCACATCGGTTTCTTTTCTGTTGTTCATATTTTTATATATGTTCTCACGGTGGACTAACAGTTGGGTTTGTGTACTTTTTCTGGGTACAAAACCATGTTGTCCTACATTAAACAAATTATTTTTTATTAAATGTTTCATAATATTTTTCTTCATTACCCTTTCATAATATGTGATGTTAGACTCACAGGCCTATAATTACTTGCCTCTAGTCTTGATCCACCTTTGAAAGTAGGGGTAATATATGATAATTTGTGCTCATCATAAATCTTGCCCGTATCTACACTTTGCCTTAATAATATTGCAAGAGGCTTTGCGATAGAATGAACTACTTTCTTTAACAAAATAGCAAGGACGCCATCAGGCCCAGCTGCTGCTCCATTTTTAATTTCATTAATAGCCTGCACAATATCGGCTTCATTAATATCTATGTCTGATAAATATTCACTATTTTCATCCCGTATTTCTGTATCATTATCTTCATTATCAATTCTAGGGGTAAATTCTCTCTTATATCTTTCTGCCAATATGTTGCATATTTCCATTTTTTCATTCGTTAATCTCCCTTCAATTCTTAGAGGGCCTATTTCTATTCTTCTTTTATTCATCTTTTTTGCATACGAGTAAAATAGTTTGGGGTTTTGCTTGATATTTACTTGGGTTTTTTCTTCCAAGTCCCGTTTTTCATTTTCTTTTGATTGTGTAATCTTTTGTTCTGCATTTTCTATTTTACTTTTTAGTTCCATCACATTCCATACATTCTTTTCTTTTGCCAGACCTTTTTTTCACTTTCTGATTTTCTGGAACAAGATCCTACTGTCTCTTGGTATGCATGACTGAAGTTTACTTTTCTTCTTCAGTATAGATTTATCCACTATTTTCTCTAATATTTTATATAATATATCTGTATTTACCTGTATATCATCCCTTACGAATATGTTATTCCAATCTTTGTTTAATTCTTCATTTATTTCTGACCATTATATATTTTTACTGTAGAAATTGTATTTTTCATATCCTTCCCACTTTTTCATCTCTTGCTTATCTCTGACATTATGGTCTGAAATACTCGCATTATTAACTATTATTTCTTTAACATAATTCACCTCGTTCACAAATACTAGGTCTATAGTATTTTCTTTTTTTGTTGGCAGGTGATTTATTTGTTGAATGTTGTATTCTAGTAGCATATCTAATAGCTTTTCGAATTGCCTCTTATCTTCTGCACTACTATTACTCTCTTTTTTTATATGTATAAATACAACCACAATCTCCTATTCGTTCTTTCCAATCTACGAAAGGAAAGTTAAAGTCTCCGGATAGGAGAATAGTCCAGTCTTTGTGATTTCTACATATATCATCTAATTTTTCTATTATTGTGTCAAACTCTTTAGTATTAAGGGGTCTATATATTACTATGTTTATTAATTTTTCAGATTCAAATTCTACCACTATTAGTTCACATTTTGAGTTACTATATTTCTCATATATTTATCCTTTTTTTATATCTTTCCCATATATCGCAGTTCTTCCTTGATTCCTATATTTTCTATCTGATCTATAAGTTTGGAACCCCTTTAATTGGTCATCATTACCAGTCTCTTGGGAATACCAGGTTTCACTTATATTCATTATATCTATTCTCTGTTGAGCAAAATACTCTTGTATCCTTACTCATATTTTGCTGGACTTCAGCGCATTGGGGATGCGTGGGTATGTTGCATGCATAACATTTCCTGATCAGGTTTTGTGGATTTACTATGCTATACCAAACCTTACACAATTTGAATGTTTTAGTCATTCTTTTTCCTATTGCATCAATTAGTATATTCACAATGTTCTTTGTTGGAATGTGTTGATTGATGTAAATCAATCAATACTTGAATTTTATTTGACCACTTGAATTTTATTTGGAACTCCTTCAATTATTTTCATGATATTTTCAGCTGATTTGTTCCAGTTTGAAGGATCATATCCTTCTAATATGTCTATGAATACTTTTGTATCTTTTTGATTAAGGGTGTTATTGATCTCATAGATGAGAAATGCCAGCTCCCTTCCTGCTAACTCATCATATTGCATATCTGCAATGCAAGCAAGATTTTGCCATCGCTTGACACAGTTGGAGCTTACTGCCATCCTGATCGAGAATATGGTTTTTAAAAAGATCTGCCTTCCCCAATTACCACTGCTACATAAAAGACACCTTTGTAAGGGTGGACAATGAAGAGGTCCTAGAAATATTAAGAACTTTCCTAAATTGTTCCATCCTCTGTTTAATGTGCAAGACAAGAAAAAATGTGTGCCTTCTAAAATAGTATCTCTCAACCTTAAAATACAGGTTATGCTGTGCATTGGTAAGGGCTAGAGAGGGGTTTGTCCCTAGCCAGTTACAAGATTGAATAAGGTTAGGTCAAAATGATTTTGTGTTTAATTTCTACGATTTAAGGCATGCTAGGTAAGGTTAAGGTGGGTGGACCCAAGTATACACAGCCCCTACTCCGCTAAGGACCTAACACTAGGTTTAGGTAATAATGGATAGTAAGGTTAGAATATATCACTGTATTTTGCTCTATGATTTACAGCAGTTTAGTCTTAGCCCACTGTTCACGCATGGTAAGTTAGATTAGGAAATGTATGGTTAGGTTGTGTCCTTAGCACTGTAACATCTTTTTCCCTGAAAATGTGATTTGTGATTAACCCTTAAACGCCGAATGGACTATTAAACGTCGAGTCAAAATCTCCCCCGATTGCCGAATGGACGTACCATACGTCGACTCAAAAAAGTTTTTTTAAAAATTTGCGGAAAAATACTTATAGGCCTACCAACCGAAAACTTTTGAATCACGCGCCTTGGGGGATGCTGGGAGTTCACAGATCAAGGTGTTGTTTTGTTTTGAAGCGTGACCCAAGTGCGCAGGCACGAAATGCTTTCTTCTCGCCCCAGCCAGCATCAGCGGCGCATCGTTCGAGAGCGATCTTTCGTCGGAACCGTGTTTTTCTGAGCTTGTGCGAGACTTTGAACATTTGTGTTGCTACAGGACGTTTGTAGAGATGTCTGGACGTCGTATGAAACGCGAAAGGCGCGTTTTACCCGTCGGAAGGGAATGTGTTAGGAGAGTTTTGGACCTGGATGCTGGGGAAGGAACAAGCACCCAACCTGACCTTGCTCCTCAATGCCGTTCTGTGCGACCACGTGTTGATGAAAGTGCTTCTCAAGTGTCTCATTTGCCGTTAGTAACCCCAAGGAAACATCGGGCCATCCTTAGGGGCATTCGTAGGAATTTGGGAGGGCTCCAACCAAGGGACATTGACGAATATTTATCAGAGCTCGATCGAGAGCATGTGGCAAGTCCTCACTTAGATGGCGGATGGTCGTCAAGTGATGAGGACATAACTCCCGATGATAGTGATGACGACGAATATTTGCCCCCAATGTCCGTTCGAGGGTCACATCCCGAAAGTGAATTAGAATTCAGTAGTTTTAGTGCGTATGAGGGGGAATCTGAGGAGGGGGAGGATGATGAGTTTGGTTCAAGTTTTCGTGCCGATGATGATGATACAGAAAGCGAAGGCTTGAGTGAGGGAGATGGGCCAGTGAGGGGGTCTCGTGTTCGAAGTCGTACCCGCGCTCGTGCGCGTGCGCGCGCATGGGCACGTAGAAGGTCGGATAGTCGAGCGAGCCAAGGTGAATCTCGGTTGTCCGAAAGCGAGGATGGGTGGACAGAGGACCCCACACCACCTACCATGCATCCATTCGCGGCAAATCCTGGCCTCACCGTACCTGTTCCCCTGACTCCTCTGGGTTTCGTTCAGCTTTTCTTACGCGGGAATTGCTGGAGTACCTGGTAGCAGAGACGGCGGACTACGCCAGGTACTGCCATGATGAATTGCGCACGACATTGTCGTATTATTGACGGGGTTGCAACCTCCCTGACATGGCGCATTTTTTGGGGCTCCTCGTTTTTTTTGGATTGCTGCCTGCTTCCGACGTCAGGATATATTGGAGGCGTAATTTTTTCTTAGGTACGCCCAATGTGCCCCGCGTTATGCCCCGTGATACTTTCCTGGCGTTGGACAGATATTTCAACGCCTTCAACCGAAGGGCCATACCCGGAATAACTCTGATCGCCTCATTTTAGTGTGCCCAGTGTTGGATTATATCCGTCAATGCTGTATAACTCTCGTGATTCCTGGAAAGAACCTTTCTTTGGATGAGGGGATGATGCCTTACAAAGGACGTCTAAGCATCAAAGTGTATAACCCCAAGAAGCCGAAGAAATATGGCGTGAAATTTTTTTTTATTACCGAGGCCAACACTGGCTACGTCGTGGACTTTTCGGTGTATTCCGGGGTCTTCTCCACGTTGCGTGACACTGTTTTCGGGCTTGTGGATCGTTTCCGTAACCAGGGATACCACCTGTTTATGGATAATTATCAAAACTCAGTATCCCTGGCCCAGGAACTGTATGAAGCAGGTGTTCACGTCAGTGGTACCCTTCGGTTGGTGCGTGGGGACCCGAATTCCCTCAAGAGGTTCGCTAGCCATCCGCAACATCTGGCAAGAGGAGAGACACAGTGGCGGCAGAAGGGATCTGTCTTTGTCATCTGTTGGAAGGGTGTCCGACTCGTCCCCATGATTCCGACGAGCCATGAACCTGTCCAAGAGGAGATCGTGCAGCGGAAGAAGACACGTCGACAGGGCCGAGTTGTGTATGAGGAGTTTCGTTTAGAGCGCCCTACCGTCATTGGGCACTACAAGAGGCACATGGGAGGAGTTGACCTCTTTGATCAGCTCATCCAGTATTATCCCTTCACCAGGAGAACCAGGAGGTGGACACAAAAGCTCCTCAAATACATACTTCAGTTGGCCCTCCAAAATGCCTACATACTGTACTGTGGGTACCGCGGTGACAATCTTCCGAGGTTGTCCCACATACAGTTCCTAGAGGTAGCCGGGAATGCCCTCATCAACTTTGATCCCGATGAGTGGCCTTCCATCACTGCCCCCCTGCCCCGAACTGTAGATCTCCCCGTACAGGAAAGGGCAGACCTAAGGAGTGCCTACTTCGGTCATAGAGGTGCCAACGCCCCTGCTGCCGCCGCCACTGCTGCCGACGCCCCTGCTGCCGACGCCCCTGCTGCTGACGCCCCTGCTGCCGACGCCCCTGCTGCCACCGCCCCTGCTGCCGCCGCCCCTGCTTCCGCCGCCCCCGCCCGCACCACCCCTTCTCGTCGGGTAGTGGACCCTCCGTGTCGGCTGATGCCAGGGGATCACACACTGGATCTCCTAGAAGGGCGCAGGCAGAAACGGTGCCGGTGTGCCATATGAATGGCAGAAGGTGAGACACCCGGTTCTTCTGTTGCACCTGCAAGATAGCTCTATGAAGGTTCGGGGAGTGTGACCACAAATACCACAGTGCGGTCTTCTATTGGAGTGCGACTAAGAGGCGGTCAGGGGAGGGCTCACGGGACCGCGCCCTATCCCAGCAACCGTAAGGGCGCGCGTCTCCCTCCTCCACCTGTACCTCGTCATGTCGAGAGGAAAAAAATGCAAGACTCTTCAATGGAGGAGGGAGAAAACAAGAATAGAACGAAGAGTCAGGATTAGGAGTGAGTATTCTGCATTTGTTTTATATTTGTTTTTTTATTTATTATTTCAAGTTGTTATATCTCCATATCTATGCATGAATACGATATTTCATTGTATGCAAAAAGAAAAGTGTCACCTGCATTCCTTTTATTTATGTATTCGTACCAGAATCGGAAAATGTAATAAATAAAGAAACACATACATTTATATATTTATATATATATATATATATATATATATATATATATATATATATATATATATTTCTTTATTTTTTTTTATGTTGGTATTTTTGGGTAAGCAAAATATACATAACAGTCTAGTAATCTTCAGCCATTTATCTTAATTTTGAAACAAATTCGAAGTCTCTAGAACAATATTGTGATTTATGGTGAATTTTTGAATAAAATATTTTTCTTCCCTCCACGCGCCGCTTCGCGGCCGAAAAAATCCGAAATGTGTACATCGCGTTATCCTAATATTTGCTCCTTTCCATATTAGCCGTTTTATAAAGTTTCATATATCAAAATGTGTGCAAATTCCTGAAGAATACAATAAAAAATAATTGAATGTTGTAGCTTTCCCCATTTCTGAAATATGTGCATATAAATCACGATGATTGGGAAAAAAACTACGTATGGTCAACTTTGACGCAACCGAAATGGTCGAAAAACGGAATTGTAAGCTAAAACTCTTACGGCCTAGTAATATCCAGTCATTTATCTTCATTTTGAAACAAATTCGAAGTCTCTAGAACAATATTGTGATTTATGGTGAATTTTTGAAAAAATATTTTTCTTCCCTCCGCGCGCCGCTTTGCGGCCGAAAAACTCCGAAATGTGTACATCGCGTTATCCTAATATTTGCTCCTTTCCATATTAGCCGTTTTATAGAGTTTCATATATCAGAATGTGCGAAAATTCCTGAAGAATACAATAAAAAATAATTGAATGTTGTAGATTTTCCCATTTCTGAAATATGTGCATATAAATCACGATGATTGGGAAAAAAACTACGTACGGTCAACTTTGACGCAACCGAAATGGTCGAAAAAACGGAATTGTAAGCTAAAACTCTTACGGCCTAGTAATATCAAGTCATTTATCTTCATTTTGAAACAAATTCGAAGTCTCTAGAACAATATTGTGATTTATGGTGAATTTTTGAAAAAAATATTTTTCTTCCCTCCGCGCGCCGCTTCGCGGCCGAAAATCTCCGAAATGTGTACATCGCGTTATCCTAATATTTGCTCCTTTCCATATTAGCCGTTTGATATAGTTTCATATATCAAAATGTGCGCAAATTCCTGAAGAATACAATAAAAATAAATGAATGTTTTAGCTTTTCTCATTTCTGAAATATGTGCATATAAATTACGATGATTGGGAAAAAAACTACGTACGGTCAACTTTGACGCAACCGAAATGGTCGAAAAACGTAATTGTAAGCTATAACTCTTACGGCCTAGTAATATCCAGTCATTTATCTTAATTTTGAAACAAATTCGAAGTTTCTAGAACAATATTGTGATTTATGGTGAATTTTTGAAAAAAATATTTTTCTTCCCTCCGCGCGACGCTTCGCGGCCGAAAATCTCCGAAATGTGTACATCGCATTATCCTAATATTTGCTCCTTTTCATATTAGCCGTTTTATAAAGTTTTATATATCAAAATGTGCGCAAATTTATGAAGAATACAATAAAAAATAATTGAATGTTGTAGCTTTTCCCATCTCCGAAATATGTACATATAAATAAATATGTATATAAAAATTTCGACATTCGGTCAACTTTAACTCGTCCGAAATGGTCAAAATCTGCAATTCTAATCTAAAACTCTTACAGTATCATAATATTCAATCATTTTTATTCATTTTGAAACAAATTGGAAGTCTCTAGAACAATATTTAAATTTACGGTGAATTTTTGAAAAAAACATTTTTTTACGTACGCGCCTTACGAATTCGTACATCATTTTGTGATAATATTTTTCCGGTGTTGCTTTTATTGTTTTACAATGTATTATATATCAAAATGATTGCAATTTAGTGTACAATACAACGAAAAAAAAGAAACTCGTTACCTTTACCGTTTTTTGCACAGCGTGATTTTAATACAATTATGTATGAATTTTTTTTTCGCTACCATATATCGCATTATTTACATATGATAATGATATTATTTTTCATTTCTGAGGATTGCATACTAAACTTCAGGCAATGACAAAAAAAGGAGCCAAAAATGAACTCTTAATCTTCAAAACTAAGCGCGCTGTGATTTTTTGAAAAAATTATTTTTTCCGCTTCCGCGCTCACTCAAAACCGGCTCCGGCATTTGGGTTTTTTTTTATTTTTACCGCTTCGGCGTTTAAGGGTTAACACTAATCATGTATAGATATGAATCTTGAATTATCCTATTTTTCTGATTCTCTATCTGGTGGTAAGCATTTTAGGCCATTCCTGTTGATGTAATTCACTAAAGCCTTGGGTCCACTTTAAAACAAAAAACTCACAAAAATCAGAAACCTACATGAGAAGACACACGTCATTCGTAAATACTGGTAGTATCTCCAACTGAAGAACTACCACCGAGTACAGTAGTACCTTGAAATATGAGCTTAATTCGTTTAGTGACTGAGCTCTAACTCAATTTGGTCATAAATCTAATTGAACTTCCCCAATAAATGAATGGAAATACTATTAGCAGCCCACAAAATGCACACCAATTTTTGTTGCTACGTGTTTTTAAATAGGAAAAATTTTCATCATATATACTAACAAATATGATATAAAAAATAACTACATAAAAGTGAATGTAAAGAAATAAACCAGTTTCATTAGGTGTGTTAGGACAATGTCCTTTTTCTATTTTTATTCCACTGTAGCAACATGCTAAATTCTAATGTACATTATCTTATGTAGAATTCTCAAGCCTTTCTGCCGGTATATAATTCATGTAAGAACAACAATTGTACCCATAGCCATGTATATATGTCTGCAAGAAAACACAAATTTGGCTCGCCAGACCCGTTTTTCTTCTGTTCGGGCCGGATACTACATATCCTTCCGTAGCCTCCTTTATAACCCAAGTTTGCCTGTAATAAATATCAGTACTCAGCTACCTGTCTCTCTTTTGTCCTCACAAATGGTGACCTCCCGGATTGGACGGTGACACAGCGGTTAAGGCACAGCCTTCAACGGACTCATTATGGCCGCTCACCTTCAGAGAGCCTTTCGGAATCATTACAGTGCCACAGGTTAGGCCTCTGAAAGCTCCTCTCCGCGTACAAACCCAACACTATTAATGGACTAAAAACGGCACCTCGTGCATTTTGGCGTTTATCAACTCTCAACAACCATACCCAACACCATAAACACATTAAATACGGCACCCTTGCGCGTTTTGGTGTGTGAGACAAGTCACGAGGATGGGTACTGGGTGCTGGTCAGCCAACACAGAATCAGGTGGCGGTCCAGACACATCCATATTTACCTCGACTGGGGGACACCAGATACCTCCTCGACCTGACACACCTGCGGGCCTCTTCGGCTCCTCCCCTGATGATGCTGCCACACCTGCGAGTCCTCAGGCAACCTCCTGACATTGCTGACGCACCTGTAGGCCTGCGCAGCACACCTGACGCCGCGGCCTTTGGACTTGCCTGCCCAACCGACGCCACCACCGCCTACAGTCCTCCTCGGCCTGCTGACACCGCTGTTGCACCTATGGGCCTGCTCTGCTGCTCCACACTACCTGTGGGTCTTCTCGGCCGTCAACGCCGCTGCCACACCTGCAGTCCTGCTCTGCTCGCCCAACGCCGCTGCCGCACCTGGGGACTTCCTCAGCCCAACCTACACTGCCGCTGCACCTGGGGGTCCCCTTGGCCCGTCCCACGCCACCACCACACACAATGCAGCTCCCTTAGCGGTCCTGGTTGGCCACAGTCGACAGAAGAAGCCCCCAGGCAACTGCCAGGGGAGGCATCCTTTCAGCCAGCAATGGCAAAGGACTCTACATTCAACGATGCCCCACAAGTGATCGCAAGGACACAGGGTTGTCATCTGCCTCCAAGATCTTATCATCCCATCATTATTCCATAATAAATGTCTTGGGGGGGGGGAGTATTTGTAAGGACAATGTCCTTTTGCTATTTTTATTCCACTGTAGCAACATGCTAAATTCTAATGTGCATCATCTTATGTAGAATTCTCTGGCCTTTCCACCGATATATAATTCATGTACAAACAACAAATGTACTCAGAGATATCCGTGTATACATGTCTGCAAGAAAACACAAATTCGGCTGGCCCAGACCAGGTTTATTTTCTGTTCAGGTCAGATACTACATATCCATCTGCAGCCTCCTTTATAAACCATGTTTGCCTGTAATAAACATCAGTACCCAGCTACCTGTCTCTTCTCTCTCTTGTCCTCACAGGTGTACTTTACCTTGAAGTTCACACAAAGTCACTGGCAGAGGTGAAGCAGCGAGACAAGCAGACTAGTGAGTGTCTCAATGGGTATGGGGGATAGTAGCAGGAAGCAGGAAATTGGTGGATGAGGTTTCTTCAGGTTGTACTCTATCACTAGCTCAACTTACTCACTAGACAAATGCTACAGTGCTAAATTTAACTTATACACTAAGTATGCTACACTTCATTGTCAAACTTACTTGCTACTTTTATATTCTTTGAATTTTTGGCTATTTTTACTCTTCTTCACCAAGTTCTTCATGTCGCACTCTATCGCTAACTTGACTTACTTGCTACACACTTAATGCTGCATTGATAAATTTAATTAGTCCCTTCATGTACACTACACTTTACCACTAAACTTAATTGCGCTTTTGTATTTTTAATCTTTTTATTCTTCAGTCTTTTAAATTTTTCACCATACTTTCCTCACTTTGAAGTACAGGGCGTTTTACTCAAAACCTGTCTAAGGTGGTTTGTTTCTGCCTATTTAAAAAAAAAAAAAAAAAAAAAAAAAAAAAAAAAAAAAAAAAAAAAAAAAAAAAAAAAAAAAAAAAAAAAAAGAGGAGAGCTTTGCAAGTGTCATTAAAAAAGCTCCGACACACATGTTGCAACTTATTTTTGATGTTTCTTTTCAATAAACAGTACAACTTTTTCCCACATTCACAACCTTTGCTGAAAGTTGCTCCTCCTTTTCCTCCTCCTCCAAAACCTGTAAAGCCTCCGTACACTGTTCCTTCATTGTCTGTTCCTCATTGTGCTGCTTGACAAGGTCATCAATATTGTCTTCATCTACTTCCAGGCCCATGGACTTTCTGATGGACACAATATTCTCCACCACTAGCTCTTCAGGTTTGAATACTTTGAAGTCCCGTTCAGACACAACTTCATCCATAAAGATCAAGGTTATCCTTTTAACACCCTGCCAGGTCACGTCGATAATTTTAAGGCAGGTCATGATACTGCAGTGATCCTTCCAGAACTCTTGAAGGGTGAGGTTTGTGGCCTCCGTATCTTCAAAGCCGTGGCTTTTTGAAATTTTTGAAATTTAAAACCAACTGCTGGTCCATGGGCTACAGGATAGGGGTGGTGTTGGGTGGAAGCACGAGGACTTTGATAGACCTGAATTCTTCGTAGATGTTGTCATGAGAGTTGGTGGGTGGGCAGGAGCATTGTCAAGGATGAGTTATTTGTGGTGGGGTAATTCTTGGTGGTAGGACGAACAACCACATTTACATACTAGATGAAGATTTCCCTGGTGACCCACACCTTTGAGTTTCCCCTCCACATAACCTGCAGATTTTCTTTGGTTATCTTGTGGAACTTAGAAGCTCTGGGTTTTTTCCAGTGATATAAGAGTACTAGCGGCTTTTGCAGTCACCACTCGCATTCACACACAGTGCAATGGTTAGCCTATCCTTCATGTTTGTGGCCAGCAAGCTCTTCTCCTCTGCCATTATATAGTATTTCCTCCTCGGCATCTTTTTCCAGAAGATCCCTGTCTAATCACAGTTGAAGATCTGTTGGATGATTTATCTACCAGTTAGGCAAAATTTTAACAAACTCCTCAGCTGCCTTCATATTGGAGTTTGCTGCCTCATCATGCCTGACAATGGAGTGAACGTCAGTCTTCTTAAAGTTATCAAAATATCGCCGACTGGTTTTGAATGACTCTTCTGATGGCTCATCCGTCAATGTTTACACCACCTTCCGCATCAAATCCGAGTGGATATCTCATGTCTTCTCACAGATGATACTCTCCGTCACAGTATTTCCTGCGAGATGCTTCTCATTCAACCACACAAGCAACAACTTTTCTATCTCTTCATGGGTAAAGGTCCAGAGCAGATAATCTTAATGCTTTAGGCTGGTGTTATAGCTTTATCAATTCCTTCTCCTTTAAAATGGTACAGACTGCAAAAGTAGTCCAGTCATGTTGCCTCACCAAATCCAGAACATGCTTATATTGATCATGTTTTTCTATGATTTCAAGCTTTATATCCCAGGTAATCAGCCTTTTCTTCCTCTCAGCACTGGTCTTAACACTCAATTTCTTAGGACCCATGGTGAAAACAAAGAAATGTTCCAAAATACAGGGACAAAGTGAGAAATGCTATGAGATGCTTGCACGGTGTCTCCCAGACTCACAGCTTGTGCCTTAAAGCAAATAATTGCTTGTGCACTGGCTCGTATCTTGGCAAACTCATACGTTGGTTCGCTCTCAAGTCAAGGTCAGATTGCAGTAGAATATGGAATTAATATATATACTCAATAACAAAATTATATTTTATTTACAATTTGTTATGAACAAGCTAGAATACATGTTTATACAAACACAAAATATTTTAAATCTATGTGAAATTTGCATTAGTCAGTACAACACTGTACTCCAGTACTTTCGATTAGGTTAACTGACAGGAGAATCTCTTGATTTAAAACATAATTAATACAGATTTCTAATAAGTAAGTTAGTTAAATTCAAGTTTTTGAATCATCGTTAATTTCTTTTTTCTTTGCTGCTTCAGCAATATCTTCCAGCTCTGCATCTAATCTTTCTTTTGCTCGGACAACCTGAGGATTCAAGATGCAATAATTAAAGTGTTTTTCACAGCATAATGAAATAACACATACAATGATGGATTATATTTACAATCAATGACTAATATACAACTGTATATACAGTAACAATAAACCGATCCATTACAACTGTACATATAACATTCAGTAAAAAAATTTTACTGTACACATCACCAATTTACTGTACACATCATCAATGCAAATTTAAATAACTTCATAAGAAATACAAATAAGGAACATACTCTAGAACAGAAAAACAAAAATAAAACAAAATAAAACAATTTTGCTTTTATTTTGTCAACAAATAATTTTTCACTGAATTCCTGAAATGAAACTACCTAACTTTATAAGAATATAATCTATTAATAAAAAAAACTCTTCATGCCAGCTCTGAAGAAGCTAAGAATGTTAACTCACTGGCCTGGTTATAGTATTTGATGATAATGATTAAAAATAATAATCTAAACCTTCCAAGTCTAAATCTGTCAAGAAGAATACAGATGGAAACAATAAAAATAACACTATACAATTTACAAGATACAGAACATGACTAAAAATTCAGCTGTATCCTTCAATTTACATTTTTACTACATGCCAAATATTCTTGTCCATGCTATTGTATGGATGTTAATTTATTGCTATCCAACTCCTGAGCTATTTCTAACTATCCTTTTACTAAAAATTTCAATAACTGAAATACTTTCAAGCTGTACAAAAAAAAATCCATACACAGATAAGGTATAGAAACTGAACTGTTATTATTAAAGAAACAGTCACTAAAAATCTTATTAACATTATGTATGCTACAAGAGGATGCCTCACAATGTACAGACCAAAAGCAAATTTTGAAATAATTTTCCTTGAAAGCTTATATTTCTACAAATTAATTAAACAATCATATCAAATAAATAATGAAGAATAAGATAAAATGAAAACACAAAATATTGTCTAACTCACACTAGGTATACAACACAAACTAGCGTACAGTAATTCAGAACCTAGTGCCCACATTATAAGAACATTGTGCAATTATCAGAAGCATTTTGGAAGACCAGCTTCTCATATATACTCTATTTTCATACTGTACATAATGTCATTGCAGTTATATATGAAACACTGTGCCATATTCTATTATGAGGTTAAACTTTGAAAAGGTATTTATTTTTGAAAACAAACTCAAAGTTTGAAACCATAGTCAAAATACAGGTATGAACTCTGAATCAAAACCTAGTAAGAATATTACCACACAAAAGAAGACCAAAACGTGCACCAACACAAAGATTGAAAGAACATTCACATCCAGGTTGATCAATCTTATTATATGAACATGTCTACCTATTTCTTTTATCTTCTATTTCAATAATGGTGGTAAATAAGTGAGATTATTCTTATACACCCGTGGAAGAAGAGCACGAAGAGTCATATGAACTATTATTGCTGTTAAACCCCAAATTCGTGGATTACAGCCTATAAAAACAGGTAAGGCATAGCCCCCGCCTTTCATCTCCTTAGACCTAAATTGTGTTTGTTTTGCATTCTGTGGATCACAAAGATTTTGAAGTGATACTGCAAATACACAATCAACTTCATTTTCTGAAAGTTTCAAGTTCTGTTGATCAATAGTGCCTATATATGCCAAAACTCCCCTGATTCCCTGATTATCTCTTCCTGGAACCACAGGTGTAACCCCCCAAATATCAACATCAGTTCCAGGAATACCTATTTCTTCTTCTGTTTCTCTTAAAGCAGTGTCTATTGGGTCTTCATCAGGATCTGCCATCCCACCTGGGAAACCTACCTCTCTAGCATGTTTACTCAGAGTAGCAGATCGAACTGTAAACAGGAGGGACAATTCTCCCTCATAATGACACAAAGGTATAAGAACAGCAGCATATCTTTTTGATTCTCGCTGGAACTTCCTTAGAGCTCCAGCTTTTTGCAAGCGATCTACACATTGTTTTCTGCTTGACTCTGACAGAACAGAGTCCCAGTTAAAAGTATTAGAAGAAAAATGACGAACAGGTACTCTGAAGAAAGGGTTTACCATCGTAGGTATTTCAGGCCAGAATCGATTATGACTTATCTGCCATGTATCTGTACAAAATCTTCGTTCACAGCTTCCTCTTCCACAAATCTAGGAGGAGAGCTGAGAATTAGCCAAATATCTATATTTGATCATTCACTCTAACAATTTGTAAAAACACTTAAAAATTTTTAAGATGTGTCATTCTAAAATAGTTACTTATATAAAAAAATAGACTAAATATTGTATTAATAACAAAAAAAAGTATCTAAGATTTCAAGATTCTATCAAATATTTCCTAAAGATTATCATTTACGTTCTCAAAAATGTTTAATGTTAAGTGTTTTGATGCATGTGCCAAGCCATCTCCCTAATCAGGAGAGGTAAGCACTGCATAGGACTAGAAAACTCAAAAACCCAAAGTCATGATGAACATAGGCAGGCCCCGGTTATTGGCAGGATTCCGTTCCTGATGGCATGATAACTAAAAATCACTGATAGCCGAAAATTGGCGATAATAGCACTGATCCCCAGTCATCAGCGCCGATAAGCAGGGATTGGCAAATATAGGAGCCAAAAATTCAGTTATCATCATCGCTAGAAAAGCGTAATTAAACCAGATCGCCAATAACCGAGAACTGCCTATGAACAAATAATGAAGACTATGAATGTTCACAAGTAAAAAGTACAGTGAACCCCCTATATTCACAGACTCCGGATTTGCAGGTTTCTCTCTGGAAGATATATCCCCATTATTTGCAGAAAATTTGCCTATCTCAATATTTTTCTATGAGAAATATCCAACAATTCCTGCTTTTTTTAAAATAAATTTCATCAGATAATGCACTAATAAATTTCATCAGATAATGCACTTAAGATAAATCTTAAAAAACCATTTTAGTGGGTTTTTCTCGAGTTTTACCTGACAAAATAGGCAGTCTTAAGCGTTTTTAAAGGGGGTCCCTATTTTTCACAGGGGCTCTAGTACCTATCCACTGGGAATACAGGAGGAACACTGTACAGTCCGGTCCCAAACTATGTGATTCCCCTTTTATGCGGCCGCTAGTTCTCATAGATTTTCTGTATCTGTGAAGCCGTTCAAATTCTGAGAGTCATGCGCCACAAAACGTATTAAATCTATTGTCTTTTCAAGTATTTTAGATGTGGGGTGTTTCCTGGTATCTGAAAGAAGGGGTGGGTGGAATGCTTGGAGGAAAATAACTATTATTCCTCCAAGGGGGAATGCGAGAGAAAGGTTTCCTGCTCAGCCATTAGCTAAGACAGAAGGCTCTGCCTCACGCATTTGTGACGTCATAGTACAGTGTGTATGAATAATCATCACCATACGTATTATTCAGATCTGCGAAGAGTATTCTGATCATCCGCATCATGCAGATTTGATCATTTATTTTTTTCTATTGTTGAAATAGGTTTTGATGAAAAAGACTAGTAAAATTAATTTACAGAGAAGCAGATGTGTTTGAGAGAGAGAGAGAGAGAGAGAGAGAGAGAGAGAGAGAGAGAGAGAGAGAGAATCATTCAATTTAAACTTTTCAAGAAACTGTCATTTCATGTTGATTTTTGAATTTTTATAATTTCTTTTTAATAAATTGTAATTTCATATCAAATTTTAAATTTTAGAAAGAGAGAGAGAGAGAGAGAGAGAGAGAGAGAGAATCGTTCAACCTAAACTTTTCCAGAAACTGTCATTACGATAAGAAACGGCAAGCTGACGAAAAGAAAAAAGGGAAAATTCTTGAATGAAATAGGACGGTGGATAAACGGCGAAGCACGAAACAAAGAAACGTGCTCGAAAGAAGACCCCGTTGAAAAAAACCGTGAAAAAATAATGAAACAAACAAAACATAAATGGAAATCGGATCGACTAAAAACTGCCACCCAAGAATAAATAAATAAATATATACATACATATATATATATATATACATATATATATATACATATATACATACATACATGTACTGAAATATCACATGTTACAAGCAGAGAGGAAGACTACTCGAAGTCGGTACAATTCAAGCGTAAATCGGTACAATTCAAGGGTAAGCCGTAAAGGCGACTTGCCGCCCGCCCCCTATTTAAAAGTGACGCCCTATAAAACTCCTAAATAAAGGCAAAACGATAGGCAAATTCACTCCCTAAATATTGAAAAAGGCGGAACCAGTACTTAACTTGGGTGAAGAGGTAGATGACGATCCGTAACCAGAATAAAATAAAGAACAAATAGTAATATTCGAACGTGCGAACACGGAATGGCTATCGAAAAGTATGACGTCACAGCCGCCTTCAACGGGTAGCTAGGTGTGACCTATGGGTCGGCTCCCCGTATTTAGGGTCTTTTGATGAGGAAAAGGCTAATTGGCGGGGTTGCTGTGGTAGTGTTTAACACTCGCCCAGTTTTATAACCGACACCTTTTATATAGGTGAGCGAGTCAGAGGCTTCTGACATGTCCAATTTAGCAGTTCTCTGGTATTATAGCAATATTTTACTAGAAATAGTGCTAAAACAGACATATTTCACTGGGCGACACGGCTTCCTCGCCCAGAAATAGATTTTTCCTACGTCAAAATCCCTTTTATATGAAAACAATTACATAGTGAACGTCCTGGACAAATAAACAGACAAGCACTTGTAACCAGGTTTGTTAGGCCTAACGGGAGAGAAGACATGCATGATCCGCTAGTCACACAGCTTTCCTTCGGCAGAAGAACTCTTCACGGAGCCTACTTGTCTATCATTCCGAGACTCCTCGAGCCTTCAAGGTCTGCAAAGTGCTAAAGGAGAAGCTTCTGGTGATGTGGAGGGCTAATGCGAAAGCCAAGATAATGAGACTTTTGTTCACCGAATGGGTAAATCTGTGTTTCGGCCCGACAGTGAAGAAATTCTTTGAAGAGAAGCGCCTCCCTCTGAAATGTCTGCTGTTGTTGGACAACTCTCCTGCTCACCCTCCTGGCCTCAAGGAAGATATCCTAGTGAAGTATTCTTTTATCAAGGTTCTTTATCTTCCCCCTAACACCACCCCTCTCCTCCAGCCCATGGACCAACAAGTGATATCGAACTTCAAGAAGCTGTATACAAAACATCTTTTCAAGAGATGTTTCAACATCACCAATACCACAAACCTCACCTTGCGTGAATTTTGGAAGGAGCATTTCGATATCGTGACATGGATCCGACTCATCGATCAAGCTTGGCAGGAGGTTTCGAGGCGAACCTTGAATTCTTCGTGGAGGAAACTCTGGCCTGATGCCGTATCCGCCTGAGACCTCCGAGAGACTCAATGTGGGCGAAGCTGATGCAGATTCATAAACAGCTGACAATCCTGAAACTGTTTCCCAACCAGATCTTGACGAGATTGTTGCACTCGGCAAGTCCATGGGGCTGGTCGTCGACAAGGAAGACATCAATGACCTTCTCGAGGAGCACCAAGAGGAGCTTACGACAGATGACCTGAAGGAGTTGGAGGCCATGCAACATAACGTCGTTCAAGAAGAGTTCTCTAGCAGCGGCGAGGAGGAGGAGGAGGACCCTATGACAATGGCAGAAATTAAGGATGTTCTAGCTGCTTTTCATAAAGTGCAATCATTTGTAGAAAAGAGACACCCCGAAAAGGCTTACACAGGTTGTATGCTTGCACAGTTCGATGATGTTTGCCCGAGTCGTCTCAGGAACATTTTGAAAAGCAGGCAGAAGCAATTTTCCTTGGATAGTTATTTTTTAAAGAGGCCTTTAGTAGTAAGCAAACAGGAAGGTCCAAGTGATATGAAAAAATGGAAAATTGAAAGGGGAAGAAATTGAAAAAAAAAAAAAAAAAATTAATTTTAAGTTTTCGTAAAATTAAGTGCTTCGTAAAGTTTAGTGTTAATGTTTTCTGCCATTTTTTATTGTGCTTCGTAAAGTTAAGTTTTCATGTTTTCTGCCATTTGTCCTCCTCCTCTGTTGCCACTTCCGGACATCGCTTCATGTACTTACAGTATTTCTTGTACCCTGTACCCTAATACACTTTATTTACAGGTACAGTAAAGGTTAGGTTAGGTATTGAATGGTCCAAATTGTTGTATTTCATTGTTTATTGGCCAATTTAGCTTTATTATAAAATTTGCTGTGGTGTTTTTGTAGGGCTTGGAACGAATTAGGCAATTTACATGTAAAACGTAGTTCGAGATACAAAAAAATCAGGTTACAACGGCCGCTTCGCAATGGATTAATTTCGTATCCTGAGGTACTACTGTATATACATACTAGCTTTCTCCTGCCCTTTTAATATACATCATGTACAGTGGTCGCCTTGTATTCACAGGGGTTGCATACCAGACCCCCTTGCGAATAGTCAGAATCCACGAATAGTTGGAACCCCTATAAAAACGCTGAAAACAGCCTATTTTGTTAGTTAAAACCCACTAAAAATTTTTATACTTAGTTTTTTAAATAGTTTAATCACAAAAAAGGGATTTTGACGAAGGAAAAATCTATTTCTAGGCAAGGGCCCATGTCGCCCAGTGAAATATCCTTTTAGCACATATTTCTAAGGTAAATAATACTTTTAGCACATATTTCTGAGGTAAATATTAGTAACATTACCAAAGAAAAAACTGAAATGGGATGTCAGAGTATTCTGACTCGCTCACCTTATATAAAAGGTGTCGGTATGGTTTCTGGGGCGAGTGAGACCACTACCACGGGTCTCTTACCATTTAGATCCATCCTTCTACAAAATCCCCCTGCTAGAGAGGGCTGATGCACAGCCCATACCAGTGACTACTACTACTAGCGCTCCCAACGCCAGCACGAGCGCCTCTAGCGGCCATCCTTTTCGTTAGCTTCATCTTGCACACAAAAGGGTCCAGAAGCAAGTCCTCGAGGGACAAGGCAGTCGCCACAGGACCCAGGGAAAACGTGTCCATAGATCTGTGGGCAACATCCTTAAGACAGAAAGAGGTGAACGTGGACTGGCGTAACCAAGTACCAGTGCTCAGCACTCTATGTACAACCAAGTTCTTTTTGAAAGTCAGAGAGGGACCAATACCCCTAATATCATGCGCTCTAGCCTGCACAGACATGGTGGAGGAATCATCAAGAGTCAAGTATGCCTGTCTAATGGCTCCCCGTATCCAAAAAGAGATAGTATTCTTTGACACCTATTTCTTTGTACGTCCTGTGCTAACAAAAAGTCAGCGGCGGCCTGGCTTAAGATAGCAATTCATGGCCCGGACAGGACACAACATAAGCTCTTGAGCATCACCACCCACAAAGTCATTCAGTGATGGAATGGAAAATGAAGTGAACCTATCATTGTGCACTGAGGGATTTTGGATCTTGGCCACGAATTCCAGGACAAATTCGAAGGACACCGACCCCCAACCCCTGGTGTGCTTCACATCATAGTTCAGACCGTAGAGCTCTCCTACCCTCTTCAAAGATGCCAAGGCCAGGAGAAAAAATGTCTTGAGCGTCAAGTTCCTGTCATATGAGCAATGCAAAGGCTCATATGGACCCTTAGTGAAGCTCTTAAGAACCAAGGAAACATCCCATGTTGGAGGCTTGGGCTCCATAGAAGAACTCGATTGCTCAAACCCCTTAACTAGCAAGGAAAGTTCCCAGGATGAGGACATGTCGATACCTCTAAGGTGTAACACTAAACTCAGGGCCGCCCTGTAGCCTCTAATGGCAGAAACGGACAGACGTTTCTCATCTCTGAGGAAGGTTAAAAAGTCTGCTATTTGCTGAATAGAGGTTGTGAGTGGAAAAAAACCCTGTTTACGACACCATTCATAGTAGATCGCCCATTTGCCTTGGTAAACTGCAAAGGTCGACTTTCTGAGACTGCTGGACATATGCCCTGCTGTTCTCTGAGAGAAGCCTCTCGCTCAGAGGAGATACTTGATAGCCTCCAACCATGAAGAGACGGGGATTCTACTGACTGGTTTAGCCTTTCCGCATGCAGCTGACACATTTAGCATAATGTAGATAATTTTTAATTGATCTATTTTTATCTTTAACTTCTAGAAATGTAAATGCCTGTTCTAAAACACACACATAACTAAAAGTAACTGTTGTATTAGTCCAAATAAAAAGCAGTTTGTTCAAGAAAAGGTATTTCAGAAACAAAGAGACAGAATAAAGAATTTCTTAAAAGTAGTTGAGAAGACTTCTAAAAGTAGATTGGTTGGTCAGAAAGGGAAAAGAAGAGAGAACTACGTTGTTTGTCTGTAATCTTTACACACTCCTATATTTTTACCATTTATTTCTTTTTTATGGGTAATGTATTATGCTAACTTTTAAATGAAATTACAATAACTTTAATGTTTGGGCAAACACAAGCGAGCTTATGAACTACACATTCACATAACAGCGCAATAGTGGCACATGCATTCAATAATGGCCATAGACCCAACTGGAACGAGGCTAAAATTATCTTTAAAAGTAACAATGTAAATGTTAGACGACCAGTCGAGGGCGCTGCTCTAAGTTTAGGAGAATCATTCAAAGGAAGACCCATTTATTAATTTTAATATTACTAATATGTTTTTAAAAGATTTTAATTGTAGGACAGGCTCTGTTTTTCCCTCTCCTGATGCTGTTACCGCTGCCTCAGGGGAGTCTGATTACGGTGCCCAATCTACGCCCTCGGATGAAGGACTTCCTGCAACGTTGCAATAACCATTGCGGAGATCCAACAGAATTGCAGCCAGAAGGAATGATAGGGGAGAGGAAATCACCTCGTTGGATTTAACTGCCTTCTTTCTTCATCACCTGGTCCATAAACAAGCTAACGACTGGTGTCAACAATCTTCAACAACTTGTTTGTTTTTTAAATTCACCTCAGTACCTGGTGTACCTAACTGTTCAATTGGACTGAAGATGAACCCAGGGAAGGGTTCAAAAGCTTTTTGTAAAGTTTTAAAAATTATACATGGACTCGCAACATTTTTTATTTTTGTGGAGCCCTTAGAATATTATATATATTCTCGAGATACAGTTTTTCCCAAATAACTTTAATGACTTTTAAAAGTTAGCTTAATATTTTGGGAACAAGATTAGGGTCACATTTAGTATTCTAACTCTAGAAGTAAGCATTTATTAGCACTTTTAGAGACCGTGCCAAACTTACGCGAAAATTCCACTTGTGTAGGGGGGTCTGGAACTTAACCTCACATAAGTTTGGGGGTATAGTGTACTACTGTATTTTAAAAATTGGTTCTTCTGACACTTCCAACAACTGTAAATCAACCAACTCCTGCACTGATCCTATTATGGTCTACAACCATTTACAACAATTCATGAAATGCAGTGGCAGTCTGAGTTAATTGTGCAAACATAGAGACACAAGAACAGGGCTATGTCAAAACCAAGAGCAATCAACATGAAGACTTCCCAAGATCTGCTAAATATATAAATAAAATTTAAGATTTATTTTCCAAATACTTATCTCTCCATTACAGTGGACCCCCCATATTTGCATTCTCCGGATTCGTGGACTCACACATTAGCGGATTTCTCTCGGGAATGTTTCCCCGCATTATTCGTGGTATTTTTCTGAGAAACATCCACAAACTCCAGGTTTTTTTTAGCAATTTTATCATAAAATGTACTTTATGTGATAAAACTATTAAAAAACCAAGTATAAAAATTGTTAGTGGGTTTTTCTTGAGTTTTAACTAACAAAATAGGCTGTTTTTAGCATTTTTATAGGAGTTCCAAACATTCGCGGGTTCTAACTATTCACGGGGGGGTCTGGTACGCATCCCCCGCGAATACGGGGGTTCCACTGTATATAGTTTTTACTTCCATGCCAGCATTAGTTTGATAGATTAAAAAAAAAAAAAGAATACTTTGTTTTCTAGGAATATCAGTCTTCTATCCATCTACTTCCCCAACCCTACCACCAGGGGACTGATAGTTATCAAAACTCGTAGCCAGTCAGTCTGTATTCTGATCACTTTAAAAGTGGGGAAGTAGGGCGGGCAATTTATATAATGGAGAGGTAAGTATTTAAAAAATAAATCTTAGATATTTATATTTTTGAAATGATATTGTTAGAATACAATAAAGTTTTGTACATACTTACCCGGCAGATATATACTTAGCTTATGTCTCTGACGTCCGACAGAAATTCGAATTTCGCGGCACACGCTGCAGGTAGGTCAGGTGATCTACCCCCTGCCGCCGTGGGGTGGCTAGGTAATAGGAACCGTTCCCGTTCTAGAACCAGATTTTCTCTTCCACCTGTCTCCTGAGGGGAGGCTGGGTGGGCCATTCATCGTATATATCTGCCGGGTAAGTATGTACAAAACTTTATTGTATTCTAACAATATCATTTTTGTACATGCAACTTCCCCGGCAGATATATACTTAGCTGATTGACACCCTTGGTGGTGGGTAAGAGACAACTATTTACTGAATAGACAGGTAAACTAACATACGTTGTAGGTAATAAATAAATAAACCCTTGGGTTCCTACTTGTTCAGGCGGAAGATTCCATGGCTAATGCCTAGGAATCTGCTTCGCCCTCAAAGCCTGCCTCAGCTAGGATGGTGACCTTATGGCTAAGAGTTCTTGTGGGTCTGTCGATGGGGTCTTATCCATTTACTCGACAGAGCCTCTTACATGACAATATGCCTATGCCTAGTGGCATAATTAAGGAGCACAACACCGATCCCGATCACCTGATCCTAACACGAGGGTTATTGCTTAAGTTGAAAAGAGTTATCCCCAAACTCCTTTCAAACAACCCAAAGAAAAAACACGACGTTAACTGAAATTTAACTCACTAGTTAAGGATCAGTATCGGCTCCCTATCCCAGCAATGTATCCGCAGACACGTATCAACCAAGAGAGAAGGATCTCTCGTAGGTTATCTTGACATCCTTCGGATATGGGAAGTCAAACACAGAGTTGCATCTCCCGTATGTGACAGCTAATATGTCCTTATGACATATTGTTAAGGAAAGAACAAGAATACAGAAAAGCTCGCACTTCATGCGCTTTTAATTCTCAGCTGTTTGAAGGAATCATCAATGCACTTGTCAAGTGCTTAGGACATCACATTGTCTCAAAGAAGGCCAGGGCATTCTTTGATATAGATCTCTTCTGGGTGAAGCCTGGAGCCTGGCTAGCGCCTCGCGCCTGGCTGGAGCCTTGCGCCTGAATGGCGCCTAGAGCCTGGCTGGAGCCTCGCGCCTGGCTGGCGCCTGATTGGCTCCTCCCTCCTGGCTAGCGCCTCGCGCCTGGCTGGAGCCTTGCGTCTGGCTGGCGCCTTGCGCCTGGAGCTTGGCAGAAGACTTCATGATTACTGTCTATGAGTCTGCATGCCTCAAGAGTTTCAGCGAGGTAGGGACCTATGACTGACAAACCCTTCTGGATCATGTCAATGGGGGCTAGCCCGCTTACAGAACAGAGCCTTCTCGGATCGTGCCAATGGGGGCTGACCCACTTACATTGCAGAGCCTTACCTGTATCATATCAATGGGGACTAGCCCTCTTACATGACAGAGCTTTAGGTTTCTCTTTACTGGAAGGAGCCTTGCGCCTGGATGGATCCTCAATCCTGACTGGAGCCTAGCCTTGAAGGAGCCTGGCACCTGGATGGCGCCTGGCTGGCTTCTAGAGCCTGGCTGGCTCCTAGAGCCTGGCTGGCTTCTAGAGCCTGGCTGGCTCCTAGAGCCTGGCTGGCTCCTAGAGCCTGGCTGGCGCCTGGCGCCTGGCTTGGCTCCTCCACACTTGCTGGAGCTTCGAGCTTGGAAGAGTCTCTAGGCTGTCTGGCGATGTCCACATCAGACACTCTTATATCTGTCCGATTTGTTCGCCTCTAGCGCATTTGCGCCAGGTTGGAGGCCCGCTCCTTCTCAGTATCCGGCCCAAGATGACGAGTTCCTTGGAACTGTCCGCCTCTGGCGTTTTTCACCTGTATTGGCATTTGGCGCTTGGCTGGCGCTACATTGTCCGAGAGTCCTGAACAACCACATAGTTTTTATCAGGAGACTGGAGAAGGGTGGAAGAAATTCTTGCCCCTTTGAGCTTTTGGCCCCTGGCAAGGGGAGGTGATTTTTAGTCAGCTACACAGTAGACGACAGGATATCTAACAATACGAGAGAGAAGAGTCTTCCTCCGAGGAGGATCCTTCGTGAACACTTCTTTTGCTAACGAGATCTCTTCTTACATGTTGATGAGGTTCCTCGTTGCAGAATCTTCCCTATCCTTGCCCGAGGAGGAAGGGAAGGAGTCTGGAAGTCGAAGGAGAGACTGAGCTGAAATTGGGCGGAACCCTGATTTCTAGCTCTTATTGTATTCTTCTGAATACCTTCTGGGAAGCATTTTGAGCCCTCATCGCACCCCGAAGACTCTGTAGGCAAACGTTTAAACCATCTCTTCTTCTGTAGATGAAAATGTAAGTACCCTGCCTGGGCAACTAAACTTCTATCTGAAAGCGTTGCGTCAGGAATAGAGGGATTTAGTTCTTTTGCCAGACATACTATGCTGGCAGAACCCATTGCCGAGTCTCCATTGAATCTGATGCGAGATTCCAATGCACAAAAAATTCACTTGTCTTCTTGGTCGTTTAGGGCTAAGAGAAACAAAGAATTCCTTCATAAACTTCCTCAAAGAAGTTTGATGAGGAGCAGTTCCATTTTGTCGGACATGGATCTGTGGCCACAAAAAAAAAAAATTCCATTCGAAGTACATGATATCCTACTCTTGTCGTATTGCGGTATCGTATAGATCCCGAAGATCTTAATCCTCTGTTATCTCTAATTCCCCGCCTTGTAGAGACAGAGTATAGCCTTTTACTGCGTTCTTTGATAGCAGATATATACATAGGTTGATTCTTCCCTCTGAAAGTGAAGAAAAAACCTCACTATGGGTGGTTCACAGCGGTATCGGAAGAGGACAGTTCCTCCATTCCATCTAGCACGATCTCAGAAATTCTATGTCTTAGCCATGACTATTGTCATTTACCTTGAAAAATCCTCTCATTCATGTCCACTTCTGGTCAGTCTGCACGTGGAAGACTCAGAGTGGAGAGGTTTTTCAGGTCTATTTATAATAGATTCTGATAGAATATCCAGATACTCTTGGAAAAGCCTTACGAAACATGCTGTGAGAAGAACGTGACTTCTGTGAATCCAACCTCTCTAAGGCCAAAATGAGGCATTCATCCTCTCTTCCTTTGACGCCCATTTATCTTAATATCTGTTAAGAATTTTATAACAAGGGGAAAAAAGACTAAAGTTTATTCCCCTTCTTTAAATTAAAGATGTTGTTATATTGCTACCTCTCTTGGTTTCGAGGAAAGGAAGCAGTCTATAGGAAGCCTGTTCGTCTTCTACCTTGCGAAGAGATCTATGAAGACTTTCCGCAGGTTGTTCTCAAAACTCTTTTCAATAAATGTTAGACATACGTTAACAGTTATTATCTTCGATCGAGAAGGTTCTCACGGACATGCAAAATCTTGCATCGAACCTTTAAGGATCGTTACGTTCCGTCTGTCTCCCAAATAGGTTCTCTTTTGTTAACGCGAACAGGGGCGAAAAAAAAGAGATTCTCGATGCTCTTTGCGATATGAGAGAGTCGTGGAATGGCCTAAGTGATTAAAAAAAAAAAATCATTTCATCATTCCTTGTAAGCGACCCCATTTCCGATTTTGTTTAAATGGGTAACGAAATCAGGGAACGAATCTTGCCAGTTACCGAGCCTCCGAGAGGCTACTGGTTTGTTTGGTTTGTTTGTATGGTGTTTTTATGTGACTTCCGAACCACGTCGAGAGTGAAACTTCTATCACCAAAAATCCACATCTCTCACTCCTCAATGGAATGGCCGAGAATCGAACCCGCGACCACCGAGGTGAGAAGCAAACACCAAACCAACCACTACTGGACTCTTAGGTTAATAACTCGCTAAAACGAGAAAATATCTTGGATGGTACTTCTGGCGCATTGCGCCAGGCTGGCGCTTCTGGCGCAATTTGCGCCAGGCTGGCGCTTCTGACGCTTTGCGCCAGGCTGGCGCTTCCTTCTAGTTCTTTTATGGTTATGTGCCAGAACATCTGTGCCCTTATGGTACCCGACATCCTTCACGTGTTAATTCCTGTTCTTAGTAGGAAAAAACTTTTATATACGTAGTATAGTCCATTCAGGGAAACAACAACTGCCACTAAGAGAATGTTTCCCATCCGACTCACCCATCTTCTCTTTGAGCAATATCCGATTCTAAAAGGTTGTGTGCGTTTTCTCGAAAGGATGAGAGAATTAATATTATTTCGTGCTCTGCCGTATTAGACTCCTTTATAATACTGTCACATTGTGGTAAACAGCATTAATCTAGGAAACCTTTGTAAGGATAACTAGGAATTCTGTAGTTAACATCGGTATGCGCATAAGACTTGACCATACCGTAGTACTTAAAGTGAATTCTCTTCTACTACATTCATCTCTCACTAAGCATGTACTCTAATAAGCCATGCTTTCGTAAGCATGAGAGCATCATATAATATAGAGTTCCGCTGCGTTAGAATCCTTTAATAATGTTACCTACGGTAAACAGCATTGAAAGGTTGTAATATCTTTCTTATTGAAAGCTTCTTAGCAAAAGGCAGACAATATTTTATTTATGTTTGCTTAACTATCCCCTCAATCCGAGGCTAAAACCGCGATTGTAGGGATGAGACACGTTAGTTATTCCATCCCGCAGGAGAGAGCATGTAACCAACCACTCATGACCGACACCTACATGTTACTGCGTTGGTCTCTAAGGCGCGATAGCAGTCTCCGTTAGCCGTCTGGCCTTACTCTTCCAGAGTTGCCAGCTACTCCATTAAATAAAGGAATCTTATAAAATTATCGAACTTCAGGAAGTTCTTATTAATGCATATTTAAGCGAAACAAGACTTCGATAAATCTAGAAGCTAAGTAGGTGTTGTCTTAACAATCCCTTTAAGCGTAGTCCTTCCTAGGAAATTCCTGGAAGGATACTGATAATTGAGTTGCTCTACAAAGAAGTAACTACGGTATGTGTGATTTGCCGTATCGTATTCTCATACAGCAGATACTCAACTACCTTCTTTCCCTGCCGAGGCAGATAAAGGAAAAATTTTTACTGTCTTCGTTCTTTTCGTTAATAGAATGATAGAAAGAGTATGTATATGTAATAGATACATTTATTAAGTTTACAAGATCTGTAAATATAAACCCATGACCTGAGGTCATGGCATAAGGAGGGTTCTACGTGACCAAAGCAGACCTAGATTACGCTATGCGCTGTCTGCAGTAGCCTGATCTAGCTCAGAGCTTTGTCAACATTTTATGTTTATGATAACTTTGCACAACAACTTCCATGGGAAGCGGTTGACCTGTTAACCTACGCCGGAAACTTGTAACTTCCGAGCCGGCGGACTACGTATGTTTTTATATGAATTGCTGAGATAGCTAATGTTCCGCTATCGACGCGATGCTTTAGAATGGCAGTTCCACGCCAACCATCAAACATATCGGTCTTCCGACCGAGCTGCATCTCCTAGTATGGAGTTACAGAATAAAGTTGTTATCTTTGTTCAACTTATCTGTTTGAATCATCTCCTTTAGTTAAGAAGAACCACTCTACTAAAGATATCCAAGGAGATGGGAGGAACCAGAAATACTTACGAAGACAGTCGTAAGGAGAACACAAAAAAAGTCTATCGTCAAGAGATAAGACTTACAATGTGGTGGCAGCGTATAACGAAGAATATAATTAACAAGACCCATATCAGCCGACCGAAGGTCTACAAGAACTAACTTCCACCTTCAACATCAAACTAAACAGAGGAAACGGCGGGATCTTCAATCAACGCAACAGTTTATGAAGACCGCGATATGTCCATTCATCGAGAAGAATACAAGCATTAACACCAGACGTTTGAGCAACTGTTGTCACTTATCTTCGAGAATCTACACCGGACGAGAGCAGCATCGAACATCAACGGAAAGAAGAAAACAAACACAGGAAATATCACCCGATCACGAGCAAGGACGCAGAGAGCACAGCTAGAGGCAGTGGTGCAAGGACGGAGGCTGTGACGTCATCAATCTTGGACTTCTCCACGCATCGTGCACCGAGAGAAGACCACCGTGACGTCATCACGACTTCCGACGCGAGACTTAGACAGGAACTGAGACGTCATCCCATGTCAACAATCCTTCGCAATATAATCTGGAGCTAAGTACCATTTTTATCTATTCAGGTCTTTTCCTCAGTGAAGTGTTGTTCATCGGGAGTCGATCATCCAGTATTCTGGGGGTGAGTTGTTCGCCATATTAATCTTCCTTCATTACAGGATCAATCTTCAACTACGAGTTCTCACCCGCAGACTAATTTTTTTCTCTTCTCGCTGTTGTTAATCGTTTCTTGCAGGAATTCTCCGTATAATATTTTATCATATTATCTGTATTTTTTGTATCTTTTTGGGGGATATTTTCTATTATTATAACACACTTCTACAGTACATTGCATATGCGTTTACGTAGAGGTCGAGTGTACTCTTATAGATATTTTGATAGGATTGCAAGGAATAGAAGTGATAAGAAAAGTGAAAGTCGAAATGGCAACTACTCCGACTGGCAACCCAATGTGGTGACTCTCGTTAGCGCGAGGTCAGCGATTGTCCCTTTTCAAGGTCGGGTCAATGGGTTCCTGCCTCAAAATGTTGAGGCATGGATTCTCATCTGTAGACGCTCATTTAAATGCAAAAGCATCACAGACCCAGCAGTACAATTCTTACAGGAGGGGCCAAAGAGCTTCATTCCTGACTTTTGCAAAAGGTGACGCAAGTGCGTATCTAAGGGGGGTTTCGGGGGTTTCCAAGAGGCGCTTACATGGGACGAGTTTAAAATCAGATTACGTGCCGTGTATGGGGGAGGGGGTGAAGAGGCTTTAGATGTAGTATTGGCATTGAGAAATATCCTTAACCAAGCCTTCCATGACTCAGCTTAATGTTGTCGAGCGGGTGGGCGGCGCTAATTGGCCGAACCGGCTAAATGAATATCGGGATAGTTTAAGTAACTCCGGATGGGTTGCGGGTGATAAAATCAAAGTGAAAGATTTTATCCGGTCCGTTTGATCTACCTTACGTCTATCACTGCAATGTTGCCTGAAGCGTTAGTACGGTGTTTTGATAAAAAATTGCAGCCCACCGACAGTACGGAATTAGATGTGTATGAAACAAATAAAAAAAACACATGTCTAAATTGTACCCGACCTAGATCCTTCGCTCATTCAAGTTTTTTTGCAAAAAATGAGAACAAGCCACAACAAGTAAATTGTGGTACATAATAATAATCAAGTTGCAGGGATGGTTTTGTTATAACTTGTAAAACGACCAGGTCACATGATTTCAGACTGTCGGACGCGTTTTTTGTTCAATACACAATGTTCAACTCATTCATATAACCGTTGCTACTCGAGGATCAACAGCAGAATGCTACAACACGCAACCCAGTTGCCAGTGCAAATAAAAAGAAGGGTCCTCAGTACTATAAGAACGAAACAAAACAAACGGAAATTCTGCACAACCAGCAGAAACAAACAAATCGTGCTTCAGGTACCTCTGTTCCTGGGCCGTCTAGCCAGAACTTGCAATTGGGCAAACGAATTTTATTTCAAGGTGTGATAAACAAACAACAAATACCACGTAGTTCACTCCAAGGGGGGAGAGGGCGATGTTGGGTCTATCAATATCAACATCTTTTGTATCAATAATCAGTTTAATCATTTATCAGATCATTGTGAGGCAATTGATTTTCCTATGAAACACACGGCCGAATCAAAAAAATCTGTGCAGGTTTCCCGTAGATTTGCAAACAAATTCACATGCAATTATTAGTCAAGACGAGTTGCGACCAAACCTTACATGCAGTAAATTTGGACCATAAGTCATTCACTTTGTTCTTTGGATTCTGGGTAGTCCACGTAATATCATGGATTTAAGGACTCATCAATTTACTCTTTTCAAATTTCCCTATAGAAAAGTCCGATAAAGGCTCTCAGGCATAGGGAATAATGAATTAAAAAAATGTTGTGGGCGTAAACTCATGTACAGTACAAGGTCGGTAAGCGCACGTTTGCTGATACCTTGTCGTTGTACAAAACATTAATATGTATCCCGCAGTAATTATCGGATACGCCGTCTATGGGCACTCAAATATTATCTTAGCACCTGCAAAACACGCGTGTATATCAAAGGGACTTATCTAGGTCTTCTAATACCCTAAAATCAGTTTTAGATAATAAAAGAGACAGACAGAGTGTCACTTACATTACGGAAACCAATCACCTGTCTCATGAACCAAGAAATAATACAGGCAACCCAACAGAACTCTCGCTCACCCGTCCAATATCAGCTTGCACGCAAACTCTCGAGCCTAAACGTAACTTCAAAATATATTAGTGCGTGTAAAGAGAACCTTGCCAGGATCTGAAACATTAATCCTTTCCGAAACTCTGAAAACACACGGATTATCCCGTCACACAAGCCATTTATACAGTCGGCTCACAACAACAATGTAACATCGAAGTCTGTAATCATTTGAATACCACTTTAGTAATCCACAAAAATCAACATATCTTGGATGCCGAAGTTTTATAAAACATCGCATTCTTACCGTAGCTGAGATAAATCACGCTCAATCAGTTGCGGATGAACCCCTTTTGCAATCTATAAAGAACAAAATCAATAAGGACATTCAAGAAGAAAAAGAAATTCAGCAGAAATTCTTGAATCTTTTAACTAAATATCATGATGTTTTTTCCACTACGGATGGAACCTTAGGAAAAACGGTATGTCATCGAGCATCAAATAAGGCTCAAGGACAAACAGAAAGTAATTTATTTTGTACCTTCGTACCGACTTCCTATGAAATTTCAGAATGAGATAAACAGAGGAAGTAGGTAAAACAAATGTTAAAAGAAGGAGTCATTAGGAAATCAAAACAAGCCCTTATAATTTTCCGTTGAATAGTAGTACCGAAAAAAGATCGAACTTGGCTGGATATGCGTAGATTTTCGTCGTTTAAATGAAGAAACCAATCCCATGACAGATTCCCAAGTACCATGTACCGTATGATATCCTATCCTTACTAGTTCAGAATAAATATTTCACAAGCCTACGACTTACTAAAAGGATTTCATCAGATTCCGTTGAACAAGAGAGTATCCCATACACTGCCTTCCAGCACAGCCAGGGGACATTTATGAATTTTTGCGTATGCCTTTTGGTTTACGTTGTGCTCCTATAACTTTTGTTACTCGTATGATAAACATCGTGTTTGGAGACTTGTTAGGAGATATCCTACATGCCTACATGGACGACCATACGTAACTCTTTTCCAACACATTAGAAGAACATTTACGTAAATTGGAGTAGTTAGTGCTACAAAGATTAAGGCAGCATAATTTAAGGGTAAAGATAAGTAAGTGTGAATTTTTTTAAAACAGAAACTAGTCTATCTAGGTTTTCAACGGTTTCTAGTGAAGGTCTTAAAGTCGTCCATGATAAGGTGCTGGGGACTTGGCTCGGCTACCGTAACTTTCCGATACCTACTAACCGTCAAGGGAATACAGCAATTTTTTAGGATGTAGCGGCTACTATCGCCACTCATCACGCCACTACTCAATCATAGACCGCTCCCTTAACCGATCTTATAAAAAAGGGCGTAGATTTCGTATGGTCTGAAATGCATCAACAGGCGTTCGATAAATTGAAAGATGACTGTGTAGTTCTCCTATCTTGAAATTTCCTGACTTCGGTAAGGAATTTTTCATAGCAACAGACGCCTCAGACCTAGGAGTAGGTGGGGTATTGCTTCAACAATATGATAAACAGTTTTTTCCCTATAGCTTTTTATTCACGTAAACTGAGACCTTCCGAAAGTAAATACGCAGTAATAGACAAGGAAGGGCTCGCTATTGTTAATTCACTCGTGCACTTTAAATTCATAATATACGGTATCCCGTCAAGGTTCTCACTGATCATAAGCCCCTACCGAACTTCTTTAAAGGCTTTAGTCACAGCCCCAAGCGAACTCGGTGCACATGATCATTCAGGACTTTGGCGCGAGGATCGGGTTATTTACCTGGGAAAGCAATATCGTTGCTGACGCATTATTGCACGCAACCCCTCTTCATCTTGTACCGAGCCATTAGCTGAATTAATAGATATCTCAACCTCCACGCCCATTGTTAAAACTATATTGAACAGGAAGATCTGGGCTGGAGTGCTGAACTATTACAGACAGAACAAAGAAAAGATCCGCAAATAGAAAAAATCATCATTGCGTTAAACGGAAATCCGAAGGAAAAGGAATACCTAAAGTTATAAGCAGCAGAATTATATCATACAGGACAATATCCTGTAGATCCGTGACGAGGAAAACCCGCAACACACCGCAGTTGAATAACAACCAGGTGGTGGTGCCTATCTCACTCATACCCACTGTCTTAAAAAACATGGTTGCATGAAAATCCACTGCACGGACACCCGGGTTATACCTTGATGTCACAGAAAGCCAAATCCTTATTTTATTGGCATACGATGCTTACAGATATAAAAAAGCACATAGCAAATTGTCGCACTTGTCAAGAATACAAAGGGCACACGAAGACACCTGTCAGCCTAGGGGCTTACCCCGTGCCAATCAACCCTTTGAAAGAGTACATTTTAGATTTATTAACAGGATTTTACGAGTCGGACAGAGGAAATAGCACCTCCTAGTAATTATAGACCGCTTTGACTCGATATATACGAACTTTATAGCGTTTCTTAAAAACAAAAAACCGCGGTCGAGTGCGCTAGGAAGTTTTACGAGTGCTACATTTGTAAAACATGGAATTTCCACACATCATTATCTCAGACTCGGGCGGGGAGTTCAATAATCATTTCCTTAACTCCTTGTGCGTAATTCCTTTGTATAAAGAAATCAATACCATGATCCTATCACCCAGAGTCTAATGGGCTAGTGGAAAGGGCAAATCGTAAGGTTTTAAACATTTTAAGGGTCCACCTTAGGGGGGGCAGACCCCAACTGGGACATTGCCATACCTCGGTACTAAGCACACTTAATCACTCGTATCATGTGTCTATTAAAATGACACCGCACGAGGCCACTGTACGGTATCCCGGCCCGAATGCCTTTTCCACATCTTAAAGCCTACAACTAATTTATCAAATCCTCTAAAGGATGTTATGGATGCAAGCATAAGTCGATATAATATAATTAACGTAGAATCTAGAAGAAGCACAAATAAATAATGAAAAAAAATCATGATAAAAAATAGCTAAGCCAACTAGAACATATGCCGTGGGCGATTGAGGTATACTACAAGTATACGTACGTAAAGGTTTAAATTATAAACTGACACCTAAGTTTGAAGGCCCGTTTAACATTTTTAGAAATTTAACGGCCAATAGAGTTAGGGTTCAAAATGTATCCAAACCCACTGATGTGAGAATAGTCCCATTGGCACATATCAGAATCTAAAGAAAGGTAGATGGGAGTGAGGGAAAGGCAATGGTTGTATTTATGAAACTTGTATAATAATTTATATATATACTATTAATCATATTGTATGTAAACCTATTCTTTTTACGCGAGTTATTACATATGTTTTACTCATTGGCAGGTTTCAAAAATGAATCTGTTATTGTTAGGAGTGATATTGTGTATTCAGACATCTTTGTTGTATGGAAGAGCGCTAGGACGAAAGAAATAGAATTTAATCATGGCTCGATTATCGAGAGAATAGATGATGTATTCATCGTGTCAAGCAATATTGTTACAGAAGTAGATATGCATGCTGATTTTCTTGCCTGAAGATGACGTCCTTAAACTTAAAGAGTGACTGATGAGGTTTGCTATTTCCCTTAAGGAAAGCATGAACGTAATTTTCATGCTAACTCAGAGATTTCGCTAGCTCAAACACTAAGCTCGCGGAAATGTTGTCTTATTGACATACAAAATAAAACCGCCGAGGCAGAAGAACTCGCTCGTGACCTGCTGATGTGGTCTGTGCGCACAATACTCTTGAACGCCGCAACCCGCTTATTCTGGCCGGACTAACATCTAGGATCAGTTGCAAATCTAGGCTTAGGAATCTCAAATCGCCTTAAGATAAATAATCAAAATAAAAGAATTGAGTTTTTGCAACACAAAACAGAATTGGCTTTATCTGAACTTCGCAGCCAGTTATCTTCGATCAATCAAATAATGAGTATCGTTAATGAACATTCAAATAATATCGATCAGGTCATGGAAGTTCACATTTGCTGGCTACGTTAGCTTACTATAGTTCGAAAATAGATCATATCCGTGTGAAATATCACATTTTATTGAAAAGTCAAAAGATTACGTAGAAGCAATTACGTTAGCAACAAAGGGTGTATCTCCTCACCTCATGCCTATTAAAGATCTGACGTTAACTTTGGAAAACGGACGGGAGAAGCTAGGGTTATATTCCTTTATTAGACGCCCATAAAGTAGAGTTCTATTATAGCCTAATATCAGTCAGCGTTGAAAATTATAGAATTATGATCACAATTCCTTTTGATTCTTCCGATGCTTGGCAATCATACAAAATAGCACCGTTTCCTACTTTCATGACGAATAACTCAAATCCAGTAATATATCCAATTTAACGGGGCACTGTACTGATTTCTTCTGATAAGAAATCATTTTACAGTCATTAAGGACTTAGATAAACTCACACATGTTCAGAAGCCATGAATAATAAAATTTGTACAGCTGACTCTTTGAATTCTATCCTATACAACGGATTCATGTGAGTTAGGCATAGTGCTAAACGGCTCTCTCTCTCATACAACGAAGGTTGTCTGGGGAAACTTTATCCCTTTTACGGTAATAAATTCAATTACAGGATGAATAATGGTTTCCTGGATCCGTTATGATAAAGCCGGATTCGACGTGTGTGTCCGGACGGTACCAACGCACCCATGCCCCTATCTTCGTAGCAGCCGATGGTTGTACGGGGACATCTACAAACTACACCGTCAGTAAAGGGGTCAACACGATAATACGTGAGAAGGCGTATTTCGCAAACTACACGTGGGCCTTCCACAATCATCCCGTCACTACCTCTCCCATACAACGCGCGAGTGGCTCATCGTTTGACCGCAACTGGCTGAGATGACCCACGCGTCACCGACTTTATGCAGGTGGCGAAAATCTTCGCTACTACATTCTGCTAGCCGTGTTTCAGCGTGACGGCCATATTGGTTATCGCCGTCAACATCTTTGCTTGGCGTAGGCTGAGGCGTAAACAGAAGGATCTCCAAGGGAACGTATTGGCCCGTCTAGATGTACCCGTTAAACTCAAGTCGTTTGCGTTTAGGGCCGCCTGAACCTGGCCACTTCAGTTCGTGCCTAGGGAATTGTCTGGGAATTGTGTGTGTGTGAAAAGCGTCCGTATGCTGCAAAAATGTAGGACAAGAAAGACTCACGCCTTTGCATTTGAACAGTTAAGTATCTCCAGGGCGCCTAATAAAGCATTATAGCCCAATATTACATTAATATATTCCTAAAGGTATTTTTTCGGGCACCTAATAAAATATATCAGCCCTATATATTGCTTTTCTGCAGATTTCCATAGTTATACTATTATACCATTGTACAATTATATTTATCTATCACAAAGAGTGTCAAGTACTCTTTAACAATTATCCATGATCATGCTATAATCCTTATTTAGTAACCATTATCTTAATCAGGTTACCTGTTATCATATTAATCATGTATACATGTTAATCTTTCGATTTTTACCTTTTTATTGTTTTTGGGTACCTAATCATTATTATTACCAAACATGGATCCATATTTTCCATGCATTTATCTTTGTTTATGAATATGTCAACAAGGGTATGTAACAGAACCTTTTTATGCATTTAATCACTTATTATGTTTAACCTAGACGTATGTTACGAGCACGCTCCTATGAACAATGTTTAAAGTAATTTTTTTTGTTATTCAAGGCTTGAATAGGTAGCAGTCCGAGCCTAATGTAATAGATACATTTATTAAGTTTACAAGATCTGTAAATATAAACCCATGACCTGAGGTCATGGCATAAGGAGGGTTCTACGTGACCAAAGCAGACCTAGATTACGCTATGCGCTGTCTGCAGTAGCCTGATCTAGCTCAGAGCTTTGTCAACATTTTATGTTTATGATAACTTTGCACAACAACTTCCATGGGAAGCGGTTGACCTGTTAACCTACGCCGGAAACTTGTAACTTCCGAGCCGGCGGCCACTACGTATAGTTTTTATATGAATTGCTGAGATAGCTAATGTTCCGCTATCGACGCGATGCTTAGAATGCAGTTCCACGCCAACCATACAAACATACGGTCTTTCCGACCGAGCTGCATTCTCCTAGTATGGAGTTACAGTAATAAAGTTTTGTTATCTTTGTTCAACTTATCTGTTTGAATCATCTCCTTTAGTTAAGAAGAACCACTCTACTAAGATATCCAAGGAGATGGGAGGAACCAGAAATACTTACGAATGACAGTCGTAAGGAGAACACAAAAAAAGTCTATCGTCAAGAGATAAGACTTACATATATATCTCCTTAAGGAAGGAAGTTAATCCAGGAACTCTTTAAATCTTCGTGATTTCCTCATAAATCGCGGAAGAGACAGAATTCCTGTTCGTCTGTAGGGTTTTACGGAAGGAAGTAGATATTTCCTATCCGCCATCATACGCAAACGTCGATGAGATTCTTATAAGAAAACTCCCAAAGCGCTTGCCTCTTCATAACGAGGGAAGAGCATGAATGAAGGAGTGTGTCCGCATTACTCAAGAGGAGCCTCGCGACTGACCTCTCTCTCTTAAGAAGATTTGGAATATTTCGGCGCCTGGCTCCTTGCGCCTAGCGCCTGATAGTTCCGCGCGCCTGGAATGTCGCACGCTAGAAAGGAGACTCGCTCCTGGAACGTTCGCTTGTGTGAAGGTCCCGTGCGCCCTGATAGTTCCGAGCGCCTACTAGACCCCTTTTAGAAAGAGCCTCTTGCGGAAACGTTCAATGGAAGGATCGTCTGATTGCCACTGTACTATAAGGCTCCTTGCTCTAGCCGTCTGTTTTTCTGTTGCAATTTGCGCCAGGCTGGCGCTTCGTCTCTTTGAAGGCGCCTTGCGCCAAGAAAAAATTTTCTAGAACGCGGCTCGCGCTCAGTTGCTAGAACGCGGCTCGCGTTTGGTGTAGGAACGCGGCTCGCGCTAGTCTGTTTTCTGGAACGCGGCTCGCTGCTGGCAGTTGGAACGTGGCTCACGCTAGCTTGCTGGAACGCGGCTTCCTAAGTTCCTGGCTGGCTCTTGCTCAGTGTTCTCTTAGTTTTCGGAGAACGCGCTAGATCATCAAAACATATACATTCTTCGTCTTTTCGGATGTAAGATGAAGAGACGCACTTTTTTAAGGATGCCTTTCATGGGCTATCCTTGGCAGTCTGGGACGCTCTACAGAACCTGCCGAGGGGACGCCTGACCGTGGGATTCTCTGAACCCTTACGGCTTTCGACATTCCTTCTCCCCTGGGCTTGGGAGCTTGAAAGAGGTCTAGGCCTGGGAGCGAGACAGAGCCGATCAGACGCACCTCCACTGCAATGGGGTGGGAACTAGTAATCACTTCTTACCTTTCAATAGCTCACATTTTGAGCCACAATCCTTGTCTTCAAATTGCAATTATGAATTTGAAGTTTCTGCGAAGTAAGAAGGTGATGAGGATGCAACACTACTAGTACTGTTAATACTCTAATTGCTCGTTAGTACGAGTTTCTAAAAAACAACTTTTAAAGAAACGTATCTAGTTACATGCTTTACTGACTCCCTAAGTAGGAAGTCATATATTTCCTCAATCAATTCTAACACTTATTACACATATTAATGAATAAAATATTATATTTCCCTTTCTTGCAAACTATGTGAGTGTCTACCGAAAATTTCGGTAGTTACACGTCATATATTCTTCGAAATTTTCGAAGCCAAATTCATTAAAAAGTTAATAAAAGCGTATGCCGAACCAAAGACCCAGTACTTCCCTGCAAAAGACAGCCCAGAAGATCGATGGTGATGAAAAACGAAAATCAAGTCAGGAGGTAGCAACAACATATGTTGACACTACCGCGACAGAGAAAATCTGGTTCTAGAACGGGAACGGTTCCTATTCCTGCAACCCAGCGGGCCAGGGGGTAGATCACCTGACCTACCTGCAGCGTGTGCCGCGAAATTCGAATTTCTGTCGGACGTCAGAGACATAAGCTAAGTATATATCTGCCGGGGAAGTTGCATGTACAAAAATGAACTTTACCTCTCCATTACATAGCTGATTTCCACATTTCAAAAATGAGGTGGGTAAAGTGGAAATAAGCCCACTCATTAAAGACTCTTTAGTAAGTGTGTGTTTTAACCTGTGATGCCCCTTTCAGCAGAGGGAAGGGTAGGGTTACTGTGGCAAAACCCTGCAGAGCCAATGATGGATAACTAAAAAGTGCATCAGTACAAAAAGGTAAACAATAAACACCCAGGATGTTAATTTCTCTATGGAACATACATATACACATTATTCACAGAAAATTCACCTATTTGCTGTATGTTTCACTGAGAACTATTAACTAATTATTGTATTTTCATATAATTTTCGTAACTAAATGCACTTTTTGTCACAAAACTATTAAAATACTCAAGAATAAGCATTTTTAGAGGTTTTGTTTTTAGTGTTTGAACTATCAAAATAGGGGTTTTAAGTATTTGCAAATTTTTTTTCACAGAGAGGGCTGGTATGCATTCCCCCAAGAATCCAGGAGGTCCACTTTTTGGGTCTTTGGTAATTGCAGGGGATAAGGACCACAACCACCCACATTATGCAAATTACAAAATTTGCTAAAGTATCGAAAAAATTATGAACTCGAATCAGATCTTAATAATAATAAAATAGTGCCCCTGAAAGCTACTTGAAATAAGAGACAATACTTCACCAAAATCTGGTTAAATAACTGGCAAATAATGAACAAAGCAGCTGCAAACACACGACGTTTACACTGGGCACGTCAGAAACATAATGGGGTTGTCTGCTAAGTCATTCCTATTAGTATTCCCATTAGTGGGCAGGACTAGTCATCTTCACTAAACAATTGAAGCACTGGCGCAAATTTTTAATTTAAGCTTCTGCATGAGATAGCAACCATAGCTATCTAATTACGTACTTGGTAAGCCACTTAAAAAAATAATTTAAGTACATTTTACATTAATTTATCTAAAAGTAAAAATTTGTCACTACATATATGGATTTAACTCAGCTCTTTATGGTAAAAACAAATTTATTACTGTAGTTTTAATGGTTCATGAATATGTTGAAATTTAGCTACTGGCTCCCTGTAATTATTATAGCTTTTATTTTATTTGCTATGCTTTCTCACACATACCAAACTACCATGCAACAATATGATATTGTTATGATACAATAAAGTTTGTTCATACTTACTTGGCAGATATATATATAGCTGTATTTTCTGAAGTCCGACAGAATTTCAAAAACTTCCGGCACACGCAGTGGTCGGCCAGGTGGTTAGTACCCATTCCCGCCGCTGGGAGGCGGGTATTAGGAACCATTCCCATTTTCTATTCATAATTTTATTTCCACTGTCCCCTGAGGGGAGGTGGGTGGGTACTTGATTATATATATCTGCCAGGTAAGTATGAACAAACTTTATTGTATCATAACAATATCATTTTGTTCATGAAACTTACCTGTCAGATATATATATAGCTGAATCCCACCGTTGGAGGTGGGAAGGGACAGAATAGAAGGATTTTGGAAAACAAATGCATGCAGATGATTTACATCTTGGTTCCACCTGTTAGCATAGCTGACTTCGTGATTACTGTCACCCAAGTCTGCTTCTGCTTTACTAGAGTTGCCAGCGAGGTAGAGAACTATATAGCTGGTGCACTCCAGATGATCTGTCAACGGGGGCGTGACCACAATGTGACTAGACCATACTGACCATACCATGAGGGCTAAGAAGTAAAATAAATAAATATATATATATCACCAGCTGACCAACCTAGCCAAAGTTAAGGTGTTTTAACTAAGGCTTAAGAGTTAAGAAGTCGCCATTGGCGGCGACTCAATAACTAAATTAAGAGCTCTTCCTAACCATTTTCTACAGGATAGGATGAGTGGTACTTCTTGCCCCCAAGATTCTGTCTGCAGACACGTATGGCCCTAGCGAGCAGCAGATCTCATATGCCGTCTTCACATCCCGCAGGAAGTGTGAAGCGAACACAGAGTTGCTTCTCTAAAACGTGGTACTCAGTATGTTACTGAGTGCCATGCTCTGTTGAAATGCTTCCGAGGCCGCGCCCTCACCTCGTGAGCATTCAGATCAGATTTCAAATCTTTGTGCAAACACAATGAAGGAGCCTTTTTGAAAGAACTCCTTAACACTAAAGCCAGGGTGTTCTTTGATATGGGCAAGTCTGGTCTTTTTCGGAACACTGCAGATTGTCCGAAGGACTTCAACTTTCTTTAGTTTTATGTAGATAAAACTTGAGAGACCCGACAGGGCACAGGACTCTCTCTGGCTCTTGCCCAATAACTTGTGCCATCCCTTGATTCCAAGCTCTTGGCCCAAGAACTAGACGGGTTTCCATTCTTAGGCCACAACGGAAGGTTTAGCGAACACACCGCATTGTGTTCCCTAAAGCCAAAACTTCTGACGATGGCTTAATACCTCACTAACTCTCTTTGTCGTATCTAGAGTGGTTAGAAAATAGGTCTTTCTGGTCACGTGCAATAAGTTAACCGAAAGGAGAGGTTCGAAATGCTTTGACATCAAGAACTTCAGACTGCGTCTAAGTTCCATATAGAAAGCTTCGATCTGGACATGCACAGTCAGTCCGTCTGTACTAAAGTCAGGTGACCGACCAGGTGACCAGTCAGACGAATCAAGGACAGCAAGGCTGTACCCTGAAGACTATAATGCACTATTCTTCGCTGAAGGATGAGTGTCTGGACTGCATGGGCGATTCAAGCTAAGCAAACCTTGGGGGTGTATCAACTCAACCCAACGTCGTCAGCGAATCAACTCATGAGCAACTCCTGACTCGAGCTTCTGGTGCCAGAAGAAAGGAGCGCAGAGCAAAAAGGCGATTCAGTCCCGAAGGACGAATGCCTGACAGTCCAACCTGGTCTCATGTTACACGATCATCGGGGGTGTATCAACGCAACCGACTTCATCAACAAGAAACTCAGGGCTACTAAATGTCACCTGATCTCGCACGAGTGTCTGACTCCGAGAAAACAGGTGAGACAAAAAGTAGATGGTGAGCGAGTTTCAAGATTCCACAGAACTCGAAGATCGTGAGCCCAAAGGCCGTCAACAACATATTTGCGTATTCTTTAATAGTTGTGACTGCCAGCTTATCCCATTCTTCAGACGGAAAGGGAAGACGGTAATCTTATTCCCGTCAACATCTCGATAGTCTGAACGTACTCAGAGCGGAGAGGTTAAAGGTACCTTTCGTGTTAGAGTAGACCGACTCTCTCGGAAAAGGTCCTTGGAAAGTGAACTAGGAAGGATGTGACCTCTGTGAATCCAGGATCTTGAAGGCCAACATGGGGCGATCAGCATCATTGTCGCTCCCTGTGACGTCATAAATCATCTTATCACATTTCCTAAGCGTTTGAAAAAAGGGGAAAAAGAGACTAAACATCCATCCCCGTTCAATACCATAGGATGGCGTGTAATGCTACCGCTCCCAGATCGAGAATAAGGGAGCAGAGAAGAAGAAGCCTCTTCGTCCTCAACATAGCGAAGAGATGAATGAAAGGACGTCCTTAAAGTCTCCACAACTCTCAACATACTTCTAAACAAAGATTCCACTCGGAAGTCAGTAGTTGCTGCCGTCGATCGAGAAGATTCGTACGGACTTTTGCAATCCTGTAACGAACCTCTAGAGAATCGTTACGTTCTATGCCTGTTGTTATAATACGCTCTTTCTCGTAAACTCGAACAGGGACCGAGAGAAGATACTTCTTAAGATATGAGAGAGCTGTGGAAATCCGAGTTGATCTGGACCACTGGTTCCAAAAACTCGTTTCGAGGACTGGAGGGACAACCGAATTGCTTCCACTTCTTTCAGATCATGTTCCAGGACATCTGAAACCCTCTCCAGATTGTTCCCGGCACCTTCTCCTCTATCGCCTCAGGTGATACATTGACCGCACTGAGAGATGGTTTCACGAATCATTCCTAGATCTTGCATACAATTTCAGTTTTCCGGTAGGAAAAAACTGTAGAGGTCTGAATTGCAGTCTATTCAGGGAAACAAATTTCTTCAGGAAGGAAATGGTCCCCAGCATACTCTTCCATTCCCTCACCGAGTATGCTTACTTCCCTAATAAGGCTGCGCTTTGCCTAAGCAGGAGAGCATATAATAGTGCAATATTGTGGTAGACTCGTAGTCCTATACCGTGCGGTAACGAGCACCGAAAGAAGTAAGAGATATCTCTGTTGAACATAGTAAGGCAAAACGAATGCAATGTTTATTCATTCATGTAAGAAATCCCCTCAATCTTAGGCTAAAGTCCGTGATTGTAGGGCAGAGATACAGTTAGTCAGTCAATCCCGCAGGAGAGAGAGACGTAACCGCCAGCACAGAGATACGGTTAGTCAGTCAATCCTGCAGGAGAGAGAGACGTTACCTTCCGCGCATGACAGCGAACGAGCTGCTACTGGCTCGGTTGGACTGGAGCTGGAGGACAGTGACAGCAGCTTACTTTCGTCGTCTCTTACCGTTATGCCTGGGTTGCCAGCTAACCTATTCTACGAAGAAATAGGTCCGTTATTTTTTGAGCAGAAAGAGACTCTCAAGCTGGTATATTTAAGCGAAACAGAAAACGCTAAATATATAGGTGCGTTTGTGTCGTCAAAACACTACCATACAACGGTAAAAGATAAATCGGAAACTTCTGGAAGGCTGCAGGGAGTAACGATTAAATGTCCATAAAATAATAGACAATAGACCTCTTGGTTGCCATCCGAAGAGGTAACTACAGCAAGCGTATATGACTTGAACCAACCAGTAGTAAAATAACGCACGGCAAAATATGATATTGTTATGATACAATAAAGTTTGTTCATACTTACCTGGCAGACATATCTATAGCTGAATTCGGAAATACAGCTACATATATATCTGACTGGCAAGTTTCATGAACAAATCTTAGAGAATCGAAGCGGACAGTTCAAGCTTCTTATATTATTGGACATAAAGCGTTCATTGACGTAGTCTACAAGTCTATTTCTTGTACGAGTCTGCTATTGATGAATGAGAGCTCTTCCGAATCTTGTCAATAAGAGCTCATCCGCTTACGCAATATAAAGTTATTGAGATGTTTGTCAATGAGAACTAACCCATTTAAGGGACAAAGAGATATTTGTCAATGAGGGGATACCCACTTACTTGACAAAACGATAGTATATTGTCAATGGGGGAAAGTCACTGAATTGACAAAACGTAATCCAGGAAGTCGAGCATATTAATTTTCCGATTCACGTATCAATCGAGGAAGGGGCAAGAACCCTGTTAAGAGACTGGGCTTACGGCAGGTAGGACCCCGATGTTCAACTTCGGCAGCGTAGTCCCGAACTAGGAACTAACAAAATCTATCATCTGAAAAGCCCCTTCAGATGTACTAAAAAGCTTGCAAACTAAATTTATTGGCAGTATGGCAAAGGAAGTCCTGTCTTTGCGCTTTCCTGAAGAGCGTCCTCTTGATGAGTGCCTTTGCAAGAATCCTACTGAACGTTTTCGAGCATCATGACGTGGAGGACGTCGAGCTTTTACATAACCGGTAACTGCCTTATCGCAAAGTCTTGACTGCGGTAGAGCAAACGAGATCTTCCCTTGAGCTTTCCTTAACTCCATCCACCTTTGCGAAAAGCAATATAAATTGAGAGACCTCTTGAATTCACGAAACCCGAGGTCTTGCTGGGTTTCGAAGACGAAGTTGTCTGTTCACTTTAAGCTTCCTCCGAAGCACTGCTTACTTCACATTCTTTGCAGGTGAGGTAGAAGGTATCACCGAAGGTAGAGGTAAAAATTCTTTAGGCCCAAATCATAAACAAGAGCATGAAGAGTTCAACAGAAACGTTCAGCCAGGCGACACACCTGGCGTGCGCTCGGCGTCCACTGGCGTGCACGCTCGGCGTCCACTGGTGCGCGCTTGGCGTGCACTCGCGTGCGCCTGGCATCCATCCGAGCGTTCCGCCCAAGCCGAGCGTCAAAAGAAGCGTGCAGAAAAGCGTCACGCTCCTGACAGGCGTCAAAACAAGCGAGAGAAACTGCCTTCAGGGAAGAGCAAGATACATCTTGGAGAGAAATCCGACTACACGAAGCAGTCTCAGGAGAAGGGTTGATCATGTGAGAATACGAGGGGCGAGGGAACGCCTTCTTATTCTCACAGTAACAAAGCTCGGACGTCCGCTCTCACGAGGGGCGAGGGAACGCCTTCTTATTCTCACAGTAACAAAGCTCGGACGTCCGCTCTCAAAAGCGTCCTGCTACTATGACATCTTTTTCGTATTTCTCGGTGGAAAGACGTACACGTGATCAGGCGATGTTCGCCTTCTTACTTCTCACTGAAACTCATAACGAGAGAGAGGTCGTGAAGCGTCCTCTTCTATAAAGCTTCTATTTAGAGGGCGCGAGTCCTTCCGAAAGCTCCAACCCCTGCACGGGGAGGACGCTTCGGAGGACGAGAAGCAATCCTTCAGGATTCGTGCACGTGCACGCACTTTGGCAGCCTGGGAGTATCTTCAGGTCTGCCGAAGGCACGTCAGATCGGTGGGGGTTCCTCGTAACCCTCCTTCGGCTTTCGACATGCTCTCTCCCTGTTCCTGGGAGTCAAGCAGAGATCCCGGCCTAGAGGCGAAATAAGGCCGATCTGACGCACCCTCCACTACACAAGGGGCACTGTACTGCACTTAGCCACTTCACTTTTGCTCTAAAGCAAGCACTTTCGATTCTAAGTTACGAATCGAAAGAGTATTAGAGAAAGGGCAATACCCTCTACAGACACTGTTTTAGGGCCCGAAGGCAACACTACAGGGTTAGGAGGTACAATTACAGAAGTAGCACTCTTCACAACAATGAAGGAGAGCGAGCACCTCTCGCAGACATATTCATAGCCCGTAGGCCATACTACAGGGTTAGGCAAAATGAAAGTTTTTTTTCCTACAGGAAGGTTAGCAGGTTCCCACTACCCTGACTTTTGTTACTGATTAATTGCATACATCCGAATCATAACGTCTTCCTTACGGTAATAGACAAAGTCTCAACACTCCTTACATGACAAATCTCAACAAAGAAGCAGACCCATACCCCTCGTGCATACCAGAGCGATCTACCGAAGCTTTCGGTAGCCACACCCTATCTTTGCAGACAACACCCTCTGAAACTAGCCTAACTAGATTCAGATATCTTATGCAAATTCAAATCAATTTAAGATAGCGTATGCCTAGCCACAAATCCAAGTAAATAAATCAAAAGACAATTAAGATACTTAGCGGCAATGAAGTTTCCAAAATCCTAAGATGGAGGTACTAAAAACAGGTGTTTCCAGCACCGGCGACAGAAAAATGATGAATAGAATATGGGAATGGTTCCTGATACCCGCCTCCCAGCGGCGGGAATGGGTACTAACCACCTGGCCGACCACTGCGTGTGCTGGAAGTTTTTGAAATTCTGTCGGACTTCAGAAAATACAGCTATATATATACGTATATCTGACAGGTAAGTTTCATGAACACATCAGTTTTTAATTGCTAATAGCAAATTCTATCATGAGAAATACCCTTAAAATAACGATTCAGTACATTATCACTAACAAAACATGATACTTAGTAAATGTGAGGTGCACATGTCAAACACAGAATTGAAAAGTGGCAGAAATTGAACCATCCCTAAAGTTTATGAACTCACACCAACATCCAACTTACTGATAATTGCACTAGCTCTTTTGTCTTTGTAAGGCTCTCACTGAGAAAAAAATAAACTATATTCAAATCCACAAAATTTTCTATTCAGCACTCACCTTACTTTGTATATAAAATGATCCGCCTTGTTTTCGATCATTTACAGAAAATAAATAGTCAAAATTCTTTTGTATCTTTTCTGGATGAAGTTCTTCCACATTAATTATCTGTTTGGCTTCTTCTAGACTCATACCCAATTTCTGATTAGTTGCTGAATGTTTAGCTCCTGCAGCTCCTCCTCCAGCTCTCTGTGCAGCAGCCTGACTAGCTGTTGATATAAGTTTCATTAAGTAGAAAAAATAGCACTGCAATCCAAAGTCTCACATTACATTATTTAACCATACAGTCAAACCTCGGTGTTTGTACGCCTCTCTTTTCGTACGTTTTGGTTTTCGTAGACTTTTTCCATTAAATTTTGTCTCAGTTATCGTACGTTTCTTCAGTTTTCATACACTCAGAAATGTTCCATCCAAGGCCAGGGGTGTGACCGGGCCCCATATCGAGCGCCCACACAGTGTCTCGTATTCTCTCGTGATCCATTCTGGCTTGTTTCTCACTGAACAAGCATCACTGTACTTGCAGTCTGCATCAGAGCATGTGTTTGTTTTGTTTTGTTCTATTTTGCTGTTAAAATTCATTGCAACAAAGTCATCATGGGGCCAAAGAAAGTTGCAAGTGACAGCCCTTTGGTAAAAAAGACCAGAAATATGATAGAAGTAAAAAAGTACTTGTAATGAAGTATGAAAGTGGTGCACGTGTAGCTGATCTACACATGTCAACAATCAGCTCTATCCTAGCAAAGAAACATGAAATCAAGGCAGTTGATGTTGCGAAAAGGGTCACATCATTATTGAAACAGAGATCGCAACTAGTGGAATATGTTGAAAAGCTGTTGGTGTGGATCAATGAAAAACAATTAGTGAGGGAATAGTGTGTCTGAAGCAATAATTTGTGAGAAAGCTAGGATGTTACATGCTGATTTTAGTAAGAAAATGTCAACAACAAGTGCTGCTCTTAGTGATTTCAAGGCCAGCAGAGGCTGGGTTTGAAAAATTTAAAAAGCATACAGGCATACATAGCGTCGTACGGCATGGGGAGGCTGCAAGTTCCAATAAACACGGTGCCGAAGAATTTGTTGAATTCAAAGAGTATCTTGAGGCTGAAGGATTCCTCCCCAACAGGTCTTCAATTGTGATGAGACAGAGGCCTGTTTTGGAAAAAAAAATGCCAAAGCGGACCTACATCATGCAGGAGGAAAGTTCATTGCCAGGGCACAAGCCTATGAAGGATAGCCTAACACTCTTAGTCTGTGGGGAACGCCAATGGGGACTTTAAAGTGAAGCCCCTACCTGTGTATCACTGTGAAACCCCAAGTGTTAAAGAAAAACAATGTGATCAAGAATAAACTGCCTGTGATGTGGAAGACTAATAGAAAGGCATGGGTCACAAGGCAAACCTTTGTTGAGTGGATCAATGAAATGTTTGGCCAAAGTGTGAAAAAATACCTGCAAAAATCAATTGGCCTCAAGTGCATCCTGGTAATGGACAATGCTCCTGCACATCCTACTGGCCTGGAAGACCAGTTACTGGATGAATTTAAATTCACTATGGTCAAGTTCTTGCCCCTTAATACCATTCCTCTCATTCAGCCCATGGACCAACAGATCATTTCAAACTCCAAAAAAATCTACACCACGGCACTGTTTCAAAGGTGCTTTGAAAGTGGGTTTGCATATTAATGAATAAATCCAATCAATTATTAATATCAGACACAGTACGTAGTATACCCATATTTATTAAAAAAAATGAAAAATGAAAGATCCCACTGGGAAAATGATCAACGGCCAGTCAGCAAGAGCTCACAAAAACATGTCTTCATCGGAAGACGGCTGAAAGAAAAGTGAAGTGTTAACAGGCAGGCCTACCTGCCTGCCACAAGGTAGTTACTGCCTAACCACCTTGTTCAACAATTTAACGGCCATAATTCCAACTGTGCCGAAAGTAATTCCCTCATGTAAAGGACCGAGGGTTTGTTTTTTGTGTAGGAACAAATAATTATATAAAGCAAATTATTGAGTAACTTGTGCCATTATCAGTCAAATAATCACGATCCCAGTAACATTCAATTACTATGTAGTGTGTGTATTTTTGGGCTTTATCGAATATGCTTTTGTTGAAAATATGTTAGTGAACATATGGTCATATTTGTCCCACTAGTTTATTATTAATGATGTTAATTATCTCACATTCATTTAACAGTATGTACTATATTAATATTATATAAAAAATAAACTATATGTAATGAAAAAATAACTAGTATAATGAAAAAACAGGAAAAAAACAAGGCAAAAATGCTTTCATTACAGTAGTAATGTTCAAAAAATTTCAAAAACCAAAACACATCTGGCCCTAGGGATTTCGGATCAAGGATTGTGTACCTGTAGTTTTATCAAAAATAGTGCATTTTATGATGAAACTGATAAAAAAAACACAGGAATTTCTGGATATTTCTCACTGAAAAATACTTTGAATAGGCGAATTTCCCGTGAATAATGGGTAGATATGGTCTAAAAAGAAAAAAAAAACCACGAATCCGGAGAACACGAATATGGGGGCCCCACTGTATGTGCTACATTAGTTAAACTGTGTCCGTGAACATAGGAAAATAACATAATTAAAATGAAATTTTCATTATTAAAATGAAGTTTTATTGTATACTTACCGAACAATTATACAGCCGTGATTTCCACGAGCGGCAGGATACTAAATTCAAATTTAGCGCGTAGGCGTCGCCAACACTGGTGGTGATGACGTCATCTCCCTCCACTCGCGGGAGAACCAGGTACAACTGCCCAGGTGAATCCAATTCTTTCTGCCCGTCCATCCACCTAAGGGGAGGAGGGTGGGTATAATCATAATTGTTCGGTAAGTATACAATAAAACTTCATTTTAATAATGAAAATTTCATTTTTATTGTAGTGTCTTACCGAACAATTATACAGCTGATTACACATTTATGGGAAGGTGGGATTCAGTGGACCACTAGTATTTCTAAATGGTTACATTTATTACAATACCATAAACACTCAGGTGTCTGTTGTACCTTACCTTGTAAGAGAGCTACAGCAGACTGTTACTGCCTCTGGTCGGTGCTCTTCTTACTATTGTAGAGGAATTGGAATTTGACCAAAGTTAGCCTCTACAGGAGTGGAATCCTTCCGTAGTTCAAGCGAGTCAAGGCTGACTGACGGAGGATAGTAACAACAAAGATTGCCCTTGCCCTGGGCTAAGACCAGAAATTCAATCATACAAAACATTTGTCAACAACACCACATTTAAAAACATATATACCCAACCATTGTAAAATCTGACCTAACAGACTGGTGAGTATCCCAGGTACTCAGTACCCCCAGCTTCCCTTGAACTCGACAACCTATTCAAGGTGAAAAGTTAGCATAGAGGTGCGACCCCTGTGCCGTTTCTCCCAACACCATGCCAGAAACCGCCACCGGACCTAACGTTTTACAATTCTCGAAAACCGTTTCTATCTCCTTGAGATAATGACTCGCAAAAACCGAATTCGATCTCCAGAACGTGCTCTGAAGAATCGAAGCTAAAGATAAATTCTTTCTGAATGCTAAAGAAGTTGCCACTGCTCTAACATCGTGAGCTTTAACTCTCAGAACGGAAGATTGTCGTTCTCGGACTGCGAGTGAGCTTCCCTGATAAGCTCTCTAATAAAGAACGATATAGCGTTCTTAGAAAGAGGACGAGAGGGATTTTGAACCGAGGTCCAGAGCTTAGAAGATTGTCCTCTAATACCCTTAGTGGCAAACAGATACTGCTTAATAGCCCTGACTGGACATAAGAGCCTTTTCTCCTCCTCATGTCCAACCAAATCGGATAAGTTCCTTACCACAAAACTCCTCGGCCAAGGATTAGAAGGATTCTCATTTTTGGCTAGAAAGGTCAAAGATACTGAAAATATAGCATTGCCTTGAGAGAAACCGACTCTTTTGTCTATAGCGTGCAATTCGCTAACAACGCTTAGCAGAAGCTAGTGCAATAAGAAAAAAGTGCCTTCTTAGTCAAGTTCCTGAGTGAAGCCGACTTCAAAGGCTCAAACGGTGGCCCCATGAGGAACTTAAGCACCACATCTAAGTTCCAAGCCACTGTATCCTGCGGGAGCTTAGTGGTTTCGAAAGACCTAATGAGGTCCGACAGATCTGAATTGGAGGAAATATCCAAACCTCGATGTCGAAAAACTGAAGAGAGCATGGCTCTATATCCTCTGATCGTCGAAGGAGCCAGTTTCTTAGAGTTCCTAAGAAATAGAAGAAAATCTGCTATTTCTGTTAAAGAGGTCGCAGAAGTAGAGACTTTAGCATTTCTACACCACTCTCTGAGATTCTCCACTTCCCTTGATAGAGTTTGTTAGAAGACTCTCTCCTACAACGAGCGATAGCTCTGCATCTCTTCTTGAAAACCCTTTCGCTCTGACAAGATTCGGACAGTCGAATCCTGTCAGAGCTAGAGCGGGACAAGTTTTGGTGGAACCTCTTGAAGTGAGGTTGTTTGAGAAGCCACTTCTCTGGAGGAAGAAGTCTGGGGAAGTCTACTCACAACTGGAGAAGGTCCGGGAACCACTCTTTCCTGGGCCAAAAGGGAGCGATTAACGTTAGTGTTACATTGGCTTGTGCGACATGAACTTGTTCAGCACCTCTCTATTAGACGAACGGAGGGAATGCATAAGCTTCCAGACCCGACCAATCCAACAGCATTGCGTCCACCGACCAAGCTAGAGGATCTGGAACTGGAGAACAAAAGAGAGGAGGACGGTTGTTCCTTGATGTCGCGAACAGGTCTATGGACGGTCGTCCCCAAAGGCGCCAAAGTTTCTGACAAATCTTGTTGTCCAAAGTCCACTCCAGAGGTAACACTTGCTGTTGACGACTAACTCGTCGCCAAGACGTTCATCTTTCCCGGAACAAATCTCGGGGACTAGCTGAACCTTCGCTTCGTTTGACCACAGGAGGAGATCCTTGGCTACTTCGTATAGAGAGAAAGACTGATCTGTGTTTCCGCACGTACGAGAGAGCCGTGGAGTTGTCGGAATGCACTGCCACTACCCGACCTTCTACTAAGCTCCGAAACTGTCTGAGCCCCAGGAAATGCTAAAAGTTCCTTTACATTTATGTGGAACTTCTTCTCCTTCTCCGACCAAGCTCCTGAAGTCCGTTGATTTCCCCAGCAGGGCTCCCCAACCTGTGTCCGATGCGTCGGGTAAAAGAACTGTAGGTTCGGGAGGATGGGTCGTAAATCTAACCCTTCTTCCAACCTTGCTCGAGAGAGCCACCACCTTAGATCCTCTTTTATTGATCTGTGACAGGAAAGGTATCGAGTCTGGTTGTGTCTTCCCCTGCACCAAGAGGCTCTCAGGAAAAACTGCAGAGGTCTCATGTGCAGTCTTCCCAACGTCACAAATTTCTCCACTGACGTCATTGCCCAGGAGCCTCATCCACTGATTGCAGAAACTTACCTTTTTGTCCAAGAACTCCTGAACTGTCTCCAGACGCCTTGAACCCTCTTCGGGGACAGAAAAGCCCGAAAAACTTGAGCATTCAGAATCATCCCCAAATAAAGGATGCTCTGAGATGGAACCAACTGGGACTTCTGTTTGTTGACCAGAATTCCTAACTTTCTGGCAAGATCCAGAGTTGTTCCAAGGTCCTTCATGCACCGACTCTCTGATTCCGACCGGAGAAGCCAATCGTCCAGATAGAGGGAGATTCTTACTCCTAATATGTGCAGCCAGCTTCCTATCGGGGATAGAACCCTGGTGAAAACTTGAGGAGCGGTCGCTAGTCTGAAGCAAAGCGCCCGAAACTGAAACACCTTGCCTTCGAACATGAACCTCAGGTACTTCCGAGATTCGCGATGTATCGGAATGTGAAAATAAGCGTCTTGCATGTCCAGAGAGATCATCCAATCCCCCTGTCTGATGGACTCCAGAAACCGACCGAGTGGTCTCCATTGAAATTTGTTTTCTGGACATGCAAGTTCAGGGCGCTCACATCCAAAACCGGCCTCCAGCCCCCTGATGACTTGGGAACTACAAAAAGGCGATTGTAAAAGCCTGGAGGAAAATCCCCCTCTATCTGTTCTATCGCTTCTTTGAGAACAAGCGCTTCCACTTCTGCGGCTAGCGCCAGAAATTTGTCTGAGCCCGGAGAGTATGCCTGGAATGGAATTGGCAGCAGGTGAGCAGAGGGAGGTGAGTGAAACGAGAGGAATACGATAGCCGAACTTGAGTACTTGCACTACCCAGGCTTCTGCTCCTCTGTTTTCCCATTCCTCCCAAAACAGAGCCAGCCTGGCTCCCACTGGTGCATAAAGAACCGAGCTTTCATTTGGAAGGTTTGTTAACCTTGGCCGAGGCCTTAGACTGAGGTCGCAAATTCGACTTCGGCCGAAAGAAGCGCTTGGGTTTTCTCCCTCGAAAAGGCGCTTGGGCCAGAGGAGAAACCGAAGGAACAGTCTCCAAAGGAGCTTTAGGTCTCTTAGTAGACTGTGCCAGTAAATCCGAAGTAGATTTCTTATCTAGTGCAGACGAAATTGACAACACTACATCGTCTGGAAAGAGGTTATCTTTCACAAAAGGAGCAAACAAGAGAGCAGACTTCTGTTGGGAAGTAACCCTTTTAGAAGCAAAAGAGCACCAAAGTTGCCTTTTCTTAAGGATACCAAAGGCGATGAGCGAAGCTAACTCATCACACCCATCCCTAATGGATTTGTCCGCACAGGACAGAACACCAATCCAATCCTCCGCTAACTCCTGAGAAAGAGAAGGACAGTCTTCGATCTTGGCCGCTAAAGCGCCAATAGTCCAATCAAGGAAGCTAAAGACTTCCAAAAGTTTAAATTGATTCTTTACAATGTGGTCCAACTCAGGCGCTGTAAAGAAAACTTTCGCTGCGGCGAAAGCAGATCTTCTAGAGGAGTCGATTAAACTGGAGAAGTCTCCCTGGGAGGAGGCAGAAACTCCCAGAGAAGGAGCTTCCCCAGTTACATAAAACCTATACCTCTTACGAAGCAACTTAGAGGGAGGGTAAGCAAAAAGAGCCTTCCCTAAGTCTCTTTTCCTAGACATCCATTTCTCCGTCTCTTTCAACGAATGTCTAACCGCTTTAGATAGAACAAGTTTTGGGAGGAGAGGGTCTGAAGTTTTCCTCCTCATCAAAAAAGTCGAAGTTGGCGAGCGCGGAGCCGCTTTCTCAAAATAATCTGGATAAGACACCAGAAGAAATCTAAGGAGACGTGAATAACACGAGAGGTGATGTGAATCCTCCTCCTCTACTTCTTCTTCATTCTCCGATACCGCCGAAGAAGTAGACGGAACTACAACCGGATCTGAAGGTTTCGAACCACCCTTGGACTCATTCATCCAGTTGGTTAACATCTCTAACTGCTGCGCAAAGGCGCCAGAGACGAATCAAAAACAGTTAACGTAGGCTTGGAAGAGCCTAAATGTTCAGCAGGAGGCGGAAAAAACTACTTGCGCCTCGACTCGAACCGCCGAAATTCGAGGCGAAACAGACGAGAAAGCGCCTAAAGAAACACCCTTAGAACTGCTAGCAACAGCGCTAAAACCACAATCTCTACTAGTAGATGGAGCCGAAAAAGGCACAGATTGAGGCGACGAACGAGCCGCTAACGGCCGAGGCGCAACCCTACTCTCAGGCTCCTTATACCGCTTGACTGGAGGGGGTGAAGAATCAGCGCCTGAACGCCTCTTTAAGGGACGCGAAACGGGCGAATCTCGCAAGAGCGCCGCGCGACCGGAGACGAAATCGCTTGAATCATTCGAAAGGCGTCTGACCGCAACACCTTTCCAACACTTAACCGAGCCCTGTTGAGGCGCAACAGGCTCAACAAGAGAGGCGCCTGTCGTGGGCAAATCCCGATCGACTCCCTTGGACTTCCGGTATGTCTTCTCCCGGTGCGGGGGAGCTGGACAGTGACCTTTGTCTAGGAGACGTGTCAGGACAGAAAGACGCACCCTCAACTACACTCTTACCTGAAGCCCGCTTTCTCCAAAACGTCTTAACTGAATTACCAAGTTGCAAAACCGTATTCGCTAGTACCGAAAATTTCTGATCTAACCTCGATTCCAGGACTGGCAATGGTGTCGGAAGAACTACACGGGAAGCCGGAGAAGTGGGATTAGGAGAGGAATAGGAGGTGTTAAAGGAGACATAACAATTGAGGAGAAACAGAAGGAACAGATACATCGCAAGACGAAGCAGAGCTAAGTCTACTTTCCCTAAGCGCTGCTTTTCTAATTCTGTCTTTAGTTGTTTAATTTCTCCGAGTATGAACTAAAAAACTTCCATTGAGAATCAGTCCAACCAATACACTCGTTACATGTTCGATCTGCTGAACAAACCTGTCCCCTACACTTAACACATTTAGTGTGAGAATCATACTCTAACTTGGATAATCTAGTTTTACATCCTGAGATGCAAAACCTAACTCCCGACAGACTAGAATCCGACATGGCAACGCCTAAATAATAAGCAAAATAACAACAACGCCAAAAAAGAGTACTTCACCAATTCCGAAGATCAAATCCACAAGAAAAAAGCGAAGCAAAGTCATCCAACCGCACCGACCACCGATGTTCACCGGACGCCGGCAGGAAAAGAATTGGATTCACCTGGGCAGTTGTACCTGGTTCTCCCGCGGTGGATGGGAGATGACGTCATCACCACCAGTGTTGGCGACGCCTACGCGCTAAATTTGAATTTAGTATCCTGCCGCTCGTGGAAATCACGGCTGTATAATTGTTCGGTAAGACACTACAATAAAAACTAGAAGTATAAATGACACAAACAGTATCCAATACATGAGCAGAACAGATTCAGGAAGGAACAGCAAGAAGGTACAGAAATATGAAATTTTCATTATTAAAATGAAGTTTTATTGTATACTTACCGAACAATTATAGAGCCGTGATTTCCACGAGCGGCAGGATACTAAATTCAAATTTAGCGCGTCGGCGTCGCCAACACTGGTGGTGATGACGTCATCTCCCTCCACTCGCGGGAGAACCAGGTACAACTGCCCAGGTGAATCCAATTCTTTCTGCCCGGTCCGTCCACCTAAGGGGAGGAGGGTGGGTATAATCATAATTGTTCGGTAAGTATACAATAAAACTTCATTTTAATAATGAAAATTTCATTTTTATTGTAGTGTCTTACCGAACAATTATAGAGCTGATTACACATTTATGGGAAGGTGGGATTCAGTGGACCACTAGTATTTTTAAATGGTTACATTTATTGCAATACCAGTAAACACTCAAGGTGTCTGTTGTACCTTACCTTGTAAGAGAGCTACAGCAGACTGTTACTGCCTCTGGTCGGTGCTCTTCTTACTATTGTAGAGGAATTGGAATTTGCCCAAAGTTAGCCTCTACAGGAGTGGAATCCTTCCGTAGTTCAAGCGAGTCAAGGCTGACTGACGGAGGATAGTAAACAACAAAGATTGCCCTGACCCTGGGCTGGGCTAAGACCAGAAATTCAATCATACAAAACATTTGTCACAACACCAGATTTAAAAACATATATACCCAACCATTGTAAAATCTGACCTAACAGACTGGTGAGTATCCAGGTACTCAGTACCCCCAGCTTCCCTTGAACTCGACAACCTATTCAAGGTGAAAAGTTAGCATAGAGGTGACGACCCCTGTGCCGTTTCTCCAACACCATGCCAGAAACCGCCACCGGACCTAAACGTTTACAATTCTCGAAACCGTTTCTTATCTCTTTGAGATAATGACTCGCAAAAAACCGAATTCGATCTCCAGAACGTCCTCTGAAGAATCGAAGCTAAAGATAAATTCTTCTGAATGCTAAAGAAGTTGCCACTGCTCTAACCTCGTGAGCTTTAACTCTCAGAACGGAAAGATTGTCGTTCTCGGACTGCGAGTGAGCTTCCCTGATAAGCTCTCTAATAAAGAACGATATAGCATTCTTAGAAAGAGGACGAGAGGGATTTTGAACCGAGGTCCAGAGCTTAGAAGATTGTCCTCTGATACCCTTAGTGGCAAACAGATACTGCTTAATAGCCCTGACTGGACATAAGAGCCTTTCTCCTCCTCATGTCCAACCAAATCAGATAAGTTCCTTACCACAAAACTCCTCGGCCAAGGATTAGAAGGATTCTCATTTTTGGCTAGAAAGGGTCAAAGATACCGAAAATACAGCATTGCCTTGAGAGAAACCGACTCTTTTGTCTATAGCGTGCAATTCGCTGACACGCTTAGCAGAAGCTAGTGCAATAAGAAAGAGTGCCTTCTTAGTCAAGTTCCTGAGTGAAGCCGACTTCAAAGGCTCAAACGGTGGCCCCATGAGGAACTTAAGCACCACATCTAAGTTCCAAGCCACTGTATCTTGCGGGAGCTTAGTGGTTTCGAAGACCTAATGAGGTCCGACAGATCTGAATTGGAGGAAATCCATCAAACCTCGATGTCGAAAAACCGAAGAGAGCATGGCTCTATATCCTCTGATCGTCGAAGGAGCCCAGTTTCTTAGAGTTCCTAAGAAATAGAAGAAAATCTGCTATTTCTGTTAAAGAGGTCGCAGAAGTAGAGACTTTAGCACTTCTACACCACTCTCTGAAGATTCTCCACTTCCCTTGATAGAGTTTTTGTTAGAAGACTCTCTCCTACAACGAGCGATAGCTTCTGCAGCTCTTCTTGAAAATCCTTTCGCTCATACAAGATTCCGGACAGTCTGAACCCTGTCAGAGCTAGAGCGACAAGTTTTGGTGGAACCTCTTGAAGTGAGGTTGTTTTGAGAAGCCACTTCTCTGGGAGGAAGAAGTCGGGAAGTCTACTAACAACTGGAGAAGGTCCGGGAACCACTCTTTCCTGGGCCAAAAGGGAGCGATTAACGTTAGCGTTACATTGCTGTGCGACATGAACTTGTTCAGCACCTTCTCTTATTAGACGAACGGAGGGAATTCATATACGCTTCCAGACCCGACCAATCCAACAGCATTGCGTCCACCGACCAAGCTAGAGGATCTGGGACTGGAGAACAAAAGAGAGGAAGACGGTTGTTCCTCGATGTCGCGAACAGGTCTATTGACGGTCGTCCCAAAGGCCGCCAAAGTTTTCTGACAAATCTTGTTGTCCAAAGTCCACTCCAGAGGTAACACTTGCTGTTGACGACTTAACTCGTCCGCCAGGACGTTCATTCTTTCCCGGAACAAATCTCGGGACTAGCTGAACCTTCGCTCGTTTGACCACAGGAGGAGATCCTTGGCTACTTCGTACAGAGAGAAAGACTGAGTCCCCCCGTTTCCGCAGTACGAGAGAGCCGTGGAGTTGTCGGAATGCACTGCCACTACTCGGCCTTCTACTAAGCTCCGAAACTGTCTGAGCCCTAAGAAAAATTGCTAACAGTTCCTTTACATTTATGTGGAACTCTTCTCCTTCTCCGACCAAGCTCCTGAAGTCCGTTGATTTCCCAGTAGGGCTCCCCAACCTGTGTCCGATGCGTCGGAAAAGAACTGTAGGTTCGGGAGGATGGGTCGTAAATCTAACCCTTCTTCAACCTTGCTCGAGAGAGGCCACCACCTTAGGTCCTCTTTTTATTTGATCTGTGACAGGAAAGGTAATCGAGTCTGGTTGTGTCTTCCTGCACCAAGAGGCTCTCAGGAAAAACTGCAGAGGTCTCATGTGCAGTCTTCCCAACGTACAAATTTCTCCACTG
>NC_061107.1:129786078-129791435 GCF_015104395.2 Macrobrachium nipponense | reverse complement strand
CTTATGAGGGTAACGGAAACCAGGAAGATGGACTATAATTATTATAGCTACTGTTAAAAGGTGGCGGTGAGAGAGTGGAAGCAGTAGATACATAAACACATTTTGGAGTAAAGATTTTGAGTGATGGCAGGATGACAGACGAGGTCACAAAGTATGTAAAGCACGAAAGGCAGCAGAATGATTGCAAAAGATTGGGAAGATACTTGGAACATCACTGGAAGCCAAGGTTGGAATGAGTGATCCAACTCTCCTCTATGGACAGAGTGCGGATGTTGAATGCGAATGGAAGAAAGTAGATAGAAGCTGTTTACATTGGTCACCATGACCCTCCAAATGAGATGAATTTCAAATTTATATTAAAAAGTTGAAACAAGAAGAAATGAAAGTAGTAAGTGAAAAAAGTAATGTCACCACAAGTCATGAAATTTCCTTTGAATGTCAAGGGGAAAAGTGCAAGTTTATTTACTGAGATAATTAGGAACTCTGATTTAGATTTAGAAAAAGATCGTTTGGATGAGGCAGAAAACTCTTCAATCTATTAGAAATGAAAGCATGGCGAGAGAGCAACTGGAAAACTGTCTCTTGTGTATATCGCTGGATATTTTATATAAACATCTTTACAATGAAATAACATAATTTTGAAAAAAATGAAGGAAACGGTATCTCAGAAGATTATTATAATTATTATTATTTTTTTGTCTACCACAGTTATTCTATTCGACTGGGTGGTTTTATAGTGTGGGGTTCCGGGTTACATCATGCCTCCTTAGCAATCCGTCACTTTTCTTAATGTGTACGCTGTTTCCAGGAGCACACTCTTCTGTATGAGTCCTGCAGGTACTTCAGTATCTAATTTTTCCAGGTTCCTTTTCAGGGATCTTGGGATCGTGCCTAGCTTATGGGTACAACGTCCACTGGCATAACCCATATAAATATGTATTAGTAGTGGAGAATCGTGTACACCTTCGATTTCATTTTTGTCTCGGTTAGTTGTGATAAGGGAAACTTTTTAATGAAATGCATGGTGAAGCACTAGCAGAAGGAAAACATGTTAAAGAATCCTTATTCTCAATAAAACTCTTTGGTGAAAAAGTTCCTGATAACGTAGTTTTTATTTTGTTTTTTGCTGAGAGACATTTATATTTTCGGATGATATATCTTCATAGTTTTGCTAAAGAATAATAAACAGCAAGGTCAGAAATGCTGGGGAGCTATTAGAAAAATTGTCACTTACAAGTGAATAAATGATTGCTTCGAAAGGAGGCAATATTGTTTTAAAAATCACCTGCAGCTTCTCTGTTTCTATAGAAATCATCTCCAAATGACAACAGAAATCTTATTCTAATCATCAGTCGACTCACTGAGACTTTTAATATATATATATATATATATATATATATATATATATATATATATATATATATATAACTGAATCACGAAAGTTAGGAACGTGATAAATCCATAAATAAAGATAAATGCCACGAAGGAAAAATAACGAAGGAGTCTGCAAGATCTTTCGACTTAAAAGTCCTTTACTGAAGCAGATAAAGGACTTTTAAGTCGAAAGATCTTGCAGACTCCTTCGTTTATTTTTCCTTCGTGGCATTTATTCTTTATAATATAGTATATATATATATATATATATATATATATATATATATAGATATATATATATATATAGAGGAGAGAGAGAGAGGAGAGAGAGGAGATGAGAGAGAGACGAGAGAGAGAGAGAGAGAGAGAGAGAGAGATTAAACAGGCACTGGGTAGTCCCAAGATTAAGGGGAAACGAGGCATCCACGACATCATGTGTACATGAGGCTTAATTTAGGGGAAGTAATCGGTAACCAAACTTTCTTACAAGGCGGGGGTTCGAATACCACTAGGCAAGGAATGGCTACTTTTATTCATCTTGAATATGCCTTCTTGAAATTCATAAAAAATGCTTATCAAAATATATGAAAAGGGTTTTGAAAATCATAAAAAAAACAGCCATAACAAAAGAAAAAAAAAGCAACAAATGATATAACAAAAGAATGTATATTACAATAAAATCTAAAACCACCCTGTTGTACAAAAATGAGATAGGCCTAACATATTAAGAAGAATAAAAAATAAATTGGAACCACCAGGTTTCAGATACAGTATACAAGTAAAAAAAGAAAAGTTCTAATACAAGGAAAGAATCGAGTTTTACTTAGAGAAAAGTAAACCGAGAGAGAAACGTTGCCAAAAAACGAAAAAAAGCAGGAAATATGAAAGGCACCGACGACAGCCACGCCTCCTAAATACTGCAACTTTTATCCCCCGACACCTGTCCGCCTGGAGCCCTAATGGCTACGGTATTTGACACCTAATCTTACCTGTTAATGAAACGGACTAATGGATTGCCGTGCCAGAAACATTAATGGATTTGCTTCAGTCCCTGACATTAAAAAGACAAGAAGACTTGACATATGCAACAGTCCGCTACTTTCACACTTGTGGAGATGTGGTCTAGTCTTTTATTTTCTTCTTTTACACACGTGTCGAAAAGAATATTCTTTGCCAACAACATAAAGAACAATAATGATAATGTTTACTTATAAGTATTTACATTTTATTTTTTTATTTTACTCCACACTCGAGTACTTTCAGTAAAATAAATAATAAAAAAAATAAAATGTAAATACTTATAAGTAAACAGGTTGTACACAGTGATTTTGTGGGTTTCTTTTTCAGTCTTCAGAAGAAAACTGAAAGACATTTTTGTTTGGTTCAATAATGATAATAATAATAACTAACTGCTCACTTGCATAAAAACCATTTTCGACGACAGAAACCACTATAATTTTACTACTATTACTGCTAATAATGAAAAATTCTGAACGTTTCAAAGATGACAAATATAACATCATATGAATACAGAATGAGTTCAGTGTCTGGAATTGATGCTAAATCTTAATCTCTTTATCATATATTTAACACATTTATGTTGTAATGTCAGTTCTTACAGAAACTAAGTTCGACTAATCGCACATCAATACATTCTCAATTATCTCAAAAGATTGGAATAATCGTTTTATACCGACGCAAAAACGAACGAAAGTTATATCCTAACCTTTGAATTATCACAATTTACAGTTAATCAACTATAAATTACAAGAATAAGCATTTAATAGAATTTGTAATTTTACTCATTAAGATTTAGGTAATAATTAGCTTTATTTCTCTTACTTATATATATCAAGAATGACACAATGGCCAAATGAATATCATGATTTTTAAATAATAATAATAATAATAATAATAATAATAATAATAATAATAATAATAATAATAATAATAATCTATCGTATTTTGAACATATCTGGTTCCATTGCCATGTGTCATCGCTGGCTAGTTCTTTAGTCTGTCTCATGTATTGTCCGTGCATTGGTTTGTTGTGCCAGTCCTCTGTTCTGTATGTCATTCTCCCCTCTCTGTATATTTCTGGGTCTTCGTCTACTTTTATTAGTCCTTCTTCCCATGCACTCTTTAGCCACTCGTCTTCACTGGTTTTCAGATATTGCCCCAGTGCTCTGTTCTCGATGTTGACGCAGTCCTCTGTACTTTGTAGTCCTCTCCCTCCTTCCTTTCGTGTTATGTATAGTCTGTCCGTATTTGCTCTTGGGTGTAGTGTTTTGTGTAATGTCATATGTTTCCTGGTTTTCTGATCTATGCTGCGGAGTTCTGCCTTCGTCCATTCCACTATTCCTGCGCTGTATCTGATTACTGGCACTGCCCATGTGTTTATGGCTTTTATCATATTTCCAGCGTTGAGTTTTGACTTGAGTATCGCCTTGAGTCTCTGCATATATTCTTTCCTGATCGTGTCCTTCATCTCTTGGTGTTTTATATCCCCTCCTTCCATTATTCCCAGGTATTTGTATCCAGTCTCATCTATGTGTTTGGTGTTGCTCCCATCTGGTAACTTTATCCCTTCAGTTCTCGTTACTTTGCCTTTTTGTATGTTGACTAAGGCGCATTTTTCTATTCCAAACTTCATCCTGATGTCCCCAGATACAATCCTTACAGTCTAGATTAGGGTATCTATTTCCTAGATGCTCTTACCATACAGCTTGATGTCGTCCTCTTTTCTTGAGTTGGTACCCGGCATCCATCTTCTGTAGTACTTTTGTCATGGGAATCATGGCTACTATAAAGAGTAGTGGGGACAGTGAGTCGCCTTGGAAGATCCCTCTCCTGATATTAACCTCTGCTAGTCTTATTCCAGAGCTTGTAAGTTTTGTATACCAGTTGCGCATTGTATTTTTGAGGAAGCTGATGGTGTTTTCCTCTGGCCCATATATTTTCAGGCATTCTATTAGCCAAGTGTGTGGTATCATGTCGAAGGCTTTCTTCGACATGGGATATGCCAGTGGAAATTGTACCCATAATCATAGGAGCACTAGGCACGATCCCAAGATCCCTGAAAAGGAATCTAGAAAAACTAGAGGCTGAAGTAGCTCCAGGACTCATGCAGAAGATTGTGATCCTAGAAACGGCGCACACAGAAGAAAAGTGATGGACTCCTAAGGAGGCAGGATGCCACCCGGAACCCCACACTATAAATACCACCCAGTCGAATTGGAGGACTGTGATAGAGCATAATAATATAATAATAATAATAATAATAATAATAATAATAATAATAATAATAATAATTAAAAAGAATGGCAGAATTAAGCGAGTTGATTTTATATATTGTTTTTTCTATTTTCCTTACAATTCGCTTCTCAGGCTCAGCGATATTTCTGAGCTGAAGGTAATCTTCTATTTTTACTTTATTAAAACGGGATCTCAGGTTTAGGTCAAGCAGGGGTCGTCGACGACCCCTGCCTGACCTGGACCTGAGATCCTGTTTTAATAAAATAAAAAATAAAAGATTACCTTCAGCATTTATAATTTTTGAAAATTCTCAATATGAATATTGGCCAGTTACTCAGAAACATCGCTGAGCCTGAGAAGCGAATTGTAAAGAAAATAGAAAAAACAATATATAAAATCAACTCGCTTAATTCTGCCATTCTTTTTAACAGCATTTGCATAAAAGAGGGTCTTCTACCAAAAAAAAGAAAAAATAATACTAATAAGGAATGAAGATACCTGTGTAGTTAACCTGAAACTTGGCATATATTGAACAATTTATTTAAGAAATCAATTAAAACGAATGAAAAAAATGTCATGTACTGGTAAAGGACTTTCACTTCATTAACTTGCCAGAATAGCGAAAATTTCCAACTTATTGGCAGTTCATTTTTTTTCAATGAGACAGCAAAACATTCACTGCCCCATTCACATCCTGACAGCGGGCCCACGAATTATAAACGGATAAG
>NC_061107.1:129756078-129781078 GCF_015104395.2 Macrobrachium nipponense | reverse complement strand
AAACGTGAATTTCTAAGTTAGAACTGTCTCTTCACAGCTCAGGATCTTTTGTTTTTACCTTTAAAGAGCTATTTTGTGATTCAGAACGTTTGTTTGTGCTGTATCAAGAAAAACACGATTATAACCAAAAAGGCGCTTTAATATCTTTCAAACTTGGGCTTAAAAAAAAAAAGTTTATTTAGATCTTAAAACCTCTAGCCATTTTACTTAAAAAAACCATCATGATCTTGAACTGTCTGTATTTTTGGCTCAGAAACGTTTACTCATATCTTGGAAGCATTAATTTGCAACTGAAACCATCTGTCTTAGATGTTAAGAAACATTTTCTTCCTTGGAAGTTTTTTTTTTTCCAAAACACTAGTCTATAGCTTTAAAAGACTTGTTTACGTCTCTGTAACGTTTTTAACAGCATGCAAGGCAACATTCTAGTTGTATTACAAACGTCTGGTTGACTCTTGGAAACGTTTTCTTGCTACATATTACTTAATATCACTGAAATTTTATTTACTAAGATGAAAATGGCTTTGCCAACACCGGGAGGCTACTTCCACCTTGTAAACGTTAGTTCAAATATGAAATTGAACGCGTTCACGGAAACGTTTATTAACATGAACATGTTAGTTTACGTCATGAGAGAGAGAGAGAGAGAGAGAGAGAGAGAGAGAGAGAGAGAGAGAGAGAGAAAAGGACAAGACCATCTTGACATTTTAAGTCATACAACTGACTGAGGTATTCTTGATGACTTTCGAAGGAACGAAGGTATCAACAAAGATGAAAAGTAATTACTGTTTTATAAATGATTCTATTAGTGCGCAGACAGGTCTAATTAAGAGGTCTTTACTTGAAAATAACTGATCAAATATCAGGTTAATTAGGGTTGCGAAAAAGCACCATCCGGCTGCACTCGTTACTACCAGCCAAGGTAATTACAGATCTTAAATGCTCTAAAATGTGAGCACTTTATGCATTTGTTATATCTTGGGCGATCTCTGGCACCACGTAAAGGATTTTACCTCGGTGTTTTTTGTTACCTACAGAACAATAAAATGTTTGCATGTAGCTTGTTACTGATGTGTAAATTAGTGTTTGTGTGTGGATACTCACATTTAAAAATTTGAGAGCGCTTCTCCACTTATGAAAAGGGCTCTCAAGCCTTGTTGCCTAATACTTGTGGTCATAGTAAATTATAACTGGAATGTCTTAATTAAGAGTAGTTCATTCCATATTCATTCACTTTTCAAACAATGTTCGATGTCACATTCTTTAAAAACTTGGTGGGAACTTAACCTGGAAATCATGGCAATTTCATGAACCAACTGAAGTGATCTGCATACAACAGATGTGTATGCTAACCGTGAAAAACTGGTTTATAAGAATTGTTAGAGCATGGGTTACAAACCTCATATTTCTTTAACAGTAACAAAGTAACAATGTATGCTGAGTGGGTTTAGTGTATTATTGTGGCATCTACTACTACTTCTACTACCACTAATAATAATAATAATAATGGCTGGCTGATTTCAACTGATTAGACTCTAAAATCGTCGTACTGGTATTAACGGTACTGCTGACAGAAGTATTACTGAAATATTAATAGTAAACTTTCAATAGAACTTCATCTACTAATCAAAACATTACTTCCCGATTTCACCGATCCATTAAAACGGAAATCCAAGACATAACTTCCTCCTGCTTAAGGATCCTTTCAATTACCCTTCAACTTCATGGCCCTCGTCGAGTTTTGGTTACTTACCCTCCAAGTCTACCGATCTTTGATCTAAGACCCGTCCTTGGGAAGTCCACAACTTTAGTATTTAATTCCTAATTTCGGTTTCCGCCACCACCCGATTTATCTGCTTCCTACCCCTCACTCCCTTCTCTTCTCCTCATCATCTTCTTCTCTCCCCAATTTCTCATGGAATTTGCTCTCCCTCGCAATATATCCTTACTAGATCTGATGCTTTTTGGACATTCTTCTCTTTAATACATGTTAATACCATTTTTCTTTTTAATCATGTCTCAATTTCTCCTGACACTTCCCATCAGTGACCCCTCCCTCACAAAGAAAAAAATAACTTCTTTACTCCCTCCTTCCTTGATACACCCCTTCAGTTCCTCCCTCCCTCCCTCCCTCGTATCAGAGAGCTGGGGGCTGGCTGCCCTAAATGGCCTAACTTGAGGACATAATAAGCTCCCCGCCATAAACGAATCACCACGCTTTATGAGACTGTTGATTTGGCCCCAGATGGTCGTAAACGCCGTGTTTTATGGATGCGATTTCCGGCCTTATCACGTCAAGTCATTCGGGCGACTTTATGGGCATGGAGGCGACGCCTCAATTAGCGCCCTTATTAGATGGGTGTAAAAGGCTTTTCCGTCATGCTTGCGACGGGGCGGTTTCGGCCCTTGGTTGACCGTCAGAGTACGACCAATTTGTTCCTTGTTAGCACTGTGGGAGCCTTTGTTTAATTGGCCCACTCGGCTATTTTATGCTCAAGGAGGTTGTTAAAAATCTTTGGAGGTGGGGGTGGGGGGGCTGTGGGGAGACCTGGCGTTTGAAAACTTAATTCACTGGCTTATCTGACCCTCGACATGAAGCGGATAAAAATGAGACGCGAGGTGATTCACTCAGCTTCAAGTGATATCCAAATTCCGCCACTTCCAAATGATACCACGAAATCCAACCTCAAGACAGTCTCCAAAACAGTCAAACGAATCCCACATTTTCGGGTTCAAAACTATAATTCATACCACCCCCTTCAAAATAGCACGTCAAAATAAGTTTCTAAACAACATCACGAACTCTCCGTTCCATAACAATATCGAAATCTCTGTGCTTCAAAACAATATCGGAACTTCTCGGTTTCAAAACAGCGTATTCAAAACTTTGTTTGAACAGCCCGTTCGAAACCTTCACCTCTCATCGGTCAGAAAACAAAATACCATTATCTCCAATATTTAATCACCAGGTCAAACGATATAGTCTATATACCTTAAACACCGAAGCCTTCAAATACTGGGGAGCGGAGGAGTGGGGGAATGAATCCTTCAAACCACCAACCAACGACACGTAAATTGCATCGCAGGCGATGTGGAGTCATTTCCTTGCACCGCCTTTAACTGACCTCTTGCATCCACTCCCCTCCCAGCCGCCCGTCCTCTTCAATATCTTACTCCCCCCACCGCCCCCCACCTTCTAATCAACATCCCTCTTCAACATCTCTTCCCATTCCCAATCCACCCTCGGCCCCTTACCAATCATCTACCAGCCCCGTCCTCCAATCTCTTCACCCCTCCCCCCCTCACCCGTCCACGAATGCCCTCCCATCTACCTCACTCCCTCCCTCATCAGAGAGCGGCTCAACAACAACACGTGTAATTAATTTCAGCGCAGGAAAATTGGCCGGCGAGAAATAGCGACGACATTAATAAGACGGATCGTGGCCATCCATTACCAATGGAAGGGGAATCTATTTGTTTGACTGAGAGTAATCGCCCCCGAAAGAGAATCTCCTCCGGGAGTCTTATTGATGAAGGATTGCCTAAGCAATGCGCCTTCATACATATACTATATGTCTTGGCTTACCAGAAATGCATAAGAATAAATGATAGTATATATTATCTTTACACAGATTCTTATCGGTGCATTCGATTATTTTTAACAGTCACGAGGAGCATTTTAAGTCAGGTGAAACAAATAATAATGATTATAATAAATGGTCAGTGTTACTATTATTATCAGTACCTAATGTGAGTCCGCCCTGACTAAGGAGAACCAAATAAACATACCTAGGCCAGGGAAAATAAGTAATGATGACGTTACAAAGTTAATCATTTGCTATTTAGTCATGGCACAAAGGTTTACATTTCAACAGAATTCTTCCACTCTCACCTTCCCTCCCTTGGAAAGAGAGACTGTCACTCGCTTGATGCTCGCAAATCGAAAAGCGGCTCCAATGCAACTTTGAAAATCCCTGTTCACCTGTCTTCTTTTTTAATATGGTTTGCAATTACCCTGTAAGTGTGTATGTCTCTATCTTTGGTTCTTCTGTTTATCTTTATTCATTTTTTCTTTTTTAAAGAAATATTCTTCAGGACCTCATTACTGTGATTCTTTTCATTTTTCAAATAATCAAAACCGTATTGGCTTAGGCCATATAAATGCTCCCTCAGGCTGATAATAACAGTACTAAGAAATTCACAGCCTCGTGAAGAACAATCTGTGTCATAAAAATCCACAATTATATATTGAAGTATATTACTATTGTAAAATATACAAAGACTTTCGAACACTGCTCATCAGTGTTAACACTGACGAGGAACACCATTTCGTTGTTCGAAAATCTTTGTTTATTTTACATAGTAATTACTTTACTATAATAATTGTGGATTTTTATGATGTAATATAATAATCGCAGTTACTGCAAAATGTGAGTATCTCTGAGTTGCTATAAAATGTAGAATATATGCAGTTAATTGACATTTGCAGACTGAGCATAACTAGGTAATTTGTAACATACGTAATGATCAAGAAGTAAAACTTCACCAACGTATTAGTAAGCAATGTGTAACACTTGGCCACAGATTATAATCTATCATTGAAGTACATCCGCTGACGTGTTATGGGGCCAATGAAGTATGAAATGACTGTTCTTGCGCAATAGACAACGACAGCGAATTGAATTTGCATGGCAACAAATAACGATGAATATTCTAGCATATATAATTAAAAACAAATGCAATAAAACTTGTTTAACCCACTAACTAGGGGGAGCCGTGGGGTAAAGATGTTATTACACAGACAAAGGTGTGAGAACATTGTGTAAATTGTCACAACATGGCGCAAGGCCATTAAGAGTCAGTATGACATGAGACATTCTCCGATCCAAAAGTCACAAATATCAGCACAGGGATGTGGAGTTCAAAATTATAAATAAATATCTAGACAGTGCACATTAAATCTTTCGCAAGTAGACCTATTTGGGGAACAAAATAAAAAAAGCAAGACAACAACGTTAAGATAAAGGTAGTAACCTTATAAAACTTACAATTTTGTAAGCTCAAGAATGTACTCTCAACGACTCGAAAAGTTTGAAAATTAGCGTCGTAAATTGCATTTTATGAGGTCGTATATATACATAACCAGAGTTTTCAAGCGCCATAGACAATGTCTGAATCGTACAATACAAAAAAAAATGAAGCTGATCTGAGCAACCTGATACAATACGGAGATCAGACTGATATTGTGAAGCTCTGGAAGTAGTGAAGCGGTCTCAGTTTCGTGTCATTACTGGAGATTATTTGTAGAGTAAATTTTCATTCCAGGCGAGGTAAAAGAAATAGCATTTCGCGTGAGGAAGAAATCTCTGTAACTACCGGTGACTAGAAAACAAAAAGGAAATAGCTCCCATGCGGAAGAAGAACTTTTCTCGAAAGGCAAAACCTCCGAGTAGAACTCAACGTCCAATTTTTTCCTTCCGAAAACTATGCTCGTAAGAGTATGTGAGTTGATGAACCTGTAACAAATTCTAATGGCCAGTCCTATATTCAAATACAATGCAGAAGAAAACAGCCAACAGAAATGCTTAAGGACTCTCTTTCGACCTTCCAGGAACATCATTCAATATTGGTCAGGCCTTGTGGAAAACCAATGTGAGAAATTCAAGGAAAGTATCAAATCAAACTTATTATGACAAAACCACACGCCCAAATAGAAGTGGTCACGATTACTAGTCTCCGGAAAACTAGGAAATAATGCTAAGCTTATCGCTGTATAGCAAGTAGAAAAGACCCTCATAAAACACGCCATTTCTGTCAAATCAGTGTAAGAACCTTGAAGACAGTGACATTATGGGTCGCTAATTAGGATGGCAGCATAATTGCATGTGAGGTCTGAGCACAATGGTCAGGGTTTATACTTTGTGACTAATACCCATTTCAGGCATATTCGATTTGGTCTTTTCCCTGTTCCTTCAATCATATGCCATCTCTTTTCCGCTGCAATGGTTCACCACATTCTCGTACTGGAGCGGACCAATGAGAAACGATTTCATCTTACTTACATTAATGGTTACACTAATGCTTCTGCTTTTCTCCTTCAGGGCTCATTCATATCCTTCATCTTCCCAAATTCAAGGCCCACACATGTCTTTCAACGTCCCTCCTTTACAGGGGTTACCCTTAAGGAGGGCTGACACTTGCACGATTTTGTGGCGCGCATTGGCACGAACTCAGTCGTGCCAATGCGCAAACTACTCGTAAACTCGCGTGAAGTGTTCGGAAAACTCGTCGTGACTGCATCACATGTCGGGACGAAAGTTTTGAAATGTTCAAAATTTTGGCACAACAAATTTTTCATGACCGGTTCGTTAACTATGCGCAAATTGTTCATGAACTTGTCCGCGAACAGTGCGGACGATGCAGGAGGATGCGCACCAAGTGCGTGCCAGTGCGCACCATGCCACGACATGCACGACCTGCCACCATTGTTCACAAACTGTTCACGAACTGTTCACGACTAGCTTGCGACATGTTCACGCATTGGTGTGCGTTGCAGCATGGTCGTGCGTTCCCCGACACGGTCACGTGTACTTTACGCCTTGATGGTACGAGCAGTTCACGACTAGTTCACGCAACAGTTTGCGCATGGCACGAGCAGTTCATGACATGTTCACGACGAGTTTTGCGAGTAGTTCACGACTACTGTGCAACAGTGTCGCTTGCGTCTATGCGATACTGTCCAAACTGTCTCCTGGCCCACCATTCCCTAACCCACTTTCCTTGGTGTCCTTCTTCGAGGTGGGGTTGCCGTTTCTTCATCTCCTGCTCTTGCAGCCTTTTCTGCTGCTCTTTCAACAATGGCTAGAGCAGCTACCAAGTTAGGCATCTTCTCTTCTTTGCAACGACGGTGTCTCTGGAATTCAGCATGTTGTCTCTTCCACAGGCATCCAAAATGACGCCAGGGGTGGGAGGCCCCCCTTTGGGGCCCCTTTTTATATGGCTTGCCCAAATCGCCACGACGACCTCCAAATTGCGCAAACTCGTCAGGCCAATGCGGGAAGTGCATAAACTTTGCGTGTGAACAGGTGCGTAAACTATGCATAAATACATCGTGCCATTTCGTGTCAATGTAGTCACTATTGGGTGCGCATTCGTAACTATGTGTGAACAGTGCGGGAGCCTCCCGGTGTGTGCCACCAAAATGGCACGCATTGCCAAGACATAGTTCGTGGCAATGCGTGCCACAAAATCGTGCAAGTGTCAGCCTTGCTTTATCCTTCCAATTACTTCCTTAGGCCGGGTATTCACATAAGATTTACCTGTCAGTCTCCCAGTCAGTTCATCGAAAACTGATGTTAAAACATACGTGTGGATGACAGTTCGTGGGCGGAGTTAGTCAACTCACCAGAAACTGATGAACTGATGAATTACCTAAAGTTCTTTCAGCGACAGACATTTGATCCTACGTGTGGACGGATAACCAACAGTTCGCCGCCGGATTTCCCCTGGGAAGGATCTCAACCGCTCGGACCAGAATATGAATAAGCCATGTATATGCCTAATTAATTTCATTGTTAGACCCTGCAGCGCTATTTGTAGACCAACTGTGAGTCCAAATCATCATAAATATATGAGAAATAAAAAACTATCCATGTGATCAATACAATTTGGTATTAGCCTAAGACATGTCCTACCTTTTTATGAAAAGTGTCACTATATTTTAGTGAAAGCAGGCTTTATAAGTAACTGAACCAACACCTAGATCAAATTTAACCTTATTCATTAATATTGTATGAGAATAGACATCTCTATTTAATAGGCAATATTTAGACCATACTCAGTTGCGCCTTTTTGCTTCTTTCTGTTTGAAGTGAATTGCCGCAACAGTTAGTCTATAAGCTCCACCTCCTTATCAACCAGCGGAGTTTCCATCGCTGCCATATAGCATTGTCGCGATGAAAGCTAGGCGAGAAATGAGAGCAATGACCTGGAGTTGACTGTCCAAGTGACAGTTCTACTCTTCACGTGTCAACGCTCATTTGTCGAACGGTGTGGGTGTACTCAAGGGTATATAGAAAAATAAGGGATCTATATATTAAGGTATATAGAATGGGATCTATACATAAGGTAATATAGAATAAGGGATCTATATCCTTGGGTGGACTAACGGTAAACCTGAGCGTGAATACCCATTCTTTGGTTTACCTGTCAGTTCATTGAAACTGATGTTAAAACATCCGTGTGGACGACAGTTTGTGGGCGGAGTCAGTTCACGAACCAGAACTGACGAACTGATGGAATTGCCTAAAGTTCTTCGACTGACAGGTGACCGCCGGATTTCGCCTGGGAAGGATCTCAGCCGCTTGGACCAGAATATGAATAAATTATGTATAAGTTTAATTAATTTCATTGTTAGACCCTGTAGCACTATTTGTAAAACTGTTGTGAGTCCAAATCATATAATAAATAAAAACTATTTCCATGTGGTAAATACAGTTTGGTATAGGCCTAGGCCAGTGTCCTGCCTTTTTATGAAAGGTGTTACTAGTGAAAGTAGGCTTCATATATAACTGAACCAAGCCCTATTTCCAATTTAACTTTATTCATTATATTGTACGAGAATAGATCTCTCTCTTTAATAAGCAATATTCAGACCATACTATGTTACATGTTTGTGCTTCTTTCGTATTTCTAAGTGAATTGCCACAGCAGCTGGTCTATGTAGCTCCAACTCCTTATCACCCATCAGAATTTCCATCATTGCCATATAGTGTTGCCACGACGAAGCTACGCGAGAATGAGGGAAATGACCTAGAGTTAACTGTCCGTGAGGAAGCTCATCAGTCGAACGGTCGTGGGTGGACGGACAGGTAAACCTGAGCGTGAATGCACGGCCTTAGAGTGATGAACCTGTCTATCAACTTCCCTTCCCTCAACTTTCCCTTTTCATTCAACTTCAAGGGTGACACACATCCTTCAATTTCGTTCCTTCATGGGTCACACTTAGCCTTAAACGTCCTTGCCTCAGGGGGTCACGGTTATTTTCTAACTTCATTCCTTCAGAGGTACATCATCCTACAAACTTCTCTTCCTCATCAGTCCCACTTATCCTTCAACTTCCCTCTTTCGAGGATACATTCATCCTAAACTTTCTTCCTTCATGAAGTCACACTTACCCTTAAATTCCTTAATTTAGGGGCCATACTTATCCTTTAGTCTTGCCCATTCAAGGGTCACACTCATTCTTCATCCTCCCCGTATTATACCACTTGCATCCATCCTGTTTTATTCGACTTCCACCAGGGATCACACTGATCATTTCAACTTCTCTTTTTCGAAGAACGTTTGACCTTCTACAGGAAGTCAAACTTACCTTCTCAATCCTTCCTACTGGGAATCGACCTTATCCTTCCAGTCCCCCTTCAGGGCTCACACATCCTCTAACATCTAACTTTCATCTTTAAGTGGTCACACTCATTCGTCAATCTTCTCCTTCAAGGACATTACATATCCATCAACTTCACTCTTTCAAATGTCACACTCATACTTCAACTGACCTCTATCATCGGTCAAACATATTTACCATTCAATGTTATTCATTCGCATACCCTTCAGCATCTCTTCTCCCAGCCTCCCTATTCATACTTCCTGGGTCACACTTTTTCTTCGCATTTCCTACTTTGCGACTAAACGTACCGCTCGACCTCTTTCATTTACAGGCCACACGTATCCTTCAACGTCCTTCTTTCTTGAGTCTTACATATTCTTCCATTTTCCCTCCTGTGGGGATCACAACTACCTTTAAATTTCCCACCTGAAGCTTCAGGACGTCACCCTTCTTGAACGTCTTTCCGTTAATGATCACATGGTTCTTCATTTTCCTCCTTTAGGGTCAAACCTACCCTTCAACTTTTCTCTTTCAAGGGACCCTTCCTTTCCTCCTTCATGGGTTACATTTATCTTTCAACATTCCTCCTTCTATGGTCACACTTATTTCTGAACTTCACTCTATCAGGGGTCCCGCAAAGAAATGATCAGGTAGTGTGTTCGATAGACATGGACTGCATCTAGTGTATACTCATTGGATTATCATGCCTACTGTATATTAATACATTTGTTGTTGAAATAATAATAATAATAATAATTCCGATTTGACCTCTTATTCCAACACTGAATGAGAGCTATGCAACCTTGTTTATCGTTTAATAAAGTAGCTAATTTCCCAGTGAATGCAAACTATTGAAATTGCTGTAAAAAATTATGTAAATAGAAAACACAAAAGCTAGTGTTTTAAAGTGCACTGGTTTCTGTTTTGAACACTCAAAAGGTTTACATTTGACCCCTAAAATTAGGAATAGTGAAAGAGTTGTCCAGGAAACTCTCCAGGGAATTTTAGAATCAAATCAATCTTACGCGGAAAATAGGTATCATTCATAAACATAGGAGAAAGACCATGTCTTACATAAACATATGATTGAGAGTCCCCTGTATGGCAAACATACTTGACCTGAACTGGAAGTACATGGATCAAAAACCACTGTTGACTGTGAGCATATATATAATCACTCTCTTATTTCATTTTAGTGATACATGACAATACTCTTACCTTACGCTTTACATGAAAGCCATCGAAGTATAAAAAAACGATATGGCATGATAGGAATGACTTCATTATGATAATAATAATAAAAATAATAATAATAATAATAATAATAATAATAATAATAATAATAAATGGAGACAAACACCATCCCCCACCAACAGAAAGGCTGCAGAAGGAAGTGTAGGGGCACAAAGACCAGCTCCTGAAAGACAAAATGGTAATGAAGAACAGTAGGAGAAGAAAACCAACCTAAGCATGGCATGGATAGACTATAAGAAAGCCTTCGACATGATACCACACACATGGCTAATAGAATGCCTGAAAATATATGGGGCAGAGGAAAACACCATCACCTTCCTCAAAAATACAATGCGCAACTGGAATACAATACTTACAAGCTCTGGAATAAGACTAGCAGAGGTTAATATAGGAGGAGGGATCTTCCAGGGCGACTCACTGTCCCCACTACTCTTCGTAGTAGCCATGATTCCATGACAAAAAGTACTAACAGAAGATGGATGCCGGGTACCAACTCAAGAAAAGAGGCAACAGAATCAACCATCTGATGTTCATGGACGACATCAGCAGTATGGTAAGAGCATCAAGGAAATAGATTCCCTAATCCAGACTGTAAGGATTGTATCTGGGGACATCAGGATGGAGTTTGGAATAGAAAAATGCGCCTTAGTCAACATACAAAAAGGCAAAGTAACTAGAACTGAAGGATAAGCTACCAGATGGGAGCAACATCAAACACATAGATGAGACAGGTTACAAATACCTGGGAATAATGGAACGAGGGGATATAAAACACCAAGAGATGAAGGACACAATCAGGAAAGAATATATGCAGAGACTCAAGGCGATACTCAAGTCAAAACTCAACGCCGGAAATATGATAAAAGCCATAAACACATGGGCAGTGCCAGTAATCAGATACAGCGCAGGAATAGTGGAATGGACGAAGGCAGAACTCCACACCATAGATCAGAAAACCAGAAAACATATGACAATGCACAAAGCACTGCACCCAAGAGCAAATACGGACAGACTATACATAACACGAAAGGAAGGAGGGAGAGGACTACTAAGTATAGAGGACTGCGTCAACATCGAGAACAGAGCACTGGGGCAATATCTGAAAATCAGTGAAGACGATGGCTAAAGAGTGCATGGAAGAAGGACTAATAAAAGTAGACGAAGACCCACAAATATACAGAGACAGGAGAATGACAGACAGAACAGAGGACTGGCACAACAAACCAATGCACGGACAATACATGAGACAGACTAAAGAACTAGCCAGCGATGACACATAGCAATGGCTACAGAGGGAGAGCTAAAGAAGGAACTGAAGGCATGATAACAACGGCACAAGATCAGGCCCTAAGAACCAGATATGTTCAAAGAACGATAGATGGAAATAACATCTCTCCCATATGTAGGAAGTGCAATAGCTGAAAAATGAAACCATAAACCACATAGCAAGCGAATGCCCGGCACTTGCACAGAACCAGTACAAAAAGAGGCATGATTCAGTTGGCAAAAAGCCCTCCACTGGAGCCTGTGCAAGAAAACGTCAGCTACCTTGCAGTAATAAGTGGTACGAGCACCAACCTGAGGGAGTGATAGAAAACGATAGGGCAAAGATCCTCTGGGACTATGGTATCAGAACGGATAGGGTGATACGTGCAAATAGACCAAACGTGACGTTGATTGACAAAGTCAAGAAGAGAGTATCACTCATTGATGTCGCAATACCATGGGACACCAGAGTTGAAGAGAAAGAGAGGGAAAAAATGGATAAGTATCAAGATCTGAAAATAGAAATAAGAAGATATGGGATATGCCAGTGGAAATCGTACCCATAATCATAGGAGCACTAGGCACGATCCCAAGATCCCTGAAAAGGAATCTAGAAAACTAGAGGCTGAAGTAGCTCCAGGACTCATGCATAAGATGTGATCCTAGAACGCACACATAGTAAGAAAAGTGATGGACTCCTAAGGAGGCAGGATGCAACCCGGAACCCCACACTCTAAATACCACCCAGATCGAATTGGAGGACTGTGATAGAGCAAAAAAAAAAATAATAATAATAAATAAATAAATAAATAAATAATAATAATAATAATAATAATAATAATAATATAATAATAATAATAATAATAATAATGAAAACGAAACTGCACAACTATTCTGATATTTTCACGTAACACCAGTTATCATTGACAAATCAAAACCAGTCATCCAAATATTTCAATGAAATATGTCCTAAAACCCCCATGAGAATACATCGTACATTTCTCTTAATCATCTGCTCATGATACACACTCAGACATTACATACACACACACACACACACACCACACACACACACACACACATATATATATATATATATATATATATATATATATATATATATATATATATATATCCTTTATCGCTTCTCATTAAGACAACTCAAAGGGCTGCGTTTTCATTTAGGGATTAGCTTCCTCGATTGTCCTCCTATCGCTGGACGGAAAATGAATGAAGTTCATTTATTAAAGCTAATTGGCGTCCTATTGGGTGTAATTACTGCATTCATAGAGCTAATGAGAGAGAGAGAGAGAGAGAGAGAGAGAGAGAGAGAGAGATGGTAATAATGCAACTTCAGATTGGAGATATATGTTTATATACATACATTTTTACCATAAACATTTATATCTTTAGAAAATACTCAGGAAGTGTTAGTCATTTGGTTCTTAGCAGTCTTTTGGGATGAGGTTGCCAGCCCTTCCTCTAACTCACAGCAGGGTCGACCGGTGGGATTAACTGGGATAGGGCCACTGATATGCGAAAGTAATGAGGGTGGCTCTGGTGAATAAACAGAAAACATCCCCTGCCATGATTGTAACATAACTGCCGAAACAGGGATGAACTTACAGTGGAGAAAACTTCCATATTATCAGCCGTCTCATTTATATATATATGTATAGATATATATATACGCATGTATATATTCATATATAAATATATATGTATATATACATACGTATATATATATACATATAAACATATATATATATAATCTATATATATATATATATATATATATACCCACACACATGTACATACGCACACACACACACCATATATCTATCTATCTATCATCTATACTATATATATATATATATATATATATATATATATATATATATATACGTAGATATATGTGTGTTTATGTATATATGTATATATATAATATATGTATGTTTAATTAAATATATATATATATACATATATATATATATAAATATATATATATAAGCCATTCTAGAGGGCTTATAAACAACTTTCCCAAGAATATCTGAACATCTCAGAAGACGCCATGAGGTCGTTAACGGTCATTCTCTCTCAGATGAAGAAAGCGTCACCTAACCCCCAACATCCCCCAAAAGTCCGTTGGGCATGGGCGTCCCTTATAGGGGCACTCATTGGCCAATAGACCTAAGGTGACAGTTTGCCCAGACCCAATCATGGCCTGGAAGCAATATATCGGGGGTTTCTGGGGGGTATTGAGGAGAGAGGAAACCAAGCCGTCTCCTTGAGGGTCAGGCAGTGAAGCGTCGGTCAAGAGAAGGGAAAGACGCACTTTCCCCTCGTGCCCTTTGCCGGTTCCTCGCTCGGTCTCAATCCCGCCGGTACTATAGATATTAGGTTCATTTCACTCGGGCCCTTGTGTAAATTCATTAGAATATAAGACCGGTGTTAAATTAATCACTGAGCGTTTGATTTCTGCATGACCCACAGTAACTTAAGAATCCCACGCGACCCAGGTCGGGGTGGTCATAAATTTTGGTGTCAGGTGTGTGGGGTTCGCTGCGAAGCGCTAATTAACAGTAAATTTATTTGCGATCTGTGGGTCTTTCGAGGCGCGGATTCGGTGACAAATTGTTCAGTGTCTTTATGATCGGAAAATACACGACGGAGCGGTCACATGAAACAACAACACAAAAGGGCCGACGTTGAAGTGATACGTTAAGCAAATTCGAGCTTGCCTTCACGTAACTAAATGTCAAAGTAACGAGCGGTAGATAGCGAAGAAAGTCGGCGTGCGATATTGCAATACCGAGCGCGAGAAATCGTGAAACGGGCAAATACACGCACACACGTGCTGTGCATAAAACGGCCAACAGATTAGAAAAACTGTATGCAGTGTATAAGCGAGGGAAAGACAGAAAGGACGAGTGTCGTATTACTGGAGAGAAGATTTGCACTCCCCAAACCTCAAAACCAGCCAGACGCTGGTTACGATAGCAAGCGGAAAGAGGCGATCATCATCACAGTGATCAGCAGTGCCTTCGCAGACCATCGGCGATGACAAAGAACGGAGCAAAGATGGCGGACAGCAATGAGCGCCCGCCAAAGTCTTTCCCCCGCCAAGGGAGAAGAGAAGGTGCCTGGAGTCAGCTGTGTGCGCCCAAGAGAACAGGGGAAACCCTGTTGGGCAGCGGGAGGGATACCAGTTCTCCCCCCCGAAGAGTAGCAGAGTGAGACTGTCGGAGTAGGGGACTCCCCCTACAGGACAGCACACCCCCCTCAAGAGCGGGAATGGGTCGGAAGGAGATGGGCACTTTCCTCCTTCCCCTAGCCCCTCTAGCCGTTGAGGAGACGGTATTCACCTTCAGGATGAATGGGGGAGTGTGAGCTGTAAGCTTCGTCTGGCATAGACCAAGCTGTTGGAAAGTTAGAATTGATCGTAGAATAAGAAAAGCTGACAGCCGTCGGATGGCGGCTGACGACAGCAAGGGAGTGTAGCAAGACACTCCTCCCCTCCCCTCAAGAGGAAGGGGACGGCGACGTGAGAGGAAGGAGGGTCAGCTGGGATCCTTCCTTGTCACAAGGGACACGAGGAGAGTAATTACTGACCAGCGTGAATAATTGTCAGTGGGGGTCTTTGTGAAGAATTTAAACAGTATGGGTATGAAAATGTGGGCAACCCGCAATGAAACAAGTTTCTTTGGTTTTGTTTTATTCACTGTAGTTTAAAGTTTTTTTTGTAAATATTATATTATCAAAAGGCTTTGTGATTAGTTTATTGTCTGTTATGTGTTATTAGAATATGTCCTTTTGATTTGAATTTTTAAGTTATTCAAGTAATTTGTCTGAGAAGTTTTTGTTTTTATCAGGATAACGTATCAACTAGTGATTTGTCAAGTTTCTTTTCTTAATCGATTTGTGGTAACTGAACCCTTTTGTGATTTATCTGTGATTGCAGTTTGAGTAATTTAATTACGATTGTTCTTAGTTAGAGTCAATGAGTAGTAACCAATTCACTGATATTGCTTGCCATTAATGTTTGTTTTTGGAAATTGTTGATGTTTTTTTATTTTTATTTTGTTCATTTTTATTGTTGGTTTTCAAGTCCTCCACCTTGAGGGTAGGAGACCAAACCCGCCCCCCCTAGAGCCTCTCCTCAATAGCCAGTGGTTGTCTGAGAACACCACCAATAGTGTTTAATGTTAAATTTATTGTTATTAGTAGTAGTTACCTGGTGTTGACCTCTTTGAGATTCTCGTAGTTAAACCAGATTGTTATTCTTTTCAAGTACTAATGATACGAGTCCATTTAAGATCCCTGGTCAATGCCCCGGGTTAGGTAAAGAGAGAAAGAAAAATAATAATAAAAAAAAATGGAAAAGTAAATAAATGAATAAATAAAAAAATAAAAAAAAATAAATAAATAAATAAAATGAAATAAAATAATAATAATTTTAGTTAAGTAATAATACCGGAGCTAATGCCATTACCAAGGATAATGCCTATCCATTGCCCTCGATCGAAGTGCTTTTACTTAAGTAAAGGAGAGTAAGTTTTTCGCCACATTGGATCTCAAGGCTTGCCCTGATGATGAAAGTAAAGAGAAAACGGCCTTTATAGCAATCGGCTATATGATATAATAATTTCCTTCCCTTCAGGTTGAATATCTTACAGCTCATTTTCACGAGTAATGATACGCGTTTTAGCCTCTATAATTAGCATTGGAGTTTTTGCATATTTAGATGATTCATTGTAGTTGGTGCTACTGTAGAGGAGCGTAAGGGTAACCTGATACAAGTTTTGGAAAAGACGTCATGGATGAAAATAAATTAGAAAAATGAAAGTTTTTTCCGGGCCGAAGTAGAATTTTTGGGGGGCACCTAGTAACTCTGAAGGTCTTAAGCCTTGTGCCAATAAAGTTGTAGCAATTAAAGAATTTCCACGACCAAAACATGCGAAAGATGTAGCCAGCTTCTACGGACTCGCGGGTTACTATCGGAAGTTCATTAGGAACTTTGGACGGATAGCGAGACCGTTAGATGCATTAGGGAGCAACCTGATTTCCAATGGGGTGAGAAAGAGGAAGAAGCTTTTCAGAATTAAAAGATGCCCTAATGAGCGACGAACTCTTGGCTTATCCGAGGTTCGATCGTCCCTTTTTTTGTGACCACAGTCGCAAGTGATATTGCGATAGGATGAGTAATCTCCCAGATTGACGATGAAGGTAATGAAAGACCAGTTTGTTTTGCATCACGAGCATTAAAAAGGGCAGAGAATAATTATAGTACCTTCGATCGAGAGGCTTTAGCGGTCTTATGGTTGCTGGAGAGACACCGTTATTTTTAGCTGGGACACAAAATAAAGATTTTCACAGATCATCAACCATTAACATGTCTGTTGAAGAAGAGCGAGATTACAAATCGCCAAGCTCGATGGATCGAGCGAATTTTAGAGTTTGACATCGTAAAAATTGAAAATGTCCCCAGGGTAAGGTAATAGGATGGCGGAATGCTCTCTCCAGGAACATCATAAGAGTAACAACTCGTGCTACAGGGCGCGGGGAGGAGCGACAAAAGAACCTCGTGACGTTGGTGGCACAGGCACTGCAGGCATAGTCCCAGCGACGTCGCGACGGTACCGAACAATGACAGTCAATCAAATGTAAGCGCGACGCGCAGAAAGCGGGAAATTCGCAAGCACTCTCAGATGAATGGGAGTGCCCGAGGCGGTAGCTGGTTAAATGCAGGTGGAACTCCGTCCGGGGGATTCCAGAATAAATGCCCGGAGAATGAAAGTGTGGTTGATTTTTGTGATTGGAATGTGCGAGAATTGGTTGGAAGTCAGGGTCTGAAGCCTGGATTAGCCAGATTAAGGCTTGTGTGGAAGGTGAGAGCAACGAGTTTCCGAATTTTGTGCATTTATCAAAAAACGTGTTTTTCATTGTGAAAGACGTTATGTTAAGATAAATATGAAAAGGGCGCTGATATCCGAGCCCAAGTCATTCTTCCTCGAGCCTTACTAGAGAACAGATACACATAGATCATGTTAGCACTTAAGCTGGACATGTAGGCATAGAAAGATCTTTTAGAAGAGCCCGTGAACATTTCTTTTGGGGATGGCTTTGCTTTGAGACATAACTAATTTGTTTGTAAGTAACTATCGTGTGTTTAATACGATGGAAAAGCAACCTGTTAAGTATTTTTTTTTATTGAAAGAGCCATCCATTTTATTATGTAAATCCTTACGCCAGGCATACTGGCATAGAAAAAGTCCCTTATTAGGGCTCTCAAGTGGTACTTGTTAAATTCTATCGTGAGCATTAAATGTGGTGAGACCACTCCCTGCGGCGCCAGGGTAATACAATATTATTGTGTTCGTGGGTGCGTATACACGCTCCCACCCATGGATAGGATGGTGGATAAAACCATGCCTGTTGGGATCATATCATGTGAAAGAAATTAATCGAAATACTGGCGTATTCCCTTAAATGTACTATTAAGCACAAAGCTAGAAACACCGTCGCACGCAGTATACGTCAAGACGTTTGGTTTACCACACCAACCAACCAGTATCCCGTACCCGAGGTTGGCCGGGTACCTGGGAGGCGAGCCAGTGGAAAAACACCAGGGCGCAAGTGGGCGCCCGGCCGAGAGCACAAGACCGAGCTCCCGAGCCTATGTCATAAGTAAATGCTGTTGCAAAGTAAATGAAAGGGTCAGTGAACAGAGTTTGTAAATGCCAACCACGTCTTTGCCTAGGATCCAGAATCATGCCAGTGTTATTTTTTTTTAATTTTATTTCTTGTTGTCTCGATCAGATTGTCATGTGTCACGAATTTATGTTGATATAACTTGTCCAAATTATTTTCAGAACAAATGTTATTACCTGTGGATCATATTCTTATGTGTAATTTTGTTTTGATGTGGTTTATGTTGCTTATGTACGTTATTTTATTATTTTTTGATCTATCGTTTTTTATTTTTGTGTTAATTTGTCGCACACCAACCGATTCCATCCGTATTTTATCTTCTCTAAATACTACTAATGCTTGTAGCTTTTTTTGATTTTCACAGATGATGAAATTTTTGTTTGTTTTTGTGCCTGAATTTCCAAATTTATTTCTATGGTTTCTTTTTAAGTTATTTTTTTTTTTTTTTTTTTTTTTTGTGATAGTAGTAAATGCACATTGATGTTCCAGGAAGATTTTTTTTTATTTTCGTAAATTCCATTGCATTATTTTGTTTCCGTGGTATGTTTTAATATTTGTTTTTTATTATTTTGAAGAATTTAATGGATTTAACGTGATACAATGTCATTAAAAATGGATGCCATGTGTCGTGATTGCCAAGGGCAGTGGCTGAATGTGTAAAATTTTCTGTCTTTTGTTTTCACCATTTTGTTTTGAGTATGAACCTGAACTTATTGAATGATTTCTTTTTATTTGGTTTTGATCTGTTTCCAGGAAAGAGTGATTGTTCTTAATTTTTTTTATAAAGATCTTATGTTGTTGTAAGACGTGTTCAATTTACTTGTAACCTTTAGCTTGTACACACGTCAAATGGCCCCCTTTAAGATAGTTAATTTGAATTTAGATAAATCAGTACCTTGAGAAAAGAGACTCGAGATGGGACAAGGCAGAGACTATAGCTTTGCGAGGACGCAAAGGAGTTTGGGGAGGGAGTGATAGCCATTCTAGAGGGCTTATAAACAACTTTCCCAAGAATATCTGCATCTCAGAAGACGCCATGAGGTCGTTAACGGTCATTCTCTCTCAGATGAAGAAGCGTCACCTACCCCCAACATCCCAAAAACGTCCGTTGGGCATGGGCGTCCCTTATAGGGGAGGGGCACTCATTGGCCAATAGACCTAAGGACAGTTGCCAGACCCAATCATGGCCTGGAAGCAATATATCGGGGGTTTCTGGGGGCGGGGGGTATTGAGGAGAGAGGAAACCAAGCCGTCTCCTTGAGGGTCAGGCAGTCAAGCGTCGGTCAAGAGAAGGGAAAGACGCACTTTCCCCCTCGTGCCCTCTGCCGGTTCCTCGCTCGGTCTCATCCCGCCGGTACTATAGAATATTATGGTTCATTTCACTCGGGCCCTTCCCGTGTAAATTCATTGAATATAAGACCGGTGTTAAATTAATCACTGAGCGTTTGATTTTCTGCATGACCCACAGTAACTTAAGAATCCACGACCCGAGGGTCGGGTCATACTATTATATATATATATATATCTATAGATATATTATATATAGCGAGAGAGGAGAGAGAGATAGAGAGAGAGAGAGAGAGATAACCCCAGCGTCTGATTCCACAGTGAGGCAATTAAGTGTTGTAATTTATGAGCGACTTTTTCCAACGGCAGCCATCACTAAGCAAGGGAATGACCGCCATTAACCGCAGAGGGACATCACAACATCGAGCCCTGATGATTTTCGGATCGCATTACTGGTTCGTTTAAATTATGAAGTGACTCTTGTATAACCCCCCCCCATCTTGCCAACCCGCGGAGGGCTGCGAACGGCCTTAGGAATAAATGTAAATAATTAGATTGTTTATTGATTTTTAATACCTGAAAGGGATAACTGTTCACTTATCATAATTGTTGTATGTACTTTACATTTTTCATTTTTGGTGGTAGGTATTTTATCTACGATTAAATCACTCCAGCTCATTAGTCAGAACAATGAGGGTTAAAGGTATATACACACACACACACACATGTATGTATGTTATATATATATATATATATAGATATATATATATAATAGACATATATGTATATATATGCATATATGTCTATTATATATATATATATATATATATATATATATATATATATGTATGTATGTATGTATACATTTATATGCATACATATGTATACACACCCGGAGATAAAACATGCCTAGAAAAAAAATCACTCTCCCTAATAACTAGCGATGATCTTACTAACCACAAAGCGCTTATTTGTCCATCTTTCTCTTAACATAAACAACTTAAAATCGCAACGCTAACTATCTCTAAACTGTGCGTGGCGTGAGTAAGGCGCTTTTCATAAATAAAAAAAAAATGACCAGTTTACAACTGTCTACATCCCGGTGGTCTTAATACCATGACATGGGCTCCTAAACTCGACACAGGGGGTGCCAGGGTGGGTATCAGATTGTCTGGTACCACGGCACGAGTAAGAGAACTGGTCACCAGGACTTTGCACCTGAGAGAATGCCCACAAGAACAGGTACCAGACTCAGGTACCGGGATAGGGTACCTGAACTGGATACAACTACAGGCACAAGAGGGTCCAAACCTTCAAGTGGGGTTGAAGATAAGCGAGACCCAACAACGCAACGCTGCAATCACCGGGAGATTTGATTCGATTTATTTTGACGTGTGAGAGTTAAGCGAGAGGTTTTCATAAGTGTGCACGTACGAGTGTGTGCGTGTGTGTATGTGTGTGAGGCGTAAGTCTCTTATCTAATCAAAGTCGACAGATGGGAAGTGGCCAGACTAGGGTTTAAACAAGAGTAAAAAAGCGTCATTTTAAGGATTATTGCCCTTAATATACTTGAACAGTTCCATTTATGAGGCATCATGCCACGGCGCCACTGGTCTTGCTGTTGATAAAACGAGAGGAGTCATACAACAGAGGTCCCTCTGTTAATCCTTGTGAAGTGTTGAGTGATGTGGTAATCATAATAATAATAAAAATATAGAAGGCAAAAATGATCCTTCTCCTCGTGTAGCTTTTGAAGTATATTAGTTTAAAATTACAGATCTTATATGATTTCAATGGGTCTTTTCACCTTTGTCACTATTTTCTTACAGAAGTCACCTAAGGTCCGGTTATCAGATGCTAAAATATTCCCTATTATTGTGGCAGGTATGAGTGTAGTGGGGGGGGGGGGGAGGGGGGGGGGGGTTGCTAGGATGAATTCTCCAGGTGTTACTTTACGAACCAGCACTGAGTTTTAAGATGCGACTGTTGGTTCTACAACCTCGTAAGCAAAGCCGTCTATTCATCTTAGAAAGTAAAAATACGGAGACCGACGGGAGGGGCAACCGAATCTCGCTTTTTTAGCGCAGTTCTGATGAAAATAAAAAGGTGCAAGAAGGAAAGCGATTGTTACTTGATTTCGAGGGACCGATTGAGCTGTCCACCTCCTCGCAAAAGATGCATCGTTGTTGCAATAGGGGCCAAACAAGAAAGGGCGAGAATACCTTGATATGTATATGAAAAAACAAAAGGCTGTTCTCGACTGCACCATACTGAATAAATACAAGCCTGTCTTTTTAACAATAAACCCTGACCTCCCCCCACCCCCATACAATTGGCACCGGAGGAAAATCAAGACAATAGTTACTCTCACTTCCATACTTTAGCTGTTAGCTGGTGAATGAAGGAAGAAGCCCCTGTGCTGAAAACTTCCATAACAATACTCGCTTCATACACTTGTAAAGAGAAAGCATACAGACTTTATATATATATATATATATATATATATATATATATATATATATATATGAATAATGATCCATTACACATCGAACTGTGATTCATTTATATATCATTGGAGCTACAAATGTCCTTTAACATGGTAGCCGGGTTTCATATCGATTCTAATTACGAAAAAACACCGAGTTCGGGGTCGATGATTTGTAAACTGTCTGTCCTGATTTCGTTCCCGTCCACTTGGACGGTGGTTCGATCCCATGGGGGAGACGAAATTATTATCAACTAAAAAATTCCCCTTCGGTACATGTATGAAAATATATATCAATTCCGAGGTAGAGCGAATTTTAGATATTAAAGGACATTTTTTGTAGCTCGAATGATATATATATATATGATATATTATATATATAATATCTATATATATATATATATTATATATATATATATATATATATATATATTATATATATATATATATATATATATATAAATTAGACCATAACACGGAGCAGGACTTCTTCCGGTCTGGAGGATGCCAGCACAAATCGCGTGACAGAGGCCTCTTAAAAAGTGTCGTGTAAAAGGAGGAGGCGAACGCGAGATCCTTCTGCTAAACTACTGCTTCATCATGGAAATCAGTACTCGACTGCAGACACGTGATAAAAAGCGAGGAGGTCCTCGTTGTAAAAAGAGAGCAAGGAAATGAGGTAAATGAAGGGATATTCAAAAAAGACGTCCTTAAAAAACTTGCTGTGATTCAGCGCGTGTGAAAAGACAGAAATAAACTCCTAAAAACATTGCAATTTCTGTTACCGACAGAAAATACACGAACTGAAACATCTATCCGACGAAAACTGCATCAGATGTTAGCAAATAAAACAACTAATGATAACAATAACATTCAAAACATTCTCCAAGCAACAACAACAAAAACAACGCGTAATACTACGACTGCTACTACTACTGCCACTAAGCAAAGGACTCAAAGCGTTGGAACGAGGTGGCACAACAACAATTCCATGGCAAGTTGGCCCTGGGTGTCAGGCACGGCAGAGATTCAGGGTTTTGTTGAATTAAGCTCCGGCTAAGCTCCGCTCATCTACAGAGAGAGAGAGAGAGAGAGAGAGAGAGAGAGAGAGAGAGAGAGAGAGAGAGAGTTGGGGGTGGGGGGAATGTTGCATTGTATCCTAGGCGCGCCCACTTCAGCAGGAGATAGGAGACAGGAGGCAGTCTATAATGAAGTTCCATCTAGTGGAAAAATGAGAGAGAGAGAGAGAGAAGCATAGGACTAAGGGAAGGGAATAAGATCTCTTTGCTTTACAAAGACACGCTGGAACAAGAGAGGAAGATGATGGAAACGATAAATCAGCACCCCCTTATGTTCTCAAAGGGGACACATGAGGCGGGAAGAGGATTCCAAAATTTGCAAGAAGAGAGAGAACTGAGTAAACGGGGGAATAGGTCGCCTGAGAGGACGATGAGAAAATCCCTCTTTCTAAACGTTATTGTAAGATTACTTTTTTTTGGGAGGGTGGTGGCTGGCTGGGGAAGAAGGAAGTTTGTTAGCCTTTTGTGGGTTGTGGTACTGGAGGAAGAAAAAGAGAGGCTGAATAATAATCGAACAAAATCTATTTCATGCCTGCAGGCTTTCATTGATTAGCTTCCTAAATCTTTCTTTTTATAAAATGGCCAAATGGCCATCGAGTTCTCAGGAAGCATACCAAATTAATGGCTCAGCCTATCTGTCTTGTCCTAAATGAACGTTGTCACATTGTGAATATTAATAACTACAGAACATATTAGCTTTTGCTGAGGCCATTCCAATGCTTCTCATAAACTTTTATCAATTTTAACCTTAGAACAAATCCACCTGGTTTTATTCATTTCCAACAGCAATATGTCTTCTACCTTAAAAGATTTATTGATAATAAAAACTTGTACGGATCTGAATTTCGTCACCGACATGAACCTGACTCAACTCGGGGGTTATTGGCAAAAATGTGAAAATTATCCTTGTAACTTCTTTCGTGTAATAGGCAGCACTTCAACAAAATTAAATACCCCATTTGACAAGGTTATTCAACCTCAAAGTCGGGAATAAGAGCTGGTATAAGAATGAACAGAATGGAATAGCATATAGGATTTAGGCATAAGGCCAAGCGCTGGGACCTATGTGATCATTAAGCGGTGAAACGGAACTTGAGAGCAAAAAGGTTTAAAAGGTGTAACAGGAGGAAACACTTCGCTGTGAATCAATTGTTAGAAGAGGATGGAACGCAAGATGGAAGAAAGAGAATGTGAACGGAGGTACAGTAAAAGGAATGAAAGGGGTTGCAACTATAGGGGTCGAAGTAGTGCCTGCTAAAGGAGCTACACCCCTACAGGGGGTATAAGAATAAGCAATTACAAAATAGGACCACAATTAATGAGTATTTTTTTTATAACTATAATGAAATAATGTAAAAGCGTTCCACCAAAGTATTTCCCTGAAAAACATCTACCAGCAGTTAAAATATCTATGTATAGTTATATATAGTATATAGTATATCTTATTATAATATATTTCTACGTTATATCCTTCAATCCGCCATAGTGGTTTCTCTCACTTATTTTCCACAATGAACTTTGTTTATAAAT
>NC_061107.1:129724200-129755578 GCF_015104395.2 Macrobrachium nipponense | reverse complement strand
ATTTATAAACAAAGTTCATTGTGAAAAATAAGTAAGAGAAACCAGTTTGGCGGATTGAAGGATATAACGTAGAAATATATATATATATATATATATATATATATATATATATATATATATATATATATATATATTATACATATATAACATACAGCAGGGTCAACACATCAAATAGGCCAACGTTTATTCACATGATACGTTTCGCACATGTTCTATGTGCAAAAATCTTTTTTTTTTCAGTCTGTAAAAATAACATAAGAATTGTTAAAATTTACAAAAATATTTTTTGAAAAAAAACAATTTTAAAAATAAAAGTTAACAAATAAAAAAAATATTGTTACTTATAAAAATTAATATAACTTAAAAGGATTACAGTAAAAAAGACCAGTTCTCACCAACCCACTCAAAGGAGAAGGAGAAGAACGAATGACCAAGATTCACACCAACCTACGACTTCAGTTATGCGAGATAAAGAGGAGAAGCGGAAACGTTAGAGTTCAAAGAAGGAACAAGCCGTTTGATGTATAAAGACTCAAGGGTTGTAGGTAATCACTATGGCTTGTACCACCAATAAATGGAGAAATGCTTTTATTAAACTTCGATTTTACATATAGAAGCATGGTTTTTTATATTGGAAAATTCTGGTTTACTCAGTTTCTGGCCCGTTCTAAAACTGTATCCCATATGGCTACAATATCTCATCTGCAGCAACCTCCGGCATAAGATTTCCAACCAAATAAATTACCGGGGGACATTCCCACGGGCAACTTGAATTTAATTTAAAATAATGTTAGATCTCATGCAAGGTCTTGCAGTCTCATCCTTGTAGTTCAAAGAATTACGCCAATCTTGAGTGGGATTGGATTGGAATCAATTGAAACTCTTAAGGCATCCACCAAATTCTTGTTCAATAATTTGGTTTAAGGTTTAGTTGAAAACTTGCTGTACGAAATAAACGGGATTGTGGCAAATATATTTTTCTTTGGGACATTATAAGAGGGTTCGTCGGATTAGAGTAAGTGTTGTGTACAAGTAGGTCCTGTTAATTCACGTTAAAAAGCCAAATTTTTAGGATACGAATTCTGTGAGAAAAAAATTGACTCCCACTAAAAAACAAAATTTCATTTATGAAACAGAGGAACCAACCGAAGAAAACTATCGAATGGGCCCTCCCTATAAAACTAAAGTATTAGATGGAGTTTAATTTAAAATTCTTAAAACATGAACTATAGTTGTTGTTAGCGAGTCCTGTGTATGTTTTTTTCCGATACACAGATGTAGTAAAATCACCATTGTCTCTGCTTACATTGATATCTAGAAAAGGTAGACAATTGTCGTTTTCTTTTTCCATGGTGAACCTTATATTCCATGTTGACTATTGATATGGTCCAGAAACATCTCACCTTGCCAAGATCTTTGAATAGTACAAATGTGTCATCAACATATCGTCTATAATAGATAGGTTTACATATATCTGGACAACTAGTTAAAAAGTGTTTTCTAAAAAAGACATAAAAATATTGGCGAACACAGGCCCCAATGGGGAGCCCATGGCAACTCCATCGACCTGCGAAAAGAGCTGGCCATTAAAAACAAACATAGAGTCTTGCCACAGCAAGCTCAAGAAACGTCTGAAAAAGTTGTCTATTAAAACCATTAAAAAATACATGATCGTCATAAAAAATCTTGTCTAAAATAATGTTGATAGTTTCATTTAGAGGCACATTTGTGAAGAGAGATTCTACATCAAAGCTTGCCATGTGTAGATCACCATCTTGTAAAACTATTTCTTTCTGAAAACTCATATCCATTTTTAAGTGAGAAATCATTGTAAGCAAATCACCGAGTATTGAGACCAGGTATTTCGATATTGTATAAGAAGGGCTGTTATAGGTGCCATAATGGGTCTAATAGGGAACTCCTTCCTTATGTATCTTTAGGAAGCCCATATAAAATACTAAAAGAGGAGCCTGTCACAAATAGTTTCTGATATGTAGTTTCATCTAAAATACCTTCATTTTTAATTTTCTCAAAAATCTATAATTTTGTCTTCTCTTTTGTAAATGTCCAAAAAGTTTGGTTCTCCATGTGATCGAAATTTAGTGTTGTCAGCAAGAATGTATTAACCTTATCAATATATCTTGATTTATTTAGTATTACCACACCTTTTCTTTATCTGGTTACAAATAACCAAACTATCCCGTTGCCTATTTGTTTCTGTAAGATACTCAAATAAATTCTTTCTTGAAGAACGGGGTCTAAGACACTTTTAAACCTGGTATAAGTCTTATGTTAGAGAAACGATAACTTGTTTTGTTGCAAACCACTTAAATCATTGACTAAATTTAAACCTTGAGTCTCTGAAAAAGCATTTCGAAAGGAAATAGAAGTCTGCATACTTAGGTCTGTAGGATGGTAACAAAAATCCAAGCCAAACGAGAGCAAGAACTCCTCTCTCTTGGAGAGAACATAGTCAGACAAATTAAAATACAGTAATTTCGGTCATTAAATTGGGAGTAACAACACCTAGGCTTTTAGTTTCTTTTGATGGCGTAATTGTACAGAGGAGATATGATTATTTACAAATTCACAAAAAAGTTTTTGGTACAGAAAAAGGTCAATAATGGATAAATATTGAAATAGTTGTTCTCGTAGCTGGCAAACAATCGTATGAGGACTTTCAATAAACTTTTGCTTCGTCTCAATCTCCTTCTTAAGTAGCTCGTCCAGGGCGTTTCTGTAAAAGTCAGTGCGATATAAAGATGTCTTGTAGAGCCTAAACTGACGAACTTAGGTGTACTCCATTTAGAAGGCAATACTGCAAGAAGTCCAAATCACATCTGGCTTTTTCCTCCTTTAAGGTCAATTTCTCTCAACTTCCTCGAAGTGGTCAGGGTCGCTGGAGGATAACGGTGTCGAAGGAGCTGGGAAAGTGTTGAATACGGCGAAGTCTCAGCCTGAATGCGAAGAGAAGACGAAAAGCAGCCGATGCAACATCTCGGACGTATCCATGGATTCCAGGTGAAGATATATAAAAGCATACAGCAGGGTCCACAAAACACATCAAATGTGCGAAACGTATCATGTGATAACGTTTGCCTATTTGATGTGTTTTGTGGACCCTGCTGTATGCTTTTATTTTATATCTTCACCTGGAATCCGTGGATACGTCCGAGATGTTGCATCGGCTGCTTTTCGTCTTTCTCTTCGCATTCAGGCTGAGACTTCGCCGTATTCAGCACTTTTCCCAGCTCCTTCGACACCGTTATCCTCCAGCGACCCTGACCACTTCGAGAAGTTGGAGAAATTGACCCTTAAAGGAGGAAAAAGCCAGATGTGATTTGGACTTCTTGCAGTATTGCCTTCTAAATGGAGTACACCCTAAGTTCGTCAGATTCAGGCTCTACAAGACATCTTTATATCGCACTGACTTTTACAGAAACGCCCTGGACGAGCTACTTAAGAAGGAGATTGAGACGAAGCAAAAGTTTATTGAAAGTACTCATACGATTGTTTGCCAGCTACGAGAACAACTATTTCAATATTTATCCATTATTGACCGTTTTCTGTACCAAAAACTTTTTTGTGAATTTGTAAATAATCATATCTCCTCTGTACAATTACGCCATCAAAAGAAACTAAAAGCCCTAGGTGTTGTTACTCCCAATTTTAATGACCGAAATTACTGTATTTTTAATTTGTCTGACTATGTTCTCTCCAAGAGAGAGGAGTTCTTGCTCTCGTTTGGCTTGGATTTTTGTTTACCATCCTACAGACCTAAGTATGCAGACTTCTATTTTCCTTTCGAAATGCTTTTTCAGAGACTCAAGGGTTTAAATTTAGTCAATGATTTAAGTGGTTTGCAACAAAAGTTATCGTTTCTCTAACATAAGACTTATACCAGGTTAAAAGTGTCTTGGACCCCGTTCTTCAAGAAAGAAGATTTGAGTATCTTACAGAAACTAGGCAAACGGGATAGTTTGGTTATTTGTAAACCAGATAAAGGAAAAGGTGTGGTAATACTAAATAAACAAGACTATATTGATAAGGTTAATAACATTCTTGCTGACAACACTAAATTTCGATCACATGGAGAACCAAACTTTTTGGACATTTACAAAAGAGAAGACAAAATTAATAGATTTTTGAGAAAATTAAAAAATGAAGGTATTTTAGATGAAACTACATATCAGAAACTATTTGTGACAGGCTCTCGTAGTTTTATATATGGGCTCCCTAAGATACATAAGGAAGGAGTTCCTATTAGACCCATTATGGCAGCCTATAACAGCCCTTCTTATACAATATCGAAATACCTGGTCTCAATACTCGGTGAATTTGCTTACAATGATTTCTCACTTAAAAATGGATATGAGTTTCAGAAAGAAATAGTTTTACAAGATGGTGATCTACACATGGCAAGCTTTGATGTAGAATCTCTCTTCACAAATGTGCCTCTAAATGAAACTATCAACATTATTTTAGACAAGATTTTTTATGACGATCATGTAGTTTTTAATGGTTTTAATAGACAACTTTTTAAGACGTTTCTTGAGCTTGCTGTGCAAGACTCTATGTTTGTTTTTAATGGCCAGCTCTTTTCGCAGGTCGATGGAGTTGCCATGGGCTCCCCATTGGGGCCTGTGTTCGCCAATATTTTTATGTCTTTTTTAGAAAACAACTTTTTAACTAGTTGTCCAGATATATGTAAACCTATCTATTATAGACGATATGTTGATGACACATTTGTACTATTCAAAGAATCTTGGCAAGGTGAGATGTTTCTGGACCATATCAATAGTCAACATGGAAATATAAGGTTCACCATGGAAAAAGAAAACGACAATTGTCTACCTTTTCTAGATATCAATGTAAGCAGAGACAATGGTGATTTTTACTACATCTGTGTATCGGAAAAAAACATACACAGGACTCGCTAACAACTACTATAGTTCATGTTTTAAGAATTTTAAATTAAACTCCATCTATACTTTAGTTTATAGGGCCCTTCGATATTCTTCGAGTTGGTCTTTGTTTCATAATGAGATTTTGTTTTTAGTCAATTTTTTCTCACAGAATTCATATCCTAAAAAATTTGGTTTTACGTAATTAACAGACTACTGTCACAACACTTCTCTAATCCGACACCCTCTTATAATGTCCCAAAGAAAAATATATTTGCCACAATCCCGTTTATTTCGGACAGCAAGTTTTCAACGAACCTTAAACAAATTATTGAACAAGAATTTGGATGCCTTAAGATTCAATTGATTCCAATCAATCCACTCAAGATTGGCGTATTCTTTAACTACAAGGATAGACTGCAGACCTTCATGAGATCTAACATTATTTATAAATTCAAGTGCCCGGGATGTCTCGGTATTTATGTTGGATCTTGCCGGAGGTTGCTGCAGATGAGATATTGTAGCCATATGGGATACAGTTTTAGAACGGGCCAGAAACTGAGTAAACCAGAATTTTCCAATATAAAAAACCATGCTTCTATATGTAAAATCGAAGTTAATAAAAAGCATTTCTCCATTATTGGTGGTACAAGCCATAGTGATTACCTAACAACCCTTGAGTCTTTATACATCAAACGGCTTGTTCCTTCTTTGAACTCTAATGTTTCCGCTTCTCCTCTTTATCTCGCATAACTGAAGTCGTAGGTTGGTGTGAAATCTTGGTCATTCGTTCTTCTCCTTCTCCTTTGAGTGGTTTGGTGAGAACTGGGTCTTTTTTTACTGTAATCCTTTTAAGTTATATTAATTTTTATAAGTAACAATATTTTTTTTTCTTTCTTAACTTTATTTTTAAAATTTTTTCAAAAAATATTTTTGAAATTTTTAAACAAAAAATATTTTTGTAAATTTTAACAATTCTTAATGTATTTTTACGACTGAAGATGCACATAGAACATGTGCGAAACGTATCATGTGAATAAACGTTGGCCTATTTGATGTGTTTTGTGGACCCTGCTGTATGCTTTTATATATCTTCACCTGGAATCCGTATATATATATATATAGTATATAATATATATATATATATATATATATATATATATATATATACACATGATATATATTCTGAATCTATATATAATATATATATATATATATATATATGTATAGAAATTAACTGCTGGTAGATGCTTTTCAGGGAAAATACTTTGGTGGAACGCTCTACATTATTTTCATTATATTTATAAAAAATACTCATTAACTGTGGTCCTATTTTGTAATTGCTTATTCTTGTACCCCCTGTAGGGGTGTAGCTCCTTCAGCAGGCACTACTTCAGGTTCTTTGCAGCGTCCCTTCGACCCCTATAGTTGCAACCCCTTTTATTCCTTTTACTGTACCTCCGTTCATATTCTCTTTCTTCCATCTTGCGTCCCACCCTCTTCTAACAATTGATTCACAGCGAAGTTTTTCCTCCTGTTACACCTTTTAAATCTTTATACTCTCAAGTTCCGTTTCAGCGCTTAATGATCTCATAGGTCCCATTGCTTGGCCTAAGGCCTAAATCCTATATGCTATTCCATTCTGTTCATTCTTATATCAGCTCTTATTCCCGATTTTGAGGTTGAATAACCTTGTCAAATGGGGTATTTAATTTTGTTGAAGTGCCACCTATTACACGAAAGAAGTTACAAGGATTATTTTCACACTTTTGCCAATAACCCCCGAGTTGAGTCAGGTTCATGTCGGTGACGAAATTCAGATCCGTACAAGTTTTTATTATCAATAAATCTTTTAAGGTAGAAGACATATTGCTGTTGGAAATGAATAAAACCAGGTGGATTTGTTCTCAGGTTAAAATTGATAAAAGTTTATGAGAAGCATTGGAATGGCCTCAGCAAAAGCTAATATGTTCTGTAGTTATTAATATTCACAATGTGACAACGTTCATTTAGGACAAGACAGATAGGCTGAGCCATTAATTTGGTATGCTTCCTGAGAACTCGATGGCCATTTGGCCATTTTATAAAAAGAAAGATTTAGGAAGCTAATCAATGAAGCCTGCAGGCATGAAATAGATTTTGTTCGATTATTTATTCAGCCTCTTTCTTTTTCTTCCTCCAGCCTCACACCCCACAAAAAGGCTAACAAACTTCCTTCTTCCCCAGCCAGCCCCCACCCTCCCAAAAAAAAAAGTAATCTTACAATAACGTTTAGAAAGAGGGATTTTCTCATCGTCCTCTCAGGCGACCTATTCCCCCGTTTACTCAGTTCTCTCTCTTCTTGCAAATTTTGGAATCCTCTTCCTGCTCATGTGTCCCCTTTGAGAACATAAGGTGGCTGATTTATCGTTCCATCATCTTCCTCTCTTGTTCCAGCGTGTCTTTGTAAAGCAAAGAGATCTTTTTTCCTTTCCCTTAGTCCTATGCTTTTCTCTCTCTCTCTCTCTCTCTCTCTCCTCTCTCTCTCTCTCTCTCTCTCATTTTTTCCACTAGATGGCACTTCATTATCGACTGCCTCCTGTCTCCTATTTCCTGCCTGAAGTGGGCGCGCCTAGGATACAATGCAACATTCCCCCCACCCCCATCTCTCTCTCTCTCTGTAGATGAGCGGAGCTTAGCCGGAGCTTAATTCAACAAAACCCTGAATCTCTGCCGTGCCTGACACCAGGGCCAACTTGCCATGGAATGTGTTGTTGTGCCACCTCGTTCCAACGCTTTGAGTCCTTTGCTTAGTGGCAGTAATAGTAGCAGTCGTAGTATTACGCGTTGTTTTTGTTGTTGTTGCTTGGAGAATGTTTTGAATGTTTATTGTTATCATAGTTGTTTTATTGCTACATCTGATGCAGTTTTCGTCGGATACTTATGTTTCAGTTCGTGTATTTTCTGTCGGTAACAGAAATTGCAATGTTTTTAGGAGTTTATTTCTGTCTTTTTCACACGCGCTGAATCACAGCAAGTCATGTGGTTTTTAAGGAACGTCTTTTTGAATATCCCTTCATTTACCTCATTTCCTTGCTCTCTTTTTACAACGAGGACCTCCTCGCTTTTTATCACGTGTCTGCAGTCGAGTCTGATTTCCATGATGAAGCAGTAGTTTAGCAGAAGGATCTCGCGTTCGCCTCCTCCTTTTACACGACACTTTTAAGAGGCCTCTGTCACGCGATTTGTTGCTGGCATCCTCCAGACCGGAAGAAGTCCTGCTCCGTGTTATGGTCTAATTTATATATATATATATATATATATATATATATATATATATATATATATATATAAATAAATATCATTCGAGCTACAAATGTCCTTTAATATCTAAATTCGCTCCTACCTCGGAATTGATATATATTTTCATACATGTACCGAAGGGGAATTTTTTAGTGATAAATAATTTTCGTCCCCCCATGGGATCGAACCACCGTCCAAGTGGACGGGAACGAAATCGGGACAGACAGTTTACAAATCACCCCGAACTCGGTGTTTTTCGTAATTAGAATCGATATGAAACCGGTTACCATGTTAAAGGACGTTTGTAGCTCAATGATATATAAATGAATCACAGTTCGATGTGATAATTATTCATACATATATATATATATATATATATATGTATATATATATATATATATATATATATAGTCTGTATGCTTTTCTCTTTACAAGTGTATGAAGCGATTATTGTTATGGAAGTTTTCAGCACAGGGGCTTCTTCCTTCATTCACCAGCTAAAGTATGGAAGTGAGAGTAACTATTGTCTTGATTTTCCTCCGGTGCCAATCGTATTGGGGGTGGGGGGAGGTCAGGCTTTATTGTTAAAAAGACAGGCTTGTATTTATTCAGTATGGTACAGACGACCGCCTTTATTTTCATATACATATCAAGGTATTCTCGCCCTTTCTTGTTTGGCCCCTATTGCAACAACGATGCATCTTTTGCGAGGAGGTGGACAGCTCAATCGGTCCCTCGAAATCAAGTAACAATCGCTTTCCTTCTTGCACCTTTTTATTTTTCATCAGAACTACGCTACAAAAACGAGATTCGGTTGCCCCTCCCGTCGGTCTCCGTATTTTTACTTTCTAAGATGAATAGACGGCTTTGCTACGAGGTGTAGAACCAACAGTCGCATCTTAAAACTCAGTGCTGGTTCGTAAAATAACACCTGGAGAATTCATCCTAGCAACCAACCCCGCCCCGCAACCCCCTACACAACTCATACCTGCCACAATATTAGGGAATATTTTAGCATCTGATAACCGGACCTTAGGTGACTTCTGTAAGAAAATAGTGACAAAGGTGAAAAGACCCATTGAAATCATATAAGATCTGTAATTTTAAACTAATATACTTCAAAAGCTACACGAGGAGAAGGATCATTTTTGCCTTCTATATTTTTATTATTATTATGATTACCACATCACTCAACACTTCACAAGGATTAACAGAGGGACCTCTGTTGTATGACTCTTTTTCTCCTCTCGTTTTTATCAACAGCAAGACCAGTGGCGCCGTGGCATGATGCCTCATAAATGGAACTGTTCAAGTATATTAAGGGCAATAATCCTTAAAATGACGCTTTTTACTCTTGTTTAAACCCTAGTCTGGCCACTTCCCATCTGTCGACTTTGATTAGATAAGAGACTTACGCCTCCACACACACATACACACACGCACACACTCGTACGTGCACACTTATGAAAACTTCTCGCTTAACTCTCACACGTCAAAATAAATCGAATCAAATCTCCGGTGATTGCAGCGTTGCGTTGTTGGGTCTCGCTTCTTCTTCAACCCCACTTGAAGGTTTGGACCCTCTTGTGCCCTGTAGTTGTATCCAGTTCAGGTACCCAATCCCGGTACCTGAGTCTGGTACCTGTTCCTGGTGCATTCTCTCAGGTGCCAAGTCCTGGTGACCAGTTCTCTTACTCGTGCCGTGGTATAGACCATCTGATACCCACCCTGGCACCCCCTGTGTCGAGTTCGAGGGAGCCCATGTCTTGGTATTAAGACCACCGGGATGTAGACAGTTGTAAACTGGTCATTTTTTTTTATTTATGAAAAGCGCCTTACTCACGCCACGCACAGTTTAGAGATAGTTAGCGTTGCGATTTCAAGTTGTTTATGTTAAGAGAAAGATGGACAAATAAGCGCTTTGTGGTTAGTAAGATCATCGTTAGTTATTAGGGAGAGTGATTTTTTTTCTAGGCGTGTTTTATATCCGGGTGTGTATACATATGTATGCATATAAATAAATATATATATATATATATACATATATATATATAATAGACATATATGCATATATTTACATATATGTCTGTTATATATACCTTTAACCCTCATTGTTCTGACTAATGAGCTGAATGATTTAATCGTAGATAAAATACCTACCACCAAAAATGAAAAATGTAAAGTACATACAACAATTATGATAAGTGAACAGTTATCCCTTTCAGGCATTAAAAATCAATAAACAATCTAATTATTTTGATTTATTCCTAAGGCCGTTCGCAGCCCTCCCGGTTGGCAAGATGTTTATGACAAGAGTCACTTCATAATTTAAACGAACCAGTAATGCGATCCGAAAATCATCAGGACTCGATGTTGTGATGTCCCTCTGCGGTTAATGGCGGTCATTCCCTTGCTTAGTGATGGCTGCCGTTGGGAAAAGTCGCTCATAATTACAACACTTAATTGCCTTACTGTGGAATCAGACGCTGGGATTATCTCTCTCTCTCTCTCTCTCTCTCTCTCTCTCTATATATATATATATATATATATATATATATATTATATATATATATATATATATATATATATATATATAGCGTTCCGAAGTATGGCGGTTACTAGTAACTCGAAAAAATAGAAGACTTGTAGGAGGAAGTACATCTCAGGTGGTCCTTAAAATACATTTATTACAACGTTTCAAAACACAAAGGTTTCATTTTCAAGCTGTAAAGACATAAAACAATAAAACTAATATTAAAAGCGCTAAATTACAAATAAAAGGCATAATACATTATAAAAGACAAGATAAGAAAAAAAATGAAAACTAGTTAGCAGAACCAACCATCAAGAGAGAAGGAAGGACAGAAGTCAGAAGGAACAAACCAGAAATGACCGGCAACAGCTCACGTTAGGTAAAGAGTTGTCGAGGAAAGACTGCGTGTTCAATTGAGGAACAAGCTGTTTAATAAACAAGGATTCCAGAATTGTCAGTAGTTTGCCATTCGGTGCCCGTCCCAATATTTCAAAATCTTTGTATTGTATATTCAGCTTGCATTTATTAGCGTGTTGTCTGATATTAGAAAATTCTGGATTAGCAAGTTTGTTACCAGTTCTATAGCTACTGGTAACAAACTTGCTAATCCAGAATTTTCTAATATCAGACACGCTAATAATGCAAGCTGAATATACAATACAAAGATTTTGAAATATTGGAACGGGCACCGAATGGCAAACTAATGACAATTCTGGAATCCTTGTTTATTAAACAGCTTGTTCCTCAATTGAACACGCAGTCTTCCTCGACAACTCTTTACCTAACGTGAGCTGTTGCCGGTCATTTCTGGTTTGTTCCTTCTGACTTCTGTCCTTCCTTTCTCTCTTGATTGGTTGGTTCTGCTAACTAGTTTTCATTTTTTTTATCTTGTCTTTATAATGTATTATGCCTTTTATTTGTAATTAGCGCTTTTAATATTAATTTTATTGTTTTATGTCTTTACAGCTTGAAAATGAAACCTTTGTGTTTTGAAACGTTGTAATAAATGTATTTAAGGACCACCTGAGATGTACTTCCTCCTACAAGTCTTCTATATATATATATATGTATATATATATATATATTAATTAAACATACATATTATTAATATATACATATATACATAAACACACATATATATCTATTCGGTATATATATATATATATATATATATATATATATATATATAGATAGATAGATAGATATATGGTGTGTGTGTGTGCGTATGTACATGTGTGTGGGTATATATATATATATATATATATATATATATATATATATAGATATATGTATGTATATATAACATATAAAAATGTATGTATATATACATATATTATATATGAATATATACATGCGTTATATATATATCTTATACATAATATATATAAATGAGACGGCTGATAATATGGAAGTTTTCTCCACTGTAAGTCCATCCCTGTTTCGGCCGTTATGTTACAATCATGGCAGGGGATGTTTCTTGCTTATTCACCAGAGCCACCCTTATTACTTTCGCATTATCAGTGGCTCTGTCCCAGTTATTCCCCACTGGTCGACCCTGCTGTGAGTTAGAGGAAAGGATAGCAACCTCATCCCAAAAGACCTGCTAAGAACCCAAATGACTAAACACGTCCTGAGTATTTTATAAAGATTAAAAATGTTTATGGTAAAAAATGTATGTATATAAACATATATCTCCAATCTGAAGTTGTATTATTACCATCTCTCTCTCTCTCTCTCTCTCTCTCTCTCTCTCTCTCTCATTAGCTCTCTGAATGCAGTAATTCACCACTAGGACGCCAATTAGCTTTAATAATGAACTTCATTCATTTTCCGTCCAGCGATAGGAGGACAATCGATGGAGCTTAATCCCTAAATGAAAACGCAGCCCTGAGTTGTCTTAATGAGAAGCGATAAAGGAATATATATATATATATATATATATATATATATATATATATGTATATATATACTATATATATATATATATATATATGTATATATATGTAATGTGATGTGTATCATGAGCAGATGATTAAGAGAAATATACGATGTAGTCTCATGGAGGTTTTAGATACTAAAATTATTTAATCCCACCTACCTCTGTACAATGTGAATTGATAAAGTTTTAAGACTAGATTACTGAAAGCAAAGTGAAAAACCATGCAGTGTAGTTTATATAGACTTCAAGTAAATAGAAAGTAAATCAGAGGTTTTCGTTCGTCAACTTACCATAAGATGATAACATTTACTCTTATTTATTCTTTGTTCTCGTATGCAGTCTTTCACTGAAATATTTGGATGATGGGTTTCGATTTGTCAAATGATAACTGGTGTTACGTGAAAATATCAGGAATAGTTGTGCAGTTTCGTTTCATATTAATAATTATTATTATTATTTTTTATTTTTTTTTTTTTTTTTTTTTTTTTTGCTCTATCAGTCCTCCAATTCGACTGGGTGGTATTTATAGTGTGGGGTTCCGGGTTGCATCCTGCCTCCTTAGGAGTCCATCACTTTTCTTACTATGTGCGCCGTTTCTCAGGAACACTTCTTCTGCATGAGTCCTGGAGCTACTTCAGCGGTCTAGTTTTTCTAATTTCTTTTCAGGGATCTTGGGATCGTTTGCCTAGTGCTCCTATGATTATGGGTACGATTTCCACTGGCATATCCAATATTCTCTTATTTCTTTTTTCAAATCTTGATACTTAATCCATTTTTTCCCTCTCTTTCTCTTCAACTCTGGTGTCCCATGGTATTGCGACATCAATGAGTGATACTTCTTCTTGACTTTGTCAATCAACGTCACGTCTGGTCTATTTGCACGTATCACCCTATCCGTGCTGATACCATAGTCCCAGAGGATCTTTGCTGATCGTTTTCCAATCACTCCCTCTGGTTGGTGCTCGTACCACTTATTACTGCAAGGTAGCTGATGTTTCTTGCACAGACTCCAGTGGAGGGCTTTTGCCACGAAATCATGCCTCTTTTTGTATTGGTTCTGTGCAAGTGCCGGGCATTCGCTTGCTATGTGGTTTATGGTTTCATTTTTCGATTGCACTTCCTACATATGGGAGAGAGGTTATTTACTTCTATCGTTCTTTGAATGATATAATGGTTCTTAGGGCCTGATCTTGTGCCGCTGTTATCATTCCTTCAGTTCCTTCTTTAGCTCTGCCCTCTGTAGCCATTGCCATGTGTCATCACTGGCTAGTTCTTTAGTCTGTTTCATGATTGTCCGTGCATTAGTTTGTTGTGCCAGTCCTCTGTTCTGTTTGTCATTCTCCCCTCTCTGTATATTTCTGGGTCTTCGTCTACTTTATTAGTCCTTCTTCCCATGCACTCTTTAGCCACTCGTCTTCACTGATTTCAGATATTGCCCCAGTGCTCTGTTTTCGATGTTGACGCAGTCCTCTATATTTAGTAGTCCTCTCCCTCCTTCCTTTCGTGTTATGTATAGTCTGTTCGTATTTGCTCTTGGGTGTAGTGCTTTGTGTATTGTCATATGTTTCCTGGTTTTTCTGATCTATGTAGCGGAGTTCTGCCTTCGTCCATTCCACTATTCCTGCGCTGTATCTGATTACTGGCACTGCCCATGTGTTCATGGCTTTTATCATATTTCCGGCATTGAGTTTTGACCTGAGTATCGCCTTGAGTCTGATGCATATTCTTTCCTGATCGTGTCCTTCATCTCTGGTGTTTTATATCCCCTCCTTCCATTATTCCCAGGTATTTGTATCCTGTCTCATCTATGTGTTTGATGTTGCTCCCATCTGGTAGCTTTATCCCTTCAGTTCTCGTTACTTTGCCTCTTTGTATGTTGACTAAGGCGCATTTTTCTATTTCCAAACTCCATTCTGATGTCCCCAGATACAAAAAAAATGAATAAAAGAATAATAATAATTATTATTATTATTATTATCATCATCATCATAATGAGTCATTCCTATCATGTAATATAGTTTTTTTTATACTTCGACGGCTTTCATGTAAAGCGTAAGGTAAGAGTATTGTCAATGTATCACTAAAATGAAATAAGAGAGTGAAGTGATTATATATAGCTTACAGTTCAACAGTGCGGTTTTTGATCCATGTTACTTCCAGTTCAGGTCAAGTATGTTTGCCATACAGGGGACTCTCAATCATATGTTTATGTAAGACGTGTCTTTCTCCTATGTGTTTATGCTTGATGCGGTATTTCCGCGTAAGATTGATTTGATTCTAAAATTCCCTGGAGAGTTTCCTGGACAACTCCTTTCACCATTCCTAATTTTAGGGGTCAAATGTAAACCCCTTTTGAGTGTTCAAAACAGAACCAGTGCACTTTACATAATATTACAGCAATATCAATAGTTTGCATTCACTGGGAAATTAGCTACTTTATTAAACGATAAACAAGGTTGCATAGCTTCATTCATGTTAGGATAAGAGGTCAAATCGGAATTATTATTTTTTAATTTTTTATTAATTATTATTATTATTTCAACAACAAATATATGAATATACGGTATGCATGATAATCCAATGAGAATACACTAGATGAAGTCCATGTCTATCGAACACACTACCTCTGATCATTTCTTTGCGAGATCCCTGATAGAGTGAAGTTCAAAGATATGTGTGACCATAGAAGGAGGAATGTTGAAAGATGAATGTACCATGAAGGGGGAGAGGAAGGGTCCTTGAAAGAGAAAAGTTGAAGGGTTGGTTTGACCCCTAAAGGAGGAAAATGAAGGACCATGTGATCATTAACGGAAAAACGTTCAAGAAGGGTGACGTCCTGAAGCTTCAGGTGGGAAATTTAAAGGTAGAGTTTTGATCCCCACAGGAGGGAAAAGTGGAAGAATATGTAAGACCCAAGAAAGAAGGACGTTGAAGGATACGTGTGGCCCGTAAATGAAAGAAGTCGAGCGGTACGTGTAATCGCAAAGTAGGAAATGTGAAGAAAAAGTGTGACCCAGGAAGTATGAATAGGGAGGCTGGGAGAAGAGATGCTTAAGGATACGCGAATGAATAACATTGAATGATAAATATGTCTGACCGATGATAGAGGTCAGTTGAAGTATAAGTGTGACATTTGAAAGAGTGAAGTTGAGGGATATGTAGTGACCTTAAAGGAAAGAGAGTTGGCCTAGGCCTATACCAAATTGTAATAGAAACACATGGAATAGCTTTTATTATTATAAGATCTGGACTCACAACAGTTTACAAATAGTGCTGCAGGGTCTAACAATGAAATTAATTAATCCTATACATATTTATTCATATTCTGGTCCAAGTGGCTGAGATCCTTCCCAGGCGAAATCCGGCGGTCACCTGTTAGTCGAAAGAACTTTAGGCAATTAACATCAGTTCATCAGTTCTGATGTCGGACTGACTCCGCCACAAACTGTCGTCCACACGGATGTTTTAACATCAGTTTTCAATGAACTGACAGGTAAAACCTAAGAAAATGGGTATTCACGCTCAGGTTTACCTGTTAGTCCACCCAAGGTATATAGATCCTTATTCTTAGTATACCTTATATATAGATCCCTATTCTATATACCTTGAGTAGACCACTACCATTCGACGGATGAGCGTTGACACGTGAAGAGTAGAACTGTCACTTGGACAGTCAACTCCAGGTCATTGCTCTCATTTCTCGCCTAGCCTTCATCGCGACAATGCTATATGGCAGCGATGGAAACTCCGCTGGTTGATAAGGAGGTGGAGCTTATAGACTAACTGTTGCGGCAATTCACTTCAAAACAGGGAAAGAAGCAAAAAGGGCGTAACTGAGTATGGTCTAAATATTGCCTATTAAAGAGAAATGTCTATTCTCATACAATATTAATGAATAAGGTTAAATTGGATCTAGGTGTTGGTTCAGTTTACTTTTAAAGCCTGCTTTCACTAAAATATAGTGACACTTTTCATAAAAAGGTAGGACACTGTCCTAGCTTATACCAATTGTATTTATCACATGGAAATAGTTTTTATTTCTCATATATTTTATATGATTTGGACTCACAATGGTCTACAAATAGCGCTGCAGGGTCTAACAATGAAATTAATTAGGCATAGACGTGGGCTTATTCATATTCTGGTCCGAGCGGTTGAGATCCTTCCCAGGGGAAATCCGGCGGCGAACTGTTGGTTACCCGTCACACGTAGGATCAAATGTCTTGTCGGCTGAAAAAGAACTTTAGGTAATTCATCAGTTCTGGTGAGTGGACTGACTCCGCCACGAACTGTCATTCACACCCGTATGTTTTAACGTCAGTTTCGATGAACTGACTGGAGACTGAGAGGTAAATCTTTGTGTGAATACCGGCCTAAGGAAGTTGAAGGATAAAGCAAGGCTGACACTTGCCAACGATTTTGTGACACGCAATGCGTGCCATTTTTGGTGGCGGCACACACCAGGAGGCTCCCGCACTGTTCACACATAGTTACGAATGCGCACCCAGTAGTGCCTACATTGACAAAAAATGGCACGACGTATTTAAATTTATGCATAGTTTACTCACTGTTCACGCAAAGTTTTACGCACTTCCCGCATTGGCCTGACGAGTTTGCGCAATTGGAGGCCGTAGTGGCGATTTGGGCACGCCATATAAAAAGGGGGCCTCCCCACCACTGGCGTCATTTTTGGATTGCCTATGGAAGAGACCAACATGCTGAATTCCAGAGACACCGTCGTTGCAAAGAAGAGAAGATGCCTAACTTGGCAGCTGCTCTAGCCATTGTTGAAGAGCAGCAGAAAAGGCTGCAAGAGGCAGGTGAGGAAGAAAAGGCAACCCCACCTCGAAGAAGGACACAAGGAAAGTGTAGGTCAGGGAATGGTTGGCCAGGAGACAGGAGTTCGGACAGTATCGCATAGACGCAAGTGACACTGTTGAGCAGTAGTCGTAAACTACTCGCAACTCGTCGTGAACATTGTCATGAACTGCTCGTGCCATCAAGGCGTAAAGTACACGTGACCGTGTCGGGGGAACGCACGACCATGCTGCAACATGCACAATGCGTGAACATGTTGCAAGCTAGTTGTGAACAGTTCGTGAATAGTTTGTGAACAATGTGGCAGGTCGTGCATGTCGTGGGGCGGTGCGCACTGGCACTCACTGGTGCGCATCCTCCCGCATCGTCCCACACTGTTCACGACAAGTTCATGAACAGTTTGTGCATGCTTAACGAACCGGTCACGTAAAAATTTGTCGTGCCAAAATTTTGAACATTTCAAAACTTTCGTCCCGACATGTGATGCAGTCACGACGAGTTTCCGAACACTTCACGCGAGTTTACGAGTAGTTGCGCATTGGCACGACTGAGTTCGTGCCAATGCGTGCCACAAAATCGTGCAAGTGTCAGCCCTCCTTAAGGGTAACCCCTGTGAAGGAGGGAAGTTGAAAGACATGTGTGGGCTTGAATTAGGGAAGATGAAGGATATGAGTGAGCCCTGAAGGAGAAAAGCAGAAGCATTAGTGTAACCAATAATGTAAGTAAGATGAAATCGTTCTCATTGGTCGCTCCAGTACGAGAATTTTGGTGAACCATTGCATGGCATATGATGGATGAGGAACAGGGAAAAGACGAATCGAAATTATGCCTGAAATGGGTATTAGTCATAAAAGTATAAACCTGACCATTGTGCTCAGACCTCGCATGCAATTATGCTGCCATCCTAATTAGCGACACATAATGTCCTGTTCTTCAAGGTCCTTACACTGATTTTGACAGAAATGCGTCTTTTATGAGTCTTTTCTACTTGTTATACAGCGATAAGCTTAGCATTTCCTAGTTTCCGGAGAACTAGTAATCGTGACCACTTCTATTTGGGCCTGCGGTTGGTTCTGTCATAATAAGTCTGATTTGATACTTTCCTTGAATTTCTCACATTGGTTTTCCACAAGGCCTGACCAATATTGAATGATGTTCCTGGAAGGTCGAAAGAGAGTCCTTAAGCATTTCTGTTGCTGTTTCTTTTTCTGCATTTATTTGAATATGGACTGGCCATTAGAATTTGTTACAGGTTCATCAACTCACATACTCTTATAGTCCTTGAGCCAGACACTCAAATTCAGAAAAAGGTACCACCCGACCTGAGTAAACTTAACTCCCATTTCTGGATACCCCTATGTCTATAGATATGGAAACCCATGTTAAAATTGTCAACTGCATAGCTTTTGGCTAATGTAGCCCCTTAATTCCAAATAATCACAAGAATTTTTGTTAAGGTCTCATTGAAAACACTCTTTTGACTGTGTACAGATTATTTTTAATTCAGATTTCTGAAATTTTATCAGATTGTACACAATATCATAGCAAAACCACTGGTGCAAATATTATTATCCTAAGTTTATTACAAGGTGGTCGGATTTTGATACCAGCCAAAAAGCAAAAAATGAATATTTTTTTTGGTATCTACGTAATTAAGTTTAACGGTATGACCATGCAATTGAACAAGTAAGAGTTTTAATGATTTTGGACACTGCCCACATGTCTAGGGAACATAATGATATACAATAACCTGATGTAGAATGCATGCTTCTGTGTATAATCAAGCTAATTTACATTTACACTAAATCGGTACGAGTCCGAGCAACCCTATCCGACGTCGATTAATTCTTTCTGTTCACACATAGCTAATACTTCGGTCAGAAGGGAAGCAATTAAGGATACTGAAATTTTTCAAGCAGTCCATTGATTGTTGTGGAAAGTTCGTTTCCATCATGTTTTAGTCTAGTGATATTTAGGCCTACAGACTCATATAAAGTGCTATAAATTACTGGCAGCCATGGAATGTTTATATAAAGTATTACCACCTGTTATCATGCAACAAGAGTATTTGTTCCTGCTGTGTTTATGGTTGCTTCTTTTTATCCATTAATTTTGTTTTCAAGAAATGTATTTCCCTTTTTACAGAGCAAGGTGAAGAAAAGGTAAAAAACAATGGCAAGGGAATAATTCACCACTTTTTAGATATAAGACTGCAGGCAATATTTTGTTCTACATCTGAAAAGCAATACATCACACGCATTGCGAAGGTAAGGTAGACAAATATTATCGTGTTAATGACTTACAAAAAATCATATCTTGTATCACGAATAGAATCATCATTGACATCCTTAGGCATAGATAGTGTGAGAAAAAAGTACAAGGAAAACATCTTCGTCGTAAACTTGAAGCTGAATTTGGTGAGAGTTTTACACATTGTGTCTAATACTAATGGTAGACTGCTGTTATACCCTGACAGCATGTCTAAAAATGAACTTGTTTAAACATGCATATGGGCTTCAAGAAAAACTCAACCAAGCAAATTCAAGCAAATCTCCAGAGACAGTTATGAAAGCTGCTATGCAAATAAGGACTGACATAAAAAATCATGAGTTTCAACCAGTCTTGGCCTCCCAGTACAGATGAACCTTTTGAGGCTGCCGTCTCTCTGAGACAGTTTCTCTCACTTGCTGACTGGAGGAAAGAAAAATATAGAGACCCACAAAGAAGAGTATAGAGACTTATCAGCTCATTTGGCATGTGATTTGATTTATGGTGTTATTGCAGTATCTCATGGCAAAATAAAACCTCCAAAACACATTTTGCTGCCATCTGCTGTAAAGACACTCACTGGCAATGTTGAACTTATTCAAATTCTGTCATGGTATTTCTTATACATTGCTGAAGAAATGATACAGCCCTTTGCCTCCCAGAAGTTAGCTTCAGCAGAGGGACCTGCTTTACCTGAAAGTATTTCACCACATGTCTTCACTACTTGGGCTTTTGATAATATTGATCGCCTGGAAGAAACAATTACAGGAGAAAGGTACTTCATATAGAGTTAACGGGATCATCATTCAGGCAAAGGTTGAAGGTTCTTTTCCAATGAAGACAAAGCCAAGCATACCAAAGTCAAAACAGCGAAAGCATGAGTGCTACACCAAAGTTAATTCCTGTGTATAATGCAGGGAAAAAACTGGGACCATCATGTGTTGATGGCATTGAAATTGATGCAACTCATGAAATTCAAGAGGCAAGATTTAAGATTTCATCTGGCTTATGTTTAAGGATGTTCGACAATAATATTCAACAAACAGTATGCAGCTGGACAGGTTTTTAACATGCTTATCCGAGATGATATTGATATATCCCAAGACACAATTGGATACTTGCCCACAATCAATGCTCCTGCTACTGACATGTCAACAATTAATGAAATACTCCATCAGTCTCTTCAAATCATGCAATCTCTTGAATTGCCAAAAATTGTTTGTGTGACACAGGGCAACAATATATTCTGTTACTGAGATGGTGTGGAAACATGATGAATTCAAAAATGTAATAATTAGGATGGGAGATTTCCACCTCATATGCAACTTACTATCAATAATTGGAAAGCGTTTTGAAGATGCTGGGCTGCGGGACCTTTGTGTTGAGGCTAAAGTTGTTGCAGAGGGCTCTGTTTCATCTGTCATGGAAGGTAGACAATACAATCGAGCTGTAAGAGCCCACAAGCTTGTATATGAGGCACTAATGAGACTTGTCTGGAAGAGATTTATTGTGTGGCTTGAGACAGAACATAAGGATATGATGGTACATTTAGAACACCTTTTAAACTATGATGTAAATGACTTCCATAGCAGCATAACTCATTCAGCTTATGACAATCTACGGGAAAACTCCCACTTTGCTAGAATACTGGGAATTATTTTTATGAACATCTTGGTATCTTCACCAGTCAGCACACTCTCTCTGCATTTGGGTATCATATTTGGATATGGTTGATATACTACTGGGTCTGCTTAGGGCTTCTAGAGAAGGAAATTGGCTTCTCCATCTTACCATGGTTAGAAAATGATTTGTTGGTGTTTTGCATATGATAAAATTAAAACTATGCAAGGGTTTCTTACCCTATTACTATGCTACAATGTCAAGACTCCAGTAGATCATCCAGATGTCTATGACGAGTTCATGAAAGTGCCTTTCTGTTCAGATTGGGGACCAAAATCCTTTTGGCAGAATTCCCGTTGATCAAGCAATTGAAGAAAGAAACGGTAAATAAATAAAGACACCCAGACACCTGGAGGAACCAAAGGATTTAGCCTGAAGGGTGGGGCTGTGAGGCGCTATTACCTAAATGCTGAGTACAGAAGCAAATCCTTTGGCAGAATCAGGAAATGACAGGACAAGGTGAATCAAAGTGACACATCCTGATCTTCAACCTAAAAGAATAGAAAAAGATGAATGTCAAGTAAGCTCTTTGGTTGAAATAATGGAAAAAAGTCATTGGATCAATCCCTTCGACCCTGACCAAACAGAATTTGTAAACCTAGCAAGATGGGAAAGTTTGCCCCACCAGATGTTGCAAAAGATCTCCATTAAAGCAGAAAAAGTAGGAGAAGCAGCATATGAAACATTCAAACGTGAGCGTATTGAAGGGGATCTTTCTAAGCAACAGTTCCATGGAAGAATGAAAAAGCTCAAGCTGAAGACATTTTCTGATGCATACAAGACAATTCATAAAGTTGGATCATCAAAGGATATTGTTCTTAATGCTGACAGAAAATTATTTGCTCATATGATTCTTGTAGCAGAAAAGAGGGAGTTAGACATGAAAGAGGTATTGTCACATCCTTTGGGACCCTTGCCATGGTCCTTAGCATATGGGGATGGATCAATTAGAAAAACTAACAAAAGTGTCCTTGGCAAAAGAACTTATGAAGATGATCACACCAACAGAGGTTATTCCTGTAGAGAGCAACCATAATTGATGGAATGGGATTAATCAGGAAAATGAAACCTACAGATAAGACCTTTGCAGAATTGGCTGTTTCTGTCCTTCTCAGGTTATCCACGAAGGCAGCGGAAGCCAAACGCATTGATATAGTATTCGATGTGTATCGTGATAAGTCCATCAAGGATCTTGAAAGCAAAGGAGAGGTGAAAGAATGGGCCAGCTAAGCAATATAGCTCCAGGCCACACAATTCAACAATGGAGAAAAATTCTTTGTTGTGCATCAAGCAAGAAAAACTTCATCAAATTCTTGGTAAAATGAGTGGCAAAAAGCTCCTCTGAGAGAAAGCTTAAATGATACCGTACTCTATGTGACATGCGAAGAAAAATGCTACAAAACTACTAAAGAATTATCAGAAGTTGAAACTAATTTGGAGTGTCTCCAGGAAGAAGCAGACCTCGCATTCTCCTGCATGCCTTACATGCAGCTGAGTCTGAGAATCAAGAATGTGGTTTATCAATGCAGAGGATTCAGATTGTCTTGGTTATAGCATTAGGTATCAGTAGCTTGATCCCTTGTACACTGTATATGAAATGTGGGAAATAACCCGAACTCAGTTTATTAACATTAAAAAAACTTAGTGAGGCACTTGGAACAGCAGTATGTGAGGCTTTAATTGGCATGCATGCATTCACTGGTTGCGACACTGTCAGCGCCTTCGCAAGAAGAGAAAAAATCAACTGCATTTAACCAATGAAATCAACAAGACATATCAAGCTACATATTGTGAACTCGCCGCAATGCAACTGTTTCATCGGACCTATTTGAAAAACTGCAGATAATCACCTGCAGCATGTACAATAGTGCTACAAAAACAACGTCAGTGAACTCACTTCGCCATCAACTCTTCTGTGCTAAGCGGGGAGAAATAGAGCCAAGCAGTTTACCACCATGCCAGGACTCCCTTTTCATGCATGTACAAAGGGCTAACTTCCAATCTGCAAATTTGGAGACAGTGTTTGCAGCGTATCCTGTTCTACCAAATCCAACAGAGTCAGGCTGGGAAATAGATAATGGTACCTTAGCCATCAAAATGGCTACAAGGACCTCCTGCACCAAAGGCAGTACTACAGCTACTAGCATGCAGGTGTGCACGTTCCTGCAAGTCATCAGATTGTACTTGCCTTATCAATGGCTTGAAATGTACAGATATGTGCAAACTTCAAACTTGCAATAATCAAGGGAAAGATAGGGAACCTAGTACAGAATTGCAGGACTTGTGTGACGACGAATATGATGATTAATAATGGTTTATATAATCCTTATAAATAATTGTAGTTTTGGCGATAATTGGGTTAATATGGCGAGTGTTTATCATATGAACTAATTTTTCTGTTAAATAATTTCAGACCACCATAATTTTTATTGCAATATTATACGGTTATAGGGATAGATATTAAAATTTTATGTTCTGTTTAAATACGAGATGGTTTTTAGTTTCTAAGTAATTTTTTTGTTTTATTTTGTAACTAATGCCATGAGAATATTGCTTGCATAAACTTTTAGGAGACAAGATTATTTGCTTTTTGATAAAAAAAGTTTGAGCTGCGTATGAATAGAAAATAGTCGCGTAGGATAGGATTATACGACTTTTAATATTTCAGTGATTGTAAATTAGCTTGATTATACAAATACTCATGTATCCCAAACAAAATATATATATCAATGCGTTCCTTGGACATGTGTGCAGTATCCTAGATCATTAGAATTCTGATTTGTTTTATTGTATGGTCATAAAGTTAAACGTAATTAAGTTTATACAAAAAAATCCTTCATTTTAGTTATTTTCAGATATCAAAATCTGACCTTGTAATAAACTTAGGACAATAATATTTGCACTAGTGGTTTGCATTAAACAATAACCTGTACACAGTCAAAAGATTGTTTTCAATGAGGCCTTAAAAATTCTTGTGATTATTTGGAACCATTGAGCTACACTGACCAAAAGCTATGCAGTTGACAATGTTAACAAGGATTTTCATAAACTACAGACATGGGGGTATCTAGAAATGGGGGTAAGTTTACTCAGTACAGGTGGTACCTTTTTTTTTGGTCTGGCTCATGGACTATACGAGCATTGTTTTCGGAAGGAAAAAATTGGACGTTGAGTTCTACTCGGAGGTTTTGCCTTTCGAGAAAAGTTCTTCCGCATGGGAGCTATTCCTTTTTGTTTTCTACAGTCACCGGTAGTTACAGAGATTTCTTCCTCACGCGAAATGCTATTTCTTTTTGCCTCGTCTAGAATGAAAATTTCTCTACAAATAATCTCCAGTAATGACACGAAACTGAGACCGCTTCACTACTTCCAGAGCTTCACCAATATCAGTCATACTCCGTATTGTATCAGGTGCTCAGTCAGCTTCATCTTTTTGTATTGTACGATTCAGACATTGTCTATGGCGCTTGAAAACTCAGGTTATGTATATATACGTCCTCATAAAATGCAATTACGACGCTAATTTCAAACTTTTCGAGTTGTTGAGAGTACATTCATGAGCTTACAAAATTGTAAGTTTATAAGGTACTACCTTTACCTTAACGTTATTGTCTTGCTTTTTTTTATTTTGTTCCCCAAATAGGTCTACTTGCGAAAGATTTAATGTGCACTGTCTAGATATTTATTTATGATTTGAACTCCACATCCCTGTGCTGATATTTGTGACTTTTGGATCGGAGAATCTCTCATGTCATACTGACTCTTAATGCCCTTGCGCCATGTTATGACAATTTACACAATGTTCTCACACCTTTGTCTGTGTAATAACATCTTTACCACGGCTCCCCATAGTGGTTAAGTTTTATTGCATTTGTTATTAATTATATATGCTAGAATATTCATCGTTATTTGTTGCCATGCAAATTCAATTCGCTGTCGTTGCCTATTGCGCAAGAACAGTCATTCATCTTCATTGGCCCCATAACACGTCAGCGGATGTACTTCAATGATAGATTATAATCTGTGGCCAAGTGTTACGCATTGCTTACTTATACTTTGGTGAAGTTTACTTCTTGATCATTACGTATGTTACAAATTACCTAGTTATGCTCAGTCTGCAAATGTCAATTTAACTGCATATATTCTACATTTTATAGCAACTCAGAGATACTCACATTTTTTGCAGTAACTGATTATTATATACATCATAAAAAATCCACAATTATATAGTAAAGTATATACTTATGTAAAATAAACAAAGATTTTCGAACAACGAAACGGTGTTCCTCGTCAGTGTTAACACTGATGAGCAGTGTCGAAAAGTCTGTATATTTTACAATAGTAATATACTTACTATATAATTGTGGATTTTATGACACAGACTGTTCTTCACGAAGCTGTGAATTTCTTAGTACTATTATTATCAGCCTGAGCGTGCATTTATGTGGCCTAAGCCAATACGGTTATGATTATTTGAAAAATGAAAAGAATCACAATATTGAGGTCTTGAAGAATATTTCTTTAAAAAAGAAAAAAATGTATAAAGATAAAAGAAGAACCAAAGATAGAGACATACAACACTTACAGGTAATTGCAAACCATATTAAAAAATAAGGACAGTGAACAGGGATTTAAAAGTTGCATTGGAGCCGCTTTTCGATTTGCGAGCATCAAGCGAGTGACAGTCTCTCTTTCCGAAGGGAGGGAAGGTGAGAGTGGAAGAATTCTGTTGAAATGTAACCTTTGTGCCATGACTAAATAGCAAATGATTAACTTTGTAACGTCATCATTACTATTTTTCCTGGCCTAGTATGTTATTAGGTTCTCGTTAGTCAGGGCGGACTCACATTAGGTACTGATAATAATAGTAACACTGGCCATCTATTATAATCATTATTATTTGTTTCACCTGACTTAAAATGCTCCTCGTGACTGTTGAAAATAATCGAATGCACCGATAAGAATCTGCGTAAAGATAATATATGCTATCATTTATTCTTATGCATTTCTGGTAAGCCAAGACATATAGTATATGTATGAAGGCGCATTGCTTAGGCAATCCTTCATCAATAAGACTCCCGGAGGAGATTCTCTTTCGGGGGCGATTACTCTCAGTCAAACAAATAGATTCCCCTTCCATTGGTAATGGATGGCCACGATCCGTCTTATTAATGTCGTCGCTATTTCTCGCCGGCCAATTTTCCTGCGCTGAAATTAATTACACGTGTTGTTGTTGACCGCTCGGATGAGGGAGGGAGTGAGGTAGATGGGAGGGCATTCGTGGACGGGTGAGGGGGGGAGGGGTGAAGAGATGGAGGACGGGGCTGGTAGATGATTGGTAAGGGCCGAGGGTGATTGGGAATGGAAGAGATGTTGAAGAGGGATGTTGATTAGAAGGGGGGGGGCGGTGGGGGGAGTAAGATATTGAAGAGGACGGGCGGCTGGGAGGGGAGTGGATGCAAGAGGTCAGTTAAAGGCGTGCAAGGAAATGACTCCACATCGCTTGCGATGCAATTTTACGTGTCGTTGGTTGGTGGTTTTTGAAGATTCATTCCCCCCCTCCCCCCCTCCTCCGCCCCCCAGTATTTGAAGGCTTCGGTGTTTAAGGTATATAGACTATATCGTTTGACCTGGTGATTAAATATTGGAGATAATGGTATTTTGTTTTCTGACCGATGAGAGGTGAAGGTTTCGAACGGGCTGTTCAAACAAAGTTTTGAATACGCTGTTTTGAAACCGAGAAGTTCCGATATTGTTTTGAAGCACAGAGATTTCGATATTGTTATTGAACGGAGAATTCGTGATGTTGTTTTAGAAACTTATTTTGACGTGCTGATTTTGAAGGGGGTGGTATGAATTATAGTTTTGAACCCGAAAATGTGGGAGTCGTTTGACTGTTTTGGAGACTGTCTTGAGTTGGATTCGTGGTATCATTTGGAAGTTGGCGGAATTTTGGATATCACTTGAAGCTGAGTGAATCACCTCGCGTCGTCATTTTATCCACTTTTTATTCATGTCGAGGGTCAGATAAGCCAGTGAATTAAGTTTTCAAACGCCATTCCACTCCCCCACAGCCAGCCCCCCCCCCCAACCCACCACCCCCACTTCCAAAGATTTTGTTTTAAACAACCTCCTTGAGCAAAAATAAAAGCGAGCCGAGCGCCAATTAAACAAAGGCTCCCACAGTGCTAACAAGGAAACAAATTGGTCGTACTCTGACGGTCAACCAAGGGCCGAAACCGCCCCGTCGCAAGCATGACGGAAAAAGCCTTACAACCATCTAATAAGGGCGCTAATTGAGCGTTCGACCTCCATGCCCATAAAGTCGCCCGAATGACTTGACGTGATAAGGCCGGAAATCGCATCCATAAAACACGGCGTTTACGACCATCTGGGGCCTAACAAATCACAGTCTCATAAAGCGTGGTGATTCGTTTATGGCGGGGAGCTTATTATTGTCCTCAAGTTTAGGCATTTAGGGCAGCCAGCCCCCACACTCTCTGATACGAGGGAGGGAGGGAGGGAAGAACTGAAGGGGTGTATCAAGGAAGGAGGGAGTAAAGAAGTTATTTTTTCTTTGTGAGGGAGGGGTCATGATGGGAAGTGTCAGGAGAAATTGAGACATATTAAAAAGAAAAATGGTATTAACATGTATTAAAGAGAAGAATGTCCAAAAAGCATCAGATCTAGTAAGGATATATTGCGAGGGAGAGCAAATTCCATGAGAAATTGGGGAGAGAAGAAGATGATGGATGAGGAGAAGAAGGAGTGAGGGTAGGAAGCAGATAAATCGGTGGTGGCGGAAACCGAAATAGGAATTAAATACTAAAGTTGTGGACTTCCAAGGACGGGTCTTAGATCAAAGATCGGTAGACTGGAGAGTAAGTAACCAAAACTCGACGAGGGCCATGAAGTTGAAGGGGGGTAATTGAAAGGATCCTTAAGCAGGAGGAAGTTATGTCTTGGATTTCCGTTTTAATGGATCGGTGAAATCGGGAAGTAATGTTTTGATTAGTAGATGAAGTTCTATTGAAAGTTTACTATTAATATTTCAGTAATACTTCTGTCAGCAGTACCGTTAATACCAGTACGACGATTTTAGAGTCTAATCAGTTGAAATCAGCCAGCCATTATTATTATTATTATTATTATTATTATATTATTGATTAGTAGTAGTAGTAGTAGTAGTAGTAGTAGTAGTAGTAGTAGTAGTAGTAGTAGATGCTACAATAATGCCACTAAAGCCCACTCAACCTACATTGTTACTTTGTTATTGTTAATGAATCATGAGGTTTGTAACCCGTGCTCTAACAATTCTATAAACCAGTTTTTCACGGTTAGCATACACATCTGTTGTATGCAGATCACTTCAGTTGGTTCATGAAATTGCCATGATTTCCAGGTTAAGTTCCCACCAAGTTTTTAAAGAATGTGACATCGAACATTGTTTGAAAAGTGAATGAATATGGAATGTACTACTCTTAATTAAGACATTCCAGGTATAATTACTATGACCACACGTATTAGTCAACAAGGCTTTTAAGAGACATTTCATAAGTGGAGAAGCGCTCTCAAATTTTTAAATGTGAGTATCCACACACAAACACTAATTTACACATCAGTAACAAGCTACATGCAAACATTTTATTGTTCTGTAGGTAACAAAAAACACCGAGGTAAAACACCCTTTACTGGTGCAGAGATCGCCCAAGATATAGCAAATGCATAAAGTGCTACATTTTAGAGCATTTAAGATCTGTAATTACCTTGGCTGGTAGTAACGAGTGCAGCCGGATGGTGCTTTTTCGCAACCCTAATTAACCTGATATTTGATCAGTTATTTTCAAGTAAAGACCTCTTAATTAGACCTGTCTGCGCACTAATAGAATCATTTATAAAACAGTAATTACTTTTCATCTTTGTTGATACCTTCGTTCCTTCGAAAGTCATCAAGAATACCTCAGTCAGTTGTATGACTTAAAATGTCAAGATGGTCTTGTCCTTTTCTCTCTCTCTCTCTCTCTCTCTCTCTCTCTCTCTCTCTCTCTCTCTTCTCTCTCTCTCTCTCATGACGTAAACTAACATGTTCATGTTAATAAACGTTTCCGTGAACGCGTTCAATCCATATTTGAACTAACGTTACAAGGTGGAAGTAGCCTCCCGGTGTTGGCAAAGCCATTTTCATCTTAGTAAATAAAATTTCAGTGATATTAAGTAATATGTAGCAAGAAAACGTTTCCAAGAGTCAACCAGACGTTTGTAATACAACTAGAATGTTGCCTTGCATGCTGTTAAAAACGTTACAGAGACGTAAACAAAAGTCTTTTAAAGCTATAGACTAGTGTTTTGGAAAAAAAAAAACTTCCAAGGAAGAAAATGTTTCTTAACATCTAAGACAGATGGTTTCAGTTGCAAATTAATGCTTCCAAGATATGAGTAAACGTTTCTGAGCCAAAAATACAGACAGTTCAAGATCATGATGGTTTTTAAAGTAAAATGGCTAGAGGTTTTAAGATCTAAATAAACTAAGCCCAAGTTTGAAAGATATAAAAGCGCCTTTGGTTATAATCTGTGTTTTTCTTGATACAGCACAAACAAACGTTCTGAATCACAAAATAGCTCTTTCAAGGTAAAAACAAAAGATCCTGAGCTGTGAAGAGACAGTTCTAACTTAGAAATTCACGTTTCCAAGTTAAAAATAAAAAAACTTTCCTAGCCATAACTAATACGTTTCAGCTACATACAAAACACGCGTTTTTACTAACTGTGTCTGCTGCTAATATGATACAACAGACGTTTCCAAAAAGCGGTGTTTCCGATATACAGGTTAACGTTCCATGTTATGACGTTTTTGAAGGCTTAAACGCTTCCAAGCTATGAGTAACGTTTTCAAGATACAAGCAACGTTTTGCGTTATCCTGGCGAGCTTGACATCAATCATCCCCTTAATAAAAATGCACCCACAATAATTTTACTCTCCATTATCTGGTGATTTGACCATCAGCAGTCCATGGTTGAGTGACTCTGTATAGAAATCAATGGCACAGTCCAACAACCGCCTTTTTACCCCCTTTACCTTTTCGGGGGTGATTGGGGTTGGGCGTTGGTAGGAGTACTCGCATCTATCAATCCGGTCTTTTGAAGTTACATTACATATCGACTCCATTAACCTATTGGTTTGGATCCGTTCCGTTGCAAATGCGGACTGGGAAAAAACAGGTTTTGCATATTGCAGGCTGCAATAAACTCTAGGACCGTGGCGGCCTGCGTCATGCACAGAGTGTCTGGGGTGATGAGGAGTGTGAGCCTTTTCAGGAAGGGGCGTGGACGTCGACCGCATCCAGTTACGCGGCTTTGGCGGGTGCTTATGAAGTTGATGGTGGGGCTCATGTTGGCCCGATGGTGATGATGCTGATGATGATGATGTCCTGACGCTAATATACTTTAGGCATATGTTGGGGATTTCAGGATGATGACGTCACTCAAGTTGACGTCGATGATGGTGATGATACTGATGGAGCTGAGGCCGATCATTCTGATGATGGTAATGGGAGTTCTAAAGATGGCGATGTCATTTCATGTTGGTATTGATTTTAGTGATGGTGGTTATATGAATGGAACTTAATTCGGTGTTGCTACTCTTGATAATGATGGCAATGAATGAGGCTCTTGTTGTCTTGTTTATTCAGCTCCGGAGGAGGATTGTATCGGTGCTGATGCGGCTAGGTAGTAGCTGTCTTTTGTTTTCTGACTTTATTTATTTTTGCATCGTTATCAACATCGTTGTCCTCACCCCATAGCTCTAAGGAAACGAAACATAACCGTTACGTGGATTTACTCTTAACGGTTGCATGTTTACGTTGCCTTTGTGTTTACATATCCATATACTTGTAAAATGCCATATTTATATTCAAGAAATCATAAGCAAGTTAATGATTGTTAAGGTTTGTTTAC
>NC_061107.1:129711700-129721700 GCF_015104395.2 Macrobrachium nipponense | reverse complement strand
ATAGCTCAATTCTTCATCCGTATTCAAGGCAGTTGTCGGAATCTGACGTGATGGAGATGTGGAACGTCATCTTAGAAGTGGAAGAAGAGAGAGGAAAACGTAGTTCGAACCTTTACCGCCTTTGAGGCAGTAGTCATAACATAACCGTCACCAGTGTCATTATCAGGTGCTGTAGTGCTTTCATACTGAGTGTAGTGGATTTATGCTTTCATGCTTCAAGCCTTAAGCCTGAACATGACGCTATTATTACGCGTTTTTTTATTTCAAAATGTCCATGTGTGGGCTTGCCCAATAATCTGACAATAAAACAATATTTATCATCATGATAGATTTATGATTATGCCTTAAAATTATCTCTGCAAAGTGAATATGATATAAAAATTCGGACCTTAACCGTCACGCTTTGAATAGGTTTTAAGGGTTTCCCAAAATGCGTTTTGGATTTTAAAAAAATAATTGTCGGGTATGATGGGCAACTTATTTATTTATTTTTTTATTTTAAGTTTTTTTTTTTGTTTTGTTCGGAAAGATGCAGAGATCTCTGTTTACTTTTATAGCCTATTGACTCGTGTGCTTTGATTAAAGCTTTGTACGGGTACAGTTCCCTAGAAATAATAATGATAGTCACCATTATTACCGTCATTATTGCCTATAAATACTGTTCTCTGTCAATATAGATGCCATATGCAGTATCTTATCTAAACGTTGTGCATCCCATGTCTTCGGAGCTTTTACAGTAGAGGAAACAGAAAGAGTAATGTGAATGTAAGTAACCCGAGTGGAGAGAAGTGCATTTGACGTTTATGATAAACTAACCCCTAGTTTACAAGTACTATATTTGGTGAATCATCGAGACATTAGGACGATTATCCGTTATAGTTCGTGAATGTTTTCCTGACTCTTTATGTAGGCTATATGTAGGCTCTTAATGACTTTTTTTTATTGAAAAAAAAATAACTGCCAATAAATTGGAAAGTTTCGCTATTCTGGCAGTTGATGAAATGAAAGTCCTGTACCAGTACATAACATTTTTTTCATTCAATTTAATTGATTTCTTAAATAAATTGTTCAATATATGCCAAGTTTCAGGTTTACTGCACAGATATCTTCATTCATTTATTATTATTATTATTATTATTATTATTATTATTATTATTATTATTATTATTATTATTATTATTATTATTATTATTATTTGGTAGAAGACCCTCTTTATGCAAATGTTAAAAAGAATGGCAGAATTAAGCGAGTTGATTTTATATATTGTGTTTTTTCTATTTCCTTGCAATTCGCTTCTCAGGATCAGCGATGTTCTGAGTAACTGGCCAATATTCATATTGGGAATTTTCAAAAATTATAAATGCTGAAGGTAATCTTTTAGTTTTATTTTATTAAAACAGGATCTCAGGTCCAGGTTAGGCAGGGGTCGTCGTCAGTGCCGGTGTTATTCCGTAGGCGTAATTCAATTCCTGGCCGTGGTCGTCTTTGTTTTTAGAGGTGGTGTTGATGCTGGTACCAGTCGTGTCCTTTGAGGTATACCCTGATTCTCTTTCTTTTCTCCGTTCATTTCTTTCATGTTCTGGTCTGAAGTACATAAAAAAACGATATATAAAACCAACTCGCTTAATTCTGCCATTCTTTTTAACAGTATTATTATTATCATTATCATTATTATTATTATTATTTTTTTTTTTTGCTCTATCACAGTCCTCCAATTCGACTGGGTGGTATTTATAGTGTGGGGTTCCGTGTTGCATCCTGCCTCCTTAGAGTCCATCACTTTTCTTACTATGTGTGCCGTTTCTAGGATCGCACTCTTCTGCATGAGTCCTGGAGCTACTTCAGCCTTTATTTTTGTTTTTTCTAGATTTAGGAGTCCATCACTTTTCTTACTATGTGTGCGTTTCTAGGATCGCATCTTCTGCATGAGTCCTGGAGCTACTTCAGCCTTTAGTTTTTCTAGATTCCTTTCAGGGATATCTGGGGATCGTGGCCTAGTGGCTCCTATGATTATGGGTACGATTTCACTGGATATCCCATATCCTTCTTATTTCTATTTGTCAGATCTTGATACTTATCCATTTTTTCCCTCTCTTTCTCTTCAACTCTGCGACATCAATGAGTGATACTTCTTGACTTTGTCAATCAACGTCACGTCTGGTCTGTTTGCACGTATCACCCTATCCGTTCTGATACCATAGTCCCAGAGGATATTTTTGTGATCGTTTTCTATCACTCCCTCAGGTTGGTGCTCGTACCACTTATTACTGCAAGGTAGCTGATGTTTCTTGCACAGGCTCCAGTGGAGGGCATTTGCCTCTGAATCATGCTCTTTTTGTACTGGTTCTGTGCAAGTGCCGGGCATTCACTTGCTATGTGGTTTATGGTTTCATTTTTCGTATTGCACTTCCTCATATGTGAGAGATGTTATTTCCGTCTATCAATCGTTCTTTGAACATATCTGGTTCTTAGGGCCTGATCTTGTGCCGCTGTTATCATTCCTTCAGTTTCCTTCTTTAGCTCTCCCCTCTGTAGCCATCCCATTGTCATCGGTGGCTAGTTCTTTAGTCTGTCTCATGTATTGTCTGTGCATTGGTTTGTTGTGCCAGTCTTTGTTCTGTCTGTCTTTCTAACCTGTCTCTGTATATTTCTGGGTCTTCGTCTACTTTATTAGTCCCTTCTTCCCATGCACTCTTTAGCCACTCGTCTTCACTGGTTTTCAGATATTGCCCCAGTGCTCTGTTCTCGATGTTGACGCAGTCCTCTATACTTAGTAGTCCTCTCCCTCCTTCCTTTCGTGTTATGTATAGTCTGTCCGTATTTGCTCTTGGGTGTAGTGCTTTGTGTATTGTCATATGTTTCCTGGTTTTCTGATCTATGCTGCGGAGTTCTGCCTTAAGTCCATTCCACTATTCCTGCGCTGTATCGATTACTGGCCAATGCCATGTGTTTATGGCTTTTATCATATTTTCGGCGTTGAGTTTTGACTTGAGTATCGCCTTGAGTCTCTGCGTATATTCTTCCTGATCGTGTCCTTCATCTCTTGGTGTTTTATATCCCCTCCTTCCATTATTCCCAGGTATTTGTATCCTGTCTCATCTATGTGTTTGATGTTGCTCCCATCTGGTAGCTTTATCCCTTCAGTTCTCGTTACTATTATTATTATTATTATTATTATTATTATTATTATTATTATTATTATTATTTAAAGCCCATCGTATCATTCTTGATATATATAAGTAAGAGAAATAAAGCTAATTATTATCTAAATCTTAATGAGTAAAATTACAAATTCTATTAAACCCTTATTCTAGTAGTTTATAGTTTATTAACTGTAAATTGTGATTATTCAAAGGTTAGGATATAACTTTCGTTCGTTTTGCGTCGGTATAAAACAATTATTCCAATCTTTTGAGATGAATTGAGAATGTATTGATGTGCGATAGTCGGACTTAGTTCTGTAAGAACTTACATTACAACATAAATGTCTTAAATATATGATAAAGAGATTAAGATTTAGCCTCAATTCCAGACACTGAACTCATTATGTATTCATATGATGGTATAATTTGTCATCTTTGGAAACGTTCAGAATTTTCATTATTAGCAGTAATAGCAGTAAAATTATAGTTATTTATGTCGTCGAAAATGGTATTTATGTAAGTGAGCAGTTAGTTATTATTATTATCATTATTGAACCAAACAAAAATGTCTTTCAGTTTTCTTCTGGAGATTGAAAAAGAAACCCACAAAATCACTGTGTACAACCTGTTTACATATAAGTATTTACATTTTATTTTTTTATTATTATTTATTTTTCTGAAAGTACTCGAGTGTGAGTAAAATGAAAAAATAAAACATGTAAATACTTATAAGTAAACAAGTTATACACAGTGATTTTGGGTCTCTTTTCATTATCATTATGTTTTTATGTGTTGGCAAAGAATATTCTTTTCGACACGTGTGTAAAAGAAGGAAATAAAAGACTAGACCACATCTCCACAAGTGTGAAAGTAGCGGACTGTTGCATATGTCAAGTCTTCTTGTCTTTTTAATGTCAGGGACTGAAGCAAAATCCATTAATGTTTCTGGCAACGGCAATCCATTAGTCCGTTTCATTAACAGGTAAGATTAGGTGTCAAATACCGTAGCCATTAGGGCTCCAGGCGGACAGGTGTCGGGGGATAAAAGTTGCAGTATTTAGGAGGCGTGGCTGTCGTCGGTGCCTTTCATATTTCCTGCTTTTTTTCGTTTTTTGGCAACGTTTTCTCTCTCGGTTTACTTTTCTCTAAGTAAAAACTCGATTCTTTCCTTGTATTAGAACTTTTCTTTTTTACTTGTATACTGTATCTGAAACCTGGTGGTTCCAATTTAATTTATTGTTTTATTCTTCTTAATATGTTAAGCCTATCTCATTTTTTGTACAACAGGGTGGTTTTGGAGATTTTATTGTAAATACCTCTTTTGGTTAAATTCATTTTGTTGTTTTTTTTCTTAGTTACTTGATTGTTTTTTTTTATGATTTTCAAAACCCTCTTCATATATTTTGATAAACAGTTTTTATGAATTTCAGAGGGCATATTCAAGATGAATAAAAAGTAGCTATTCCTTGCCCAGTGGTATTCGAACCCACGCCCTGTAAGAAAGTTTGGTCACCAAATATTTCCCCCAAATTAAGCCTCATGTACACATGATGTCATGGATGCCTCGTTTCCCCTTAATCTTGGTACTACCCAGTGCCTATTTAATCTATATATATATATATATATATAAATATATATATATATATATATTATAGATATATATTATCAAAGACTCAGTGAGTCGAAATAAAATTTCTGTTGTCATTTGGAGATGATTTCTATAGAAAACAGAGAAGCTGCAGGTGATTTTTAAAACAATATTGTCTCCTTTCGAAAGCAATCATTTATTCACTTGTAAGTGACAATTTTTCTAATAGCTCCCCAGCATTTTTGACCTGCTGTTTATTATTCTTCATCACAAAACTATGAAGATATTTCATCCGAAAATATAAAGGTTCTCAGCAAATAACAAAATAAAAACTAACGTCATCTGGAACTTTTACACCAAAGAATTTTATTGACAATAAGGATTCTTTACCTGTGTTTTCCTTCTGCTAGTGCTTCACCATGCATTTCATCAAAAGTTTCCCTTATCACAACTAACCGAGACAAAAAATGAAATTGAAGGTGTACACGATTCTCCACTACTAATACATATTTCTATGGGTTTATGCCAGTAGAAGTTGTACCCATAAGCTAGGCCACGATCCCAAGATCCCTGAAAAGGAACCTGGAAAAAAAATTAGATACTGAAGTACGTTGCAGGACTCATACATAAGAGTGGTGCTCCGTGGAAACAGCGTACATAGTAAGAAAAAGTGACGGATTGCTAAAGGGAAGGGGCATGATGTAACCCGGAACCCCACACTATAAAACCACCCAGTCGAATAGAATAACTGTGATAGACAATAATAATAATAATAATAATAATAATAATAATAATAATAATAATAATAATAATAATAATAATATGTGGCGCCGTGGTCAGAGGTGGGTTAGAGGGTTTGTCGTCAATGGACTGGTTAAGCAACATTGGGGGGGGGGGGGGGGGAGGGCTGGTCAGCCGTTGGATGGGTGACCGCTCTCCTCGGCGTTGATTCCTTGGGAAAGGATCTTTACCATAATTTCCTCAGTCTACTCAGCTGTAAATGAGTACCTATCCCTGATGGGGTGGGGGGAGGGTCCAGCTATGGGTTAAATAGCAAAACTCAGCAACGATGTTAAGAAATGAAGGAATAAACGACAACGACGTAAAATGGAACCTCTGGCAACAGAGGAGCTTCGTCCAGCAGCCAGGTATTCAACCCAATTGAAGGGGAAGACGGTCAGGTACTTGGAGGTCGTCATCCAGCAACTGACCACCACAACGACAGTAACCAGCAGCCTGAGATTGGAGCTACAGAAGCAAACCAAAGGAAGAAATGGACAAGAGAAGAAAAATAAGGAAATATGGAGATGCTACATCAGAAGCACCCGACGGAGAGAAGATATAGAAGAAGTTTGGTCAACAACTGGAATGAGAGGAATAACACACCCCCCAAACAAAGCAGAGGCTGGCAGACCAAGTAAGGAAACATCAAGAAAAGAACTGGCTCTCCCCAACAGAAAGAGAAGAACTGGAAAGGGAAATGTCACACGACAACGAATTACACGAAGACGAACTGAGGGACGATGCCACAGAAGACGACAGGGAATGATAAGGTATCAAATAACGACACACGAAGAAACACCGACGAAGTAACAGAGAGGACGGAATGGGTAGAAAAGATTGGAAAACATGGGAAATGGATGGAGCCAGATACAGAGAGAACAAAGATCCCCTCCATGAAAGCCTACAACACCAAAAAAATAAGGGAGAAAACAAGTGAGGTCAATGAAATAATGGGCATAATACACACCACCAGTATCACAGAAACAAATAACTTGGCATATGCAGGAGCAAGATTAGTAGCAGAACTGATGGGATTCCAAACACCACACCACCAGCACAACCAACCCAACAGAAACCAAAACAGCAACAACCTCCTTGGAAAAGGTGCCTGGAAAAGCAAATCATGGTGATGAGATCTGACTTGAGTACACTGAAAGAGATGGCATAAAAAAGGCTAAGAAACAAAACAAAACAAGGGAGGAACTCAAACGAGAAATACAAAGTACAAGAGAGGGGACTAAATAACACAATAGAAGATGTAAAAAACAGAGGCTTAAGGCCAAAGCACATAAGATCCAACGGTACATGAACAGAGGAATAAGGGATACCAACAGAACAAACTATTCGAAACCAACCAGAAAAGACTATACAGCCAACTAAGAGGGGAAGAACCACAAGAAATTCCTGAAGCCGAACCAAGTAAGAGACTCTGGGAAACATCTGGAGCAATCCGGTATCAACACAACAAACATGCAACATGGCTCCAGGAAGTCAAGGAAGAAGAAACAGGGAGAATAAAACAAAGATTCACAGAGATCACGACAGACACAGTCAGACACCAACTAAAGAAAATGCCAACTGGAAAGCCCCAGGTCCCGATGAAGTCCATGGGATACTGACTCAAAAACTTCAAGGCCCTACACCCATGAATAGCAGACCAACTCCAGCATTGTATCTCAAATCACAATGCACCCAAATGGATGACCACAGGAAGAACATCCTTAGTACAAAAAGACAAGAGTAAGGGAAATATAGCCAGTAACTACAGGCCTATCATCTGCCTACCAATAATGTGAAGTTACTAACAGGTATCATCAGCGAAAGGCTATACAACTACCTAGAGGAGACAAACACCATCCCTCACCAACAGAAAGGCTGCAGAATGGAAGTGTAGGGGGCACAAAAGACCAGCTCCTGATAGACAAATGGTAATGAACAGTAGGAGAAATTGGAAAACCAACCTAAGCATGGCATGGATAGACTATAAGAAAGCCTTCGACATGATACCACACACATGGCTAATAGAATGCCTGAAAATATATGGGCAGAGGGAAAGCACCATCACCTTCCTCAAAAATACAATGCGCAACTGGAATACAATACTTACAAGCTCTGGAATAAGACTAGCAGAGGTTAATATCAGGAGAGGGATCTTCCAGGGCGACTCACTGTCCCCACTACTCTTCGTAGTAGCCATGATTCCCTTGACAAAAGTACTACAGAAGATGGATGCTGGGTACCAACTCAAGAAAAAAAGCAACAGAATCAACCATCTGAAGTTCATGGACGACATCAAGGTGTATGGTAAGAGCATCAAAGGAAATAGTTACCCTAATCCAGACTGTAAGGATTGTATCTGGGGACATCAGGATGGAGTTTGGAATAGAAAAATGTGCCTTAGTCAACATACAAAAAAGGTAAAGTAACGAGAACTGAAGGGATAAAGCTACCAGATGGGAGCAACATTAAACACATAGATGAGACAGGATACAAATACCTGGGAATAATGGAAAGAGGGGATATAAAACACCAAGAGATGAAGGACACGGTCAGGAAGGAATATATGCAGAGGACTCAAGGCGATCCTCAAGTCAAAACTCACGCCGAAAATATGATAAAAGCCATAAACACATGGGCAGTGCCAGTAATCAGATACAGCGCTGGAATAGTGGAATGGACGAAGGCAGAACTCCGCAGCAATGATCAGAAAACCAGAAACATATGACGATACACAAAGTACTACACCCAAGAGCAAATACGGACAGAATATACATAACACGAAGGAAGGAGGGAGAGAAAACTACTAAGTATAGAGGACTGCGTCAACATCGAGAACAACAGTGCACTGGGGCAATATTCTGAAAAACCAGTGAAGACGAGTGGCTAAAGAGTGCATGGGAAGAAGGAGGCTAATAAAAGTAGACGAAGACCCACAAATATACAGAGACAGGAGAATGAAACAAACAGAACAGAGGACTGGACACAACAAACCAATGCACAGACAATACATGAGACAGACTAAAGAACTAGCCACCGATGACAATTGGGCAATGGCTACAGAGGGGAGAGCTAAAGAAGAAAACTGAAGGAATGATAACAGCGGCACAAGATCAGCCCTCCCTAAGAACCAGATATGCTCAAAGAACGATAGACGGAAATAACATCTCTCCCATATCTAGGAAGTGCAATACGAAAAATGGAAACCATAAACCACATAGCAAGCGAATGCCCGGCACTTGCACAGAACCAGTACAAAAAGAGGCATGATTCAGAGGCAAATGCCCTCCACTGGAGCCTGTGCAAGAAACATCAGCTACCTTGCAGTAATAAGTGGTACGAGCACCAACCTGAGGGAGTGATAGAAAACGATCACAAAAAGATCCTCAGGGGACTATGTATCAGAACAGATAGGGTGATACGTGCAAATAGACCAGACTTGACGTTGATTGACAAAATCAAGAAGAAAGTATCACTCATGATGTCGCAATACCATGGGACACCAGAGTTGAAGAGAAAGAGAGGGAAAAAATGTTTAAGTATCAAGATCTGAAAATAGAAATAAGAAGGATATGGGATATGCCAGTGGAAATCGTACCCATAATCATAGGAGCACTAGGCACGATCCCAAGGTCCCTGAAAAGGAATACTAGAAAAAACTAGAGGCTGAATAGCTCCAGGACTCTTGCAGAAGAGTTTGATCCTAGAAACGGCGCACATAGTAAGAAAGTGATGGACTCCTAAGGGAGGCAGGAGGTGCAACCCGGAACCCCACACTATAAATACCACCCATCGAATTGGAGGACTGTGATAGAGCAAAAAAAAAAAAATTAATAATAATAATAATAATAATCTTCTGAGATACCGTTATGTTATACATTGTAAAGATGTTTATATAAAATATCCAGCGATATACACAAGAGACAATTTTCCAGTTACTTTTTTCGCCATGCTTTCATTTCTTTCTAATAGATTGAAGAGTTTTCTGCCTCATCCAAAACCGATCTGTTTCTATATCTAAATCAGAGTTCCTTAATTATCTCAGTAAATAAAAATTGCTCGTTTTCCCCTTGACATTCAAAGGAAATTTCATGGCTTGTGGTGACATTACTTTTTTTCACTTACTACTTTCATTTTCTTCTTGCTTCAACTTTTTAATGTAAATTTGAAATTCATCTCATTTGGAGGGTCATGGCGACCAATGTAAACAGCTTCTATCTACTTTCTTCCATTCGCATTCAACATCCGCACTCTGTTCATAGAGGAGAGTTGGATCACTCATTCAACCTTGGCTTCCAGTGATGTTCCAAGTATCTTCCCAATCTTTTGCAATCATTCTGCTGCCTTTCGTGCTTTACATACTTTGTGACTCGTCTGTCATACCTGCCATCACTCAAAATCTTTACTCCAAAATGTGTTTATGTATCTACTGCTTCCACTCTCTCACCGCCACCTTTTAACAGTAGCTGGTTTCCGTTACCCTCATAAG
>NC_061107.1:129670451-129711200 GCF_015104395.2 Macrobrachium nipponense | reverse complement strand
TGGCTATCATCTTCCTGTGGTATTCGCTTATTTAATGAAGTCACGTGCAGATACAGTGATTCTTTAAGCTTATATATATATATATATATATATATATATATATATAATATATATATATATACGTATATATATTTATACACACTTACATATAGTGTATATATGTGTGTGTAAAAATATATATATTCTATATATATATTATATAATATATATATATATATATATATATATATATATTATACATATATATATATATATATATATATATATATATATATATATATATATATATATATTATATATACATACTATACATATATACGTATATATATATTATATATATATAATATATATATTATATATATATATATTATATATATATATATTCATACATACATAACATACAACATACATACATTCATTCATTCATTCCATACTACATATATATATATATATATATATATACCTATGATATATATCTATATAATTATCTATATATATATATAGAGAGAGAGAGAGAGAGAGAGAGAGAGAGAGAGAGAGAGAGAGAGAGAGAGAGGGTATGTGAGTGATTAGTGAACTTCTCTTCATGATCATCTCAATAGAAGCATCATTAATATTTTTCCTTGTTCACACTGCAGTTTTTTTTTTTTTATAGTAGTGGCAATATCCTGCTGGCTAAGAGAGAATTTTAGACATGTTAGCTTGATTATGTCCATTATAGTCAAGAGTAAACAAATCGTTTAACTTAGAATGCTTTTAAGCTATACAGATAGGAATACATAAATAGCGAAAACAATATATATTAATGAAACAAATATGATAGATAAAATAAAGGCAGTGGGTAAACGAGGAAACACAATAGGAACTTAGGGTTACGAAGTTACCAGAATGTGAAAGACAACATGAAAAGATGAACGTAATTAATACTCAGAAATTAAACTAGCAAATACAAAGTAAAGATGACTGCTGACTTCTGGGGAAGCAAATTACATAACTTCAAATTGTTTCCTAGATGAGCTGTTGTTCAGTTCCGGTTTCATTTTCATAAACGAAAAGGTCAGGCCTGTTTGAACCAAAGGATACTACTGTTAAATCCCGTGTTGAATTGTGCTCTCTTGGCTGGAACTGGTGATTTAGAGAGACAAAATTTTTTCCAGTAGAGTGGCCCCTGCCTTCTAAAATTCTCTCTTAGCCAGCAGGATATTGCCACTACTATAAAAAAAACTGCAGTGTGAACAAAGAAAAAAATTAATGATGCTTGTATTAAGATGATCATGAAGAGAAGTTCACTACCTCAATGATAAAACTACTCCAAATGGTTGTAAAAAGAAATTAAAACTTCATTCGAGGAAAATTGTGCTGCAGCCTTCCTTGTAACCTTTTCTAACTGTGTATTTACTCTGAGCTAGGTATAGTAATTTGATTGATATTAAGTCTTTTTTCTTGGTACTGTTGCGCACAGGCAAAAGAAGAAATTTAACATATAGAACTATCTCAAAAGTTTGTAAGACAAAAGCAGGATATGAATTTTATGTAAAATAATTTATAATGAAAGAGTTTAAAAACTTATCAAGGACTGTATGGTGTACGTATATCAGAATATATATATAATCATATTCAAACAACTTTGGGAAAAAATGATAATATCTAATCACATTCCAGTATATGTAATTTATTGTGAAGTAAAATTAAAAAAAATTCTTTGATACATGTCTATTTGAATATTGATGATGATAAGTTGTTTTTTAGTTTTATTTTAAAAAATCCAATATCTGAGTTGTGTGAGTTAAAACATTGAGAAGCAACCATGGCTTTATTAATAAAAGGCTTATCATCACCGTGGTAGATCTAAGCCCGTTTACGGCGGCGAACTAGACTGTGGCAGTTGACGTTTATCTATAGAATTTTATCTCCTGAACAAGAATTTAAAGTAATATTTTTTCGGCCTACCGTAATTAACCTGTCATTTACCTTTGAACTCTATCCTACGGTAAGGGGGACCGATAGGAATGCGGTGTTTTGAGTGGGGTAAAACACTTTGGATAATTATGCCTTACAACTCTATCCTACCGTAAGGGGGACCGATAGGAAAGCGGGTAATGGGTGGGGGTAAAACACTTGGGGGAAGGTTTTGCCGTGTTATTGTGTTATTCCCTTTTTAGTCCATGAGCCAGGCCAAAAAAAGGTACCACCTGTACTGGGTAAACTTAACCCCCGGGAAAGCCTTGTTAACATTGTCAACTGCATAGCTTTTGGTCAGTGTAGCTCAATGGTTCCAAATAATCACAAGAATTTTTAAGGCCTCATTGAAAACAATCTTTTGACTATGTACAGATTATTTTTTTAATGCAGATTTCTGAAATTTTATCAGATTTGTACACATATCATATGCAAACCACTAGTGCAAATATTATTGTCCTAAGTTTATTACAAGGTCAGATTTTGATATCTGAAAATAACTAAAATGAAGAATTTTTTTGTATAAACTTAATTACGTTTAACTTTATGACCATACAATAAAACAAATCAGAATTCTAATGATCTAGGATACTGCACACATGTCCAAGGAACGCATTGATATATAATATTTTGTTTTGGGATACATGAGTATTTGTATAATTAAGCTAATTTACAAATACAATGAAATATTAAAAGTCGTATAATCCTATCCTACGCGGCTATTTTCTATTCATACGCAGCTCAAACTTTTTTACACCTTGTCCTGTCATTTCCCTGATCTACCAAAGGAATTTTCTTCTGTACTCAGCATTTAGGTAATAGCGCCTCACAGCCCCACCCTTCAGGCTAAATCCTTTGGTTCCTCCAGGTGTCTGGGTGTCTTTATTTACCGTTTCTTCAATTGCTTGATCAACGGGAATTCTGCCAAAAGGATTTTTGTCCCCAATCTGAACAGAAAATGCACCTTTCGTGAACTCGTCATAGACACCTGGATGATCTACATGGAGTCTTGACATTGTAGCATAGTAATAGGGTAAGAACCTTTGCATAGTTAATTTTATCATATGCAAAACACAACAAATCATTTTTCTAACCATGGTAAGATGGAGAAGCCAATTTTCCTTCTCTAGAAGCCCTAAGCACCCAGTAGTATATCAACCATATCCAAATATGATACCCAAAACAAAATGCAGAGAGAGTGTGCTGACTGGTGAGGATACAAAGATGTTCATAAAATAATTCCAGTATTCTAGCAAAGTGGGAGTTTTCCCGTAGATTGTCATAAGCTGAATGAGTTATGCTGCTATGGAAGTCATTTACATCATAGTTTAAAAGGTGTTTCTAAATGTCCATCATATCCTTATGTTCTGTCTCAAGCCACACAATAAATCTCTTCCAGACAAGTCTCATTAGTGCCTCATATACAAGCTTGTGGGCTCTTACCAGCCTCGATTGTATTGTCTACCTTCCATGACAGATGAAACAGAGCCCTCTGCAACAACTTTAGCCTCAACACAAAGGTCCCGCAGCCCTGCATCTTCAAAACGCTTTCCAATTATTGATAGTAAGTTGCATATGAGGTGGAAATCTCCCATCCCTAATTATTACATTTTTGAATTCATCATGTTTCCACACCACCTCAGTAACTTTAGAATATATTGCCTGGTCACACACACAAACAATTTTTGGCAATTCAAGAGATTGCATGATTTGAAGAGACTGATGGAGTATTTCATTAATTGTTGACATGTCAGTAGCAGGAGCATTGATTGTGGGGAAGTATCCAATTGTGTCTTGGGATATATCAATATCATCTCGGATAAGCATGTTAAAACCTGTCCGCTGCATACTGTTGAATAGTTATTGTCGAACATCCTTAACATAAGCCAGATGAAATTCTTAAATCTTGCCTCTTGAATTTCATGAGTTGCATCAATTTCAATGCCATCAACACATGATGGTCCCAGTTTTTTTCCCTGCATTATACGCAGGAATTAACTTTGGTGTAGCACTGATGCTTCGCTGTTTTGACTTTGGTATGCTTGGCTTTGTCTTCATTGGAACAGAACCTTCAACCTTTGCCTGAATGATGATCCCGTTAACTCTATGTGAAGTACCTTCTCCTGTAATTGTTTCTTCCAGGCGATCAATATTATCAAAAGCCAAAGTAGTGAAGACATGTGGTGAAATACGTTTCAAGGTAAAAAGGCAGGTCCCATCTGCTGAAGCTAACTTCTGGAGGCAAAGGGCTGTATCAATTTCTTCAAGCAATGTATAAGAAATACCATGACAGAATCTGTTCAGAATTTGAATAAGTTCAACATTGCCAGTGAGTGTCTTTACAGCAGATGGCAGCAAAATGTGTTTTGGAGGTTTTATTTTGCCATGAGATACTGCATAAATCAAATCACTGCCAAATGAGCTGATAAGTCTCTGTACTCTTCTTTGTGGGTCTATATTTTCATTTCCTCCAGTCAGCAAGGTAGAGAGAAACTGTCTCAGAGAGACAGGCAGCTCAAAAGGTTCATCTGTATTGGGAGGCCAAAACTGGTTGAAATCATGATTTTTTATGTCGTCCTTATTTGCATAGCAGCTTTCATAACTGTCTCTGGAGATTTGCTTGAATTTGCTGGTTGAGTTTTTCTTGAAGCCCATATGCATGTTTAACAAGTTCATTTTTAGACATACTGTCAGGGTATAACAGCAGTCTACCATTAGTATTAGACACAATGTGTAAACTCTCACCAAATTCAGCTTCAAGTTACGACGAAGATGTTTCCTTGTACTTTTTCTCACACTATCTATGCCTAAGGATGTCAATGATGATTCTATTCGTGATACAAGATATGTCATTTCTACAATTTATGGCTTTGGAATTATATCATTTCGAATATATGTATACAGCTCCTCATGTGCCAGCCTTTCTGCATTACAATATGCATCTTCTTCAACACAGTGTGCCTCTTCCATATCAGAACCTTTGCTTTCACCATTTTCTACAATTTTATTACTTTTAGCCACCTTCCAGGTATAAGCTTTATAACATATTGAATGGATAATGTCCTTCTGAAGCAATTAAGTCTGTACTAAGAATTGCAAGCATTTTTTCATCCATTTTTACTAAAGCAGCCCTCCTGAGAGTGTCATCTGCGCGAAACTCCTGGCATCGGACCAGGTTTTCTCTAGTTCCTGATCCACTCTTGTACTTTGTTCTCCTTCCACAAATGATGCATTCTTCACTGCTATAAACACTTAAACTACTTGGTTTGCCACGAATGGATCGCCGAGAATCATTTGAGGATAATTCTATTTCATTATCACTTTGTTGAGATTGTATAGAATTTAAACTTCTTTTCATTGTGAAGTAACTATGGCACTTTCTATGATAAAGAACTGGAGGTATTTCATCATCTTTCACACCTTCAGCCAACTCTAAAATACCAACATGTTGCCTGATTTTGGCTGCATTGAGAAGAGTCTGCCATGAGCTGATGTTCTTTGGAGATACAAGGGCTGACCTATCAGTAGTACAATGAATCATACAGCTATTGCGAATTCTTTTCTTTGGGATGGGACAGCCTTCATCTTCAGCAGTTTGGGCCATGTTGGACTAGAAGAGCTTGTTTTCTACTTTTTTTATTTATCTGCAAATGAAGAATATACATATCTCAGAAGATCATATACATGACCAAATGGGAAGTACTGAATTCAAGTCAGTTCATAACTCAATTGACGAAACTGCAGGAAATTGACTATTAATATATGTAAATGATTTTTGTAAGTCATTAACACGATAATATTTGTCAACCTTACCTTCGCAATGCGTGTAATGTATTGCTTTCAGATGTAGAACAAAATATTGCATGCAGTCTTATATCTAAAAAGTGGTGAATTATTCCCTTGCCATTGTTTTTTACCTTTTATTCCTTGCTCTGTAAAAAGGGAAATACATTTCTTGAAAACAAAATTAATGGATAAAAAGAAGCAAACATAAACACAGCAGGAACAAATACTCTTGTTGCATGATAACAGGTGGTAATACTTTATATAAACATTCCATGGCTGCCAGTAATTTATAGCACTTTATATGAGTCTGTAGGCCTAAATATCACTAGACTAAAACATGATGGAAACGAACTTTCCACAACAATCAATGGACTGCTTGAAAAATTTCAGTATCCTTAATTGCTTCCCTTCTGACGAAGTATTAGCTATGTGTGAACAGAAAGAATTAATCGACGTCGGATAGGGTTGCTCGACTCGTACCGATTTAGTTGTAAATTGTAAATTAGCTTGATTATACACAGAAGCATGCATTCTACATCAGGTTATTGTATATCATTATGTTCCCTAGACATGTGGGCAGTATCCAAAAATCATTAAAACTCTTACTTGTGCAATTGCATGGTCATACCGTTGAAACTTAATTACGTAGATACCAAAAAAATATTCATTTTTTGCTTTTGCTGGTATCAAAATTCGACCTTGTAATAAACTTAGGATATAATATTTGCACCAGTGGTTTGCCTATGATATGTGTACAATCTGATAAAATTTCAGAAATCTGAATTAAAAAAATATCTGTACACAGTCAAAAGAGTGTTTTCAATGAGACCTTAAAATTCTTGTGATTATTTGGAATTAAGGGGCTACATTAGCCAAAAGCTATGCAGTTGACAATGTTAACATGGGTTTCCATATACTATAGACATAGGGGTATCCAGAATGGGAGTTAAGTTTACTCAGGTCGGGTGGTACCTTTTTCTGAAATTTGAGTGTCTGGCTCAAGGACTACTTATTCATGACATTTCAAACGCGAAATACAAGCTGAAATAAAACGATAGATAAACCGATAACGGGGCCGTTACATAGCCAAAATCCACCTATTACTACTGCTATTACGCCGCTGAATCCTAGGTTAGGTTAGGTTGGTTAGGTTAGTATGATAACCTATATGTTACACTTCTAAGTTTACTTTACCAACTCGTACCTGTGCCTTCCTCTCCCAGTACCCCACCCCGTCCTCTCCTTACCGGACATATGGCTCCCTGGTGGCAACATATCCCACATCCTATAGCAGAATTCAAATATGCAGTTTTGTTTACGTTTCTTGACCCAGAACCAAACCTTCGAAGATTGTTCAGTCGAAGTAGACAATGGCAGTTGACGTTTTTCTGTTATTTTAACGTACTTTACAAGATTTTAAGAAGGTAATATTTTGCCGGTCGACTGTAACTAATCTGTTATTTACCTTTGAACTCTGTACGTTAGTGTATCGCACCCCTTGTACCATCATGTAGTCTTCAAAGGTAAATTACGGTTTAATTGCAGTCGGCTGAATAATTGTAACTTTAAATTATTGTTCAATAGGTAAAATAACTTAGGAAAACGTCAACTGCCATAGTCTACTTTATCACGGAGTGCGGGTCTTAGAATTTCTAACCAAGCTCTACTTGGGTTGTATAATCTTCCATCCTTTAGGAGACAGTTCTGTCCCATCTTCATAGCCAACTCCACATGGGTCTAACAGTCTTCATTTCATTAAGAGACAGTCCTGTCACTTCATTCATAACCAAGCTCATATTGGGTCTTAAGATAGTTTTTTATCCTTTAGGAGACTGTTCTCTCCTTCATTAATAGCTCGGTCCACTCGGGTGTTGCGAAGTCTTTCACTACCTTTACAAGATGCGCCTTCATTGATGGCCAAGCTTCATTTGAGTCTATCAGTCTTCTATCTTTAGGAGACAGGTTATTCCATTCATTCATAGACAAGTTCCACTAGGGTCTTACAATCTTCTATCCTTAGGAGACCGTTCCATGGCCAGGCTCCACTTTGGTATTTACAATCTTCCATCCTTTGTGAGACAGGTCTGTCCATTCATTCATTCTAAGTTCCACTTGGACCTTACTATCTTCCATGTTTTAGGAAAACATTCATAGCTAAGCCCACTTGGGGTCTTACGATCTTCCATCCTTTATGAGATATGTCTGTACTATGTCCCCTTCATTTTTTAGGCAAGTTCCACTTAGGCCTTAAAATTTCCCTTCCTTTAGGAGACAGATATGTCTTTTCATTCAATGCCAAGTTTCAATTGGACATTACAATCTTCCATCTTTTAGGAGACAGGCCTGCCTTCATGAGTACCCAACCTAAGTCCTTCATTCATAGCCAGTTTCCACTTGGGCCTTACAGTATTCCACCCTTTAGAAGACGGGGTCTATCCCTTCATTCACAGCCAACCTAAGTCCTTCATTTAGAATCGATTTCCACATGAGTTTCTTACAGTCTATCATCCTTTAGGAGACCCATTTCAAACCCTTCATTTATAGCCAAGCTCCACTGGGGTCTTGAAATTTTCCCATCCTTTGGTAGATCAGTCTGTCCCTTCCTTTATAGTCACGATAAGCTTAGTGTCATACACTCTTCATGCTTTAGGAGCCAGGATTTTTCCCTAATTCATAGCCAAGCTATACGAGGGCCTCACAATCTTTCCTTTAGTGAAGCTTCACCTTTTTCCTTATCTGTATTCTTCTTCTTTACACCACTGGGTACTTGATCGACTGTTTCACAGGGGTTCTACTTTAATAACTAGATCATAAAAATTAACGTCTTGGTTTGTAAGAATGTAGTGATATGATGCTATTCATATTATGAAAGGCTAAAAAATCTACAAGTTCTGCTATGAAAATAAATCAAAGAGTTATTTTAAATCACGGATTCCTAACAGACATATCTGTAAAGGAAACTATGCTATTCCGTTGCTGGCTATTCAGTTCCACAGGCAAGTTAGTAGATTTTAATTTCCTGATATACAAAATGATTTAAATAAACTTTGGTCTCCCTCGTCGAATAAAGAATTGACCGATTTAACAATTTCCTGTACAATCTCACGCCTGTCAAAAATTCATTTATCTTCAAACGAATCTAGTTTCCAGCGCTAAATGCACTTCATGGAAACGTTGACAGGCTGGAAATCGCGCTTGTTGAATGTGAGAATTCGGCAATGTAAGACCCAATTCGTTCTATTCGAGAGAAACTATTTTATGGCTGAATGCGTTTAGACAATAGCTTCAAATGCCTATTCGCTTTCTACTCTAAGTGTTTTGATGTTCATAAACGGACGGAGGACTATATAGAGAAACGTCAGAAGGATGGTACGTGACAAAGGATAAAGTGGCTTAAAAACTCCCTAAAGATAATCACTAGTGACAGCACCCATTTATAATGCGTAGACACTTCCTTTGTCTGTTCAGGCAAATGCCTGGGTAAGAAGCTCCTTGTATATAAGATTTTCCATTGCTGGGGCTGATTGTAAATTTCTTTGTAAACTTGCAAGGGTGCAACAGAGATTGCTGAAATTTTCTATTATTTCCAGCCTGAAAAAATCTTAAATTAGATTGCAGGCAAGTGCTGGTTTCCTTGAAAAGCAAGTTGAGGAACAGAAGTTTCCTTTTGCCACTGAACTCGCAGTTTGTCCTATGAAGGTAGTAAGACAGCTATAGGTATAGACTCGGCTTAAGGATCCATTACTATTGAATCCAGAGTCAAACTCTGACTCAATCCATCTGGGTATAATAACCTACAGTACATTGAGTAATGAAGGGGACTTCCATCGTACCAATTTTTAAAATGGTTCATAGTGGCATGCTCAGATATACATATTTAGTTCAGGACTGGTGGTGACATCAATGTGGACGCATTGCTTCTTCCACGCGTGGTTATGACCTTGTCGAAGGAAGTCTTTCCTTGTTCTTGAAAATCTTATGAGTAGCTGTGGATTATATATATATATATATATATATATATATATATATATATAATATATCATATATATATATATATATATGTGTGTGTGTGTGTGTGTGTGTGTGTGTGTGTGTGTGTGTGTGTGTGTGTGTGAGGGATATCTGGTTTGAGTCTTTGACTGAATAATTGCGATTCTTTACATTTCTGTAGATTTTTCTCAACTTGTCACCTGTGATAGGAGGAGATGGGTGCCACCTCTTCCGGTACTGGCAGTCCTTGATCATTTGTTGTACCTAAATTTTATAACTCCATTGGGGATTTGCATAAGGTACTAGAACTACATCTTATCATGGAGAATGGCATTGGGTTTATTTCTGTGTACTCAGGTGCTTATAAAGACAAAGCCAACTGTCTTCTCTGTATTGTTATTGATATTTAAGTTCCAGTGTCTCTGATGATCCTTAACCTTACAGCTGATTATTTCATTTTTATGTTTGCCCCTCCATTAACCAAGAATATTCTTAATATCAGATGTTCGTCAACCTTATAGCACAGCCCTTCATATGGTGCAATCAAAATGTGAAGAACGTTCTGGAACACAAAGAGAATTGCATCAATACTGTTTAAAAATCAAGAGAGATTGCATGTGATGAGCTATGTTTAAAAGACCCTAAGCCCAACTTTAAAGAAAAAGCATATTTTAGTAAGAAGAGACAGTGAATGACTGGTGTTAGGAGAGGAAAATCACATTACAAAGATTGTTTGACTAACTTTCGACACCCAGTGGAGTAGTTTTTAGCTTCATCCTTTCGGTTGGTTAACACTGATTGTCATGTAAACTGGGAAATATTGTTTATTTATATATTTCATCTCAAGAAACATGCTTAAGGCTATCTCTTTTGAAAAGGCAGTTTACAAAGCGCACTTATATCAAGTCAATCCAAACGAATATATACGCCCTTTTCTGGATATGGATATAGGCTATCAACTCATTCCGTTTTTCCCATAGTAAGAGAAGTTCCCTATACTAACTTTTCTGGAATCATATCAGCACCAAAATCGAGTGGATAATTCTTGGCCCCAAATCTGACGGTTCATGAAAATCATTCGTTCGAATCTGCATCAGATGTTACTGTCACTGAAATTACCACTAAGATCTGGAACCGCTTAAGGATTACCACCAAAATCTGACTTACTAATCTTCGAATGATATGGACATTTTTCAGATGGTTAGAAAATGACATATGGACTGGAATTGAATTGATTGTTCTTTTTAGATTAGTGGCAATTTAACTATGAACAGCTTTTCTGCTTGATTTGTTCTAATTCTATACGACCAAAACAAAGTTTCTTAACCAAGTCATATAATGAATGGATTTGCTTATCGGGATAGATGTTATTTATTTGTGACCAATACTTTGTCAGTGTTCATAGTAACTTCTTTTTAAGTCTCTTGGGCAGAGGAGGGGTAGAAATGAAATCAGAATGGATTGACAAAAATCCTCAGTAGAAAATTAGCAACCACATATAATTTTTCATCTTTGATATGCTTTATAAGGTATGATGATTTACGTCTTACGTTTGAATGTATCAGAGGATTGTTATTTTTTAAAACTCTTTTCATCATTATTATGTTATTATTATTATTATTATTTATTATATATTATTATTATTATTATTATTATTATTATTATTATTATTATAGTTATTATTATTCAGAAGATAAGCCCATAGAACCAGCCTAAATGGTCCCACTGACTTGAAATTGAGGCTTCCAAAGAATGGTGTTCACACGAAGAAAGTTACAGAAAACAAGAAATACTGAAGAAAGAAATTAGTTATGAAAAAAGCGATAAATTAATGGAGTAATAAATAAATAGACAAAAATGAAAATATGATATACATCGGTCAAAGTAAATTTGAATCAGGCAACATTTTGCTGAGCCATGCATATCCAATAAACCAAGAGGTTCAAAACAAGAGCGCTTTGCGCTAAACCCCCGGAAAATGGAAGTGTGACAACAATTTTGCTGAAATCCAAGAGAGGGTTGTAAATTCTGTTTTCAGGTCATTAGATTTGATAGCTTTCATCCAGGGTTTTGCTAAATGTGCGGGAATAAGACGAATGTATAATAACACTTACGTTAAATTTTGCGTATTAAAGTTCTTCGTGGAAAGGAAACATTACTTTCATGAATGACTCATCATGATCTTATTATTAGTTTCCTCGCTGTGTCATGCGAACTTTCAAAATGGCCTGTAGTTATTTGGCTTAATTCTTACTTAGATTTTTAACGCTAATATCCATTCTTTTGTAAATTTAAACAAATTTCTACTATTTAGGACCGCTTAACATATTGATCCTAGACCTTGGAAGGAAGATATAAATGAACGATCATCGGTAATATGTTAACATTGTTCAGGAACTATAACTGATGTTTTTTAAGTGAAGGACTAAATACTTTAGATCTTAGAGCATCAATGAAGACGCAGTTTATTTTCAGAAAGATGCCATCTAATGATGAAATTTACGCAGTTTTTAAAATTCTGAATGTTCATAAAGATTTTGTTTCAGACCGTAGAAGGCTTTTGCTTTACGAAACAAGCAACTCCAACTCTTTCAAAATAAATATAAAAAGTTCAGTAAAAGTCAAAACGTTGTTTGATGCCCGTAGATGAAAGAGCTGAGGTTCCTGCCTTTCTCACCTCATTATTGGGACACAAAATTCCAATATAGCATTTTCCCGAGATTTAACCAATTATAGGGACCTTCCCTAGAACAAGTGGGACGCCATATCTGAAAAAAAAAAACTAACCATGGAATTTTCTTGAAAATAATCTCATATGTTTCCTATACTCAAATTGCTAAGAAATAGCCACCCACTTGACGTAACCCAACTGAACCCTGGGAGCATGGCAAAAAGACCGGTTAAATCTCGGAAAAATGCTATTGAAAATTTTTTTTTTTAAGCTGCTGGAATAGACAACTGAATTGTAGATTCCTATATCGCTTAAATACCTTTCACCATCAACCACCAATGCAAAAATAATACAGTTCTTTTTTTTTATATGCCTTTGACACCAATGAAAACAACTTAATCTCACAATAAATCCTGAGAAAAATGAAAAGGCAATGAAGTAAAATGAATGAAAATGCAAGTAAGGATGAAGCAACTGACATAAAAGAGAACTGTATAAATTACACAACATCCCAAATGTACTGGGTCGTACACCTTGCTCTCAGTTCTAGGCGGAGGAGGGTGCCCATATCGTAATCTCGTGTAGCGGGCATTAAAGGGACCCCATAATTCTTTAATATATCCTTTGACTACGGAATTTGATATATTAATTAAAACTAGACGCAGTGATTTGATGCCTTTTTGAGGGCGGCGTCTCACGTGTACGTACTCGGTATTTATTGTGATCCCGTTTAACCAACACTTCTTGATTAAGCACAATATCTGGGCGTCCTTTTACTCGATTTAATATAATTTTCAGATAATAGCTCATTATATTAGCCTCTCAAAGGACCCCACCCTTGTCCGATTACTTCATTATATGATTTTGATTTTTGAGAGCATCTAGTTATTGTACAAATATTGAGGAGAAAAGTGAATAAGCTGAATCATAAGCAACTCTATTATTAAACTGTTGTCTACTAAAAAGCAAACAAATATTCGAAAAAAAGAAATTTTAGTACAGCTACATACAAGCCAAGGTACGAATTTTATGAAAGATTTCTGACGTTTATGCCTCCAAGCATTCCAAGGAATATTGCAGTTACTGAACAGGTAGGTTTCGTTCAAGAACATAAAACTTTTACTCACCGAATACTTCAAGTCGTCATCCAGTTCTTGAATAACAAAGCTAAAGTAATATTTTCTTTTGTTTATTTGTACTCTTTCTAATTTATTTTCAAATGTCGCGAAGAGGCTAGATTACGCTTTGCTCAAAGCCTACCCTTTACCTCTATATTAATTACCGAGAGAGACGTTAGTTAAATACTGTTAAAATATGTAGAATTATTCAAATTTCTGGTATTATTCAAGTAATGCAATCCCCCGAGTGCCACCTTCCTTAATAAGCGAAACATACCTGACATTCTTGTGGCCCAACACTTACGTTTATGGGCATCTTCTCACCAATGGTTTATAGCAAAATCTTGACCGTGAACCATCACTAGGGAGAAACTATCATACGTTAGTGTTACAAGTAATGTGAAATGGCTGTACCCTATTCGGAGAGTTCTCATTCCCGTCACTCAGAGACTGAAGAAGTAAAACGTTTACCGACCGAATAATGTACATACTGTCGTAAAATGGGAGAAAGAGACTACAAACTTCAGAATAAGGTTCTCTTGTCTTTTTCTAAAAACAAGGAAACCTTTACTCTTATTTCCAATTCATGAAGGCAGCGTTCATTTTTTTGGATCGGTAAATCCTTAATCTGGTAGTATTTGTCGAGGGTGAATGACAGGAATGAGAACCCTTCGAATAGCTATAAGCTATTTCACTTTACCTGTCTATATAGCAAAGTTAGCCTTTTCTCTTATTGGATAGTTTAGTGTTTAGAATTTGCTATAGACATTGGTAAAGAAATGGTCCTCTCTTGCGTGTTAGGGCTAATCTGCTTTAATAACTTAGGTTCACAGCTATCCTGGAAGAACGCAAGAATTAAGAGGATCATCCCCCCCTTAAAATGAATAAAAAAAAAAAAACACTATCAATAGCAGTTCAAACTCTACGCAATAGTAAAAATAAAACTTAGAAGGATTGGCTGAAAATAAATAAAAACGGGATATATCCTGTATCTTCGTTTGTTTAAGTTGTTCTTCTTATTTCTCTATTCAAAGCCAAATGACAATCTCGTTCTCAAGTGTTTTGCCTTGAAAGCATTAGCATGTCACATCCTAACCCTCACTCATTCAAGTAAGAGTTTTCCAAATAGGATTATCTTTTTTAGTTGCAAAATAATTTAGAGATAAACTTTTTATTTCATCAGCATCTATCCAGTTTATACCACTGAACACATAATTAGTTTCAGACCAAATCACGACGCTATTTAAAAAGTTTCCAACTAATTACAATACTGTTATCATATCAACTGATAATAACAATAATAATCATATACTATGAATTCACACCCCGCAGTATAGAGTTTAATATACCTACGTAACTTTGTTGTTTTTTTTCTAGAATCTAGATTCATCTCGCCTCGTTTAAATGTTTTTATCATCCACGGCATTTAGCGGGCCTCGTGCAAATAAAGCAATTTGGCAGTAATTATCTGATGCTGAGCAAAACACTTACTTTTAGTGGATTTTCACTTTTGTTTTCCATTTCCATTTGCCTGCCTCATGCGAAAATGTTTTGGTGTCATCAAAATGTTTCACTGCGGCCTACAAAAAGCAGATTATGTTTTAACCTAGTTTTGTATCAGGTTATGCATAATTCAAGCATATTCCTGTGCTTTTCTGACTTACTAAACATACGTTGTGTCACTACATTTTCAGATATACCGTCACCTCGATGATTATCGATTACGTTCTATATTTTTTCCACACTTTGCCCTTACTTCATTTATAACTTCATATGTTAATTCATAATATAAAATTACGTTCTTAACACCTGTTACATTTGACGATATTATTGGTGATATCCATTTATAGTCTACAAACATGAATAGTTTTTCCCTGAATTTTCTCCCTTCGTTGCTAAAGCTTTTAATATTTGCTTTCATATGAGTAGTTTCATCTCTCTTTACTACTTTAATCCTATTTTTTATCTCCATGTGACTTCCCCTTTCTCCGGATTCCAGTTAAGTAATTACCTGTTATTTTACCATTTATTCATAAACTGGATATACAAATCTTATGGATTATTTTTCACCACTGCAATAACTTATTTGAAAAGTCCTTTTCTCAGTCTTGACCTATAAGGAAGAATCTTTCGTAAATTATAATTGCTTTCACAATAATTTGCTATGGGTAAAAAAAATCTTTGCACACGTAGTCACTCATTTCGCATACTGTTTCATCAAAGTTCCAAACCATGGGTATGGTGTTTTGGAGACCATATATATGCTTCCTTGGAAAACTCATTGGTATCCCCACCATGACGGAAATCTAGTTTTTCTCATCTCATTTACAAAATTTGTATATTATCGTTTTCCGTCCCTGTTGGAAACATATCTCATCTTTGCTTCCATTCTTGACAAGACTGAATAAAGGACAATTCGTCTCATCAACAACGTACCCTCGCACTGCTCCAGATCTTCCCTCTTTTGCAGATATGATTTCAGTCACTGTCCTGTCTACTAGCTGCTTGTAGATCACACACCTTCAAGCGGCTAACGGTCCGCCATTTTATAGGTTCTCCCTTTGGAGATCAGCATTTTAGAGGAATCTTCATTCCTTTCCTTTACTGGGAATTTAATGAACTTCTCAGTAACTGATCCTAAACATATTCCCTTCGCCGAAAGTGCGAATTCGTTGCTTTCCTAAACGGTTACAGTTCCGATTGTTTCCTTGGCTGTTCCGTTTGAAAGCTAATATCAGTGTAGGTTCCTGTCAGTGTCATATGAAACCATAAATTCACCTCTGCTGATATACCTTTTGATATACAGTCAAAATCTCAGTCCCTTTATCCAGGGGAATACAAACCTGGACAGTCGTCTATATTTACTAATCATCCCTTAGAGCATTTTTTTCTACTCGGAACAGGCACTATCGTTCATTCAGATATCTTTTTTTATACACAGTTTCTAATTGTCCTCTTATCAATTTGTTAGTGAAAACCCTTTCATATTCTTCGGCTTCTAATGTAGCACATTCCAGTTCTGATACTGATGGCCAGGCATGAGCTTATATTAGTGCAGAGTCTGAGGACAATCACTGTTGATAATTTTCTTTGAATTCTTCCTAATCCGCTGCCCCAACAAAGAATGACCTGGCGTCAGCTTTATCCGGCTGGTCCGAGGCCAAGTAATTGATGTTTCGTGTTTGTTTGGAACTTGATGATGAAGCGATTTTCGTGATAAGTTAAAAAAATAAGATTTTATCTCGATAAAGAAGAGACCTTTATCTGGATGAATTAAAAGCTATTATCGTGGAGCGGATGAATTCAGATGAGTATAGTGTCTTGAGATAATGTATACAGAATGTCTTGAGATCCTGTATGCAGAAAGTCCCCTGAAAACAAAATTTATAGATAAATAATTTAGGGACTATTAAGATGCTCTAATTATCTTTTATTACACCGCCTTTAAAAACAAGTTAAATTCCCAGTTTTCTTGCCCTCAGTAAGGTCATCAATATTTCAGTATTTCTGTTCAGACCCCACTGTTCCTTACAAGGCAAGTCAGTCAATGCGCCGCCATTTCTATTTTTTCACTCCAGTGCCTCTTCCACTTCAGCACTTTGAATCCGAATCTCCGAACAACCCTTTCCCATATGCTTTAAACTCAGGGCCTCCCTCTCTTCAGCCTCTTTAACACCATCCCTAACCCGGAGAAATCTCCTTAAAGACCAGCTCCCAGGGAACACGTCCTCAAAGGGCGCATTCACCTTCAGCTAAATCTCCTGAGCACAAACCGTGAAGCAAAGTCTGTGTCGGGAGAAAAGATGAAGTCGTTTGCCCCAAACCTTTTTGCCTAAAACAAGATTTCGCTTATTGAAAGCTTGCTTTTATCTTCGTGGTACTCTCTTGCTGGTGGAAGCACATGAATTTTTGTCTCCTGTACTTGAGGTCATAGAAAATTAAAAAAAAACAATGCCTTTATTTACTCGAGGCCTAAAGGAACAGTAACGATAGGCGATAGTTTTGGTAGAAGAGGATACGACTTGGGTATCATTTTCAGTTAAGTATTTATACATGAGGTTATTACCTCTGCCAGTAGAGAGAGAGAGAGAGAGAGAGAGAGAGAGAGAGAGAGAGACTCCGTAAGACGAGCCGTGATTACCTTAATGAGTTCCACCCACAAGAACCCCAATTTCTCTCCTCCCTTTGTCCTTCAGGAAGTTAGTAGACGGACGACCTTAATAGCAATCCAGGATCCCCTCAAGAGCTCCGTCTCCCTGTTCTCTCCTCCCTGGAGTGTGTCTCCTCCCTCCTCCTCCTCCTCCCCTTCCTCATCTCCAGGCGTTGACAACTCAATGGAGAAGTTTGTTCATTAATTCTAGACAAATTTCTTAAGAGGCGACAATACCTAATGTTTTATTTCTTATTCAGTTCATCTTGAAAGACAATTAAACATTTCTTCATCTCTTAATTGTTTATGTTTATTATTACTTTCGGCCGTGCCAGTTCGTGTTGATTAAATAATCACTTTTGAACGAATAGATTTTTAAAACAATTCTTTATGATAATTTGTTTAAGAAGTATAAACAAAATATAAGAACGGCTGTTTTTTAGTCCAAAACTTAATTAATTTTGTACATCTACCAATAAGATATTTGTTAGATGTACCTGATCACCTAATTTTCTACTGATATACATGATCACTGAAAAGTTTATAAATGTTTAGCCAAAGAAAATAGTATGTATGGAGTCATCGTATGACAGCAAATGTATGGTATATGCAAAATTTAAACATTATATACATACATATATATATATATATATATATATATATATATATATACTATATATATATATACTATATAAACGAATACTACGGGAAAATGATTGGCAGAAATCCAAGCGCTTTCGTTTATACCAAGACATTGGATTTCTGCCTATCATTTTCCTGTGGTATTCGCTTGTTTAGTGATGTCACGTGCACCTACTGTGGTGTTTTAAGCATATGTGTATATGTATATATATATATATATATATACATCACCGTGACATTCTGTCTCTCAAAGGAAAAAGCTGCAAATGTCGTTTGATACCAACTTCGCTCTACCCCTTCAATAACACCGAAGCGAATTATGACTGAAAAATTATTCGTTACCTGGGAGACTGGAACTCCCGAGACAGTGAGCGCATCCATCTTCATTGACGGCTACTTCCGCCACTGGCCAAGAGACGTGACAGTTGCACATGATCGTCGAATGGAGGATGTTTGACTTAAATATAAACCCTTCCAACCATGACAAGTAGTACGTTTGAACTCGTAGCTATTTATGAAATTGTTATCACATCACAGTGACATTCCACTGTTCACACATATTAAGCTACAAACGTAGTTTAACGTTGCCATTTGCTCTATCTCGAAATAACGTACATGTACCGAAAGGGAAATTCATAAGTGGTGAGAAATATTTGTCTCGGGAGACTCTGGGTTCCCACCACTGAGATGTTTTCTCTTTCCGACCATTTTTTTAATTAAAAAAAGATACACTTTAAATTCATTTTACAATTCAATACATATGCAATTTATGGAATTTATGTACAAAATAAAAACAAATACATAGTCATAATATTTTTTATAGATTAATATATTTGATTTTTACTACGTATGTAAATACACATACACATAACTCATACTCGATATACATACCCATTACACATACATATTAGAAAGCCACTTAACTATGTGTAAAATGAGAATAAATAATTTTAAATGATTTACGCAACACATATCTATTTCTGTATTTACTTTTTCTTATTAAAACAATTAAGTGTAGATCATTCAACAAAAACCCAAATTTATGCTATACCAAACACCAGATTTTTTCTATCTTGGGCCAACTGCGGAACAACAACGACCTGACTATCTTTAGAATCTATAATTATCAAAAGACTGTACCGTCGTTAAACACCCAAACGTCCTCTGTAAAATTGTTCATAGCGTAGCTTGGGCAGCTGGTTCGCTCACTCTGTTTTTTTACTTATTTTTTGTTAGTCCTTACTCTCTCTTTCGTATAGGTAGGTGTTTTTAAGATTTTAGTGAAGTTCTGTACTTGTAATTTGTTTTGCTTTGAAGGTACTGTGTAATTTTAACTTGTTAATTTATTGAAAACTGTTGCCATTACATTTTCTATATAAATTAAATCAAATTGAGTATTAATGTTCGCTAATTTTATATATTTTTAGCCTTGAAAATGCGACCTGGAATTCGTCGCGAAACGTCGGCATTGAAATAAAGTTTTTAAATAATGAGGATGCCTTTCCCTACCACTTCCTTCGATATATATATATATATATATATATATATATATATATATATATATATACAAATAGAAGCTAGTAAGGCGGCTCAAGCCCTACAAATATCACAAGGTGGAGACATGCCTTTACCTCTCTGCCTGTGATATATATATATATATTATATATAATATATATATATATATATATATATATATGTGTGTGTGTGTGTGTGTGTGTGTGTGTGTGTGTGTGTGTGTGTGTGTGTGTGTGTGTGTGTGTGTGTGTATTAGATTAAAGTCAATTCATCATAATTTTGTTATAATTTGTTAATAGTTGTCCAACCTTTTGATCTTGTTTTAGTTTTAAGTTTATTAATAAGCTAGTATAGTTCCTCATATATTTAAGCTCTTTCTTGGTTTGATGAACTCTGTAAGGGAGTCATATGACTAAGCAGTTTTGCTTTGTTTACCACCTTCTCACCCGGTATTAGAACTACTGAAGTGCCTTTATTAGCGATCGTTGTTTTTCTCTCCTATGAGCTGTGTTGACTCGAGTGGAAGGCTTGATCGTAAGGGTGGTGATACGTGACAGAGATAGTTCGAGTTCCTCCTCACAGCCTGACGCTTTACCACTATTTATGGTCACTTCTGCAGTTCTTGCACAGAGATTTGGATCACGGCTTCTTTAATCCTTCGCTGCCTTGTGTGTGGTCGCTGGTGTTTGGTGTTGTCACCGGCAGCATTCGTCAGCCACGCCCTTTCCCTCGTTCATCGAAGGATTCCGAACGAGTTGGCCCGTACGTACATAGAACGGTGCAGTTTGTGGCGTGCGAGATCGTTGACGTCCCGGATTCTCGGAGGCTACCACCTTCGGTGTTCCCGTATATTTTTGAGTTGCCTACAGGCGTTGCAGCTTGTGCAGATTGACCGCTTTCTCCAGCGTCAGTGAGCCTTCTTGGAACTCGTGGAGACAAGTAGGGGAGGTTCTACAGGTATGAAATGTCTTTATAACTATTAGGACGATCGTGGATTGCTGGGTACCTGCAGATTTGCACACCCCTGTTTGTAGTATAGTCCACTGGAAAGCTTGTATGGGCCTGATGAGATGTTTTCTGGCAAGCTCTCGTATTATTTCCTATTTTTTGAACTTGTAAGATTATTAATTTCATTTTCTATTGTTTATTAACTGGAGGTTTCTAAATTATGATAATAACATATATTCTAGTTACTAAGTTTTTGGCTTAAGTTAGTTTGTATGTGTTAGGTAGGAATAATAATAAGTTTCCCCATTTATTTTCTCTTGCTTCCTTCTGCCTAACATATTTTCTTAGGTTAGTTTTGTCTGGCCAGTTATTTGGAAGGTACCTACCTGAAGTCATGTTTAAAAATATCCTATTTCTTGGTTTAGGGTTTAGTTTAGTTATAGGTGATCTTTTAAAGATCTTAAGGTTGGTTTTTCCTGTGATATATATATATTCATTTTGATTATTATTTTTGCCAACCATTACCTTTTTCTTGTGTAAATAAATATTGTAACTTTTGCTGAGGTGTTTGTTCTTTTGTTCCTAAGTTGCTGTGTTACATTTTTACTGACCGTAAATTCTGAGTAGAGACAAGAACCCTTGGAATTACGGCCATAAATAAGGTCGTAACAATATGGCTACCGTGACAGGATTTGAGCTCAGGTGTACACAGTAATTTGGACTTTGGGACACTCCTCAGTGGAGGTTATAGTATTTATTTGTGGAAATACCTTTCTATCCTGCCACTATGGATAATTTGGAAGACTTTTGACTTTAGTCCTGCAGAGTTCTTAGGGTCTGCCAACTGTATTAGGCATTTACAAATACTAGGTAAAGAATATCTAGTTAGTTGTGCTAGACGGTTGGGTATTCCATTCAAAATGACGGATACAAAGAGGAAGTTGCTACTGATGGTAAAGAACAGTGTTATGCAAGGTTTGGCTGAGGCTGAAGGGTTAGTTGGGGAAAATATTAGTGATAGAGGTAGTGAATTAGGAAATGATGGTATGGTAGTTGCAGATGATAATGGCATTAGTGGCGGTGCTGGTTTTTCTCTATTTGATGATCCTCCTCAGACTGGAGTCATTTATGAAGGTCCAGCCAATTTGCTGCCAAGAGGGAAATATAACTACAAACCCTTTCTTGACTGAAGAGAATTTAGGGCCAGCAGTTCCTACGGTTCCTGTAAATAATCAAAGGAAATTCAGGAATATGATATAATTTGTAAAAAAATAGAGTTGTGAAATTGGAGCATGGAGAGAACTAGAGGGTGAGGAGCATGAGATAGAGATGGCCAACCTTAATTTGGAAATGGCTAGGTTACAAGGGGCTCCTAACCAATTTAGCACCCCATTAAGTAGTCAGCCCTATAGGTTTCAATATTGGGGCTGCTTTAAAATTGGTACCTATTTTTGATGAAAAGAATGTTCCTAAATTCTTCAGTGCATTTGAGAGGGCATCTGCTCGGTTGTCTTGGCCACCAGAAATGTGGACAGTGTTGATTCAGTGTAAATTGGTGGGCAAGGCAATACGGGTATATAATGCCTTGGAGGAGGGGAGAGCCAGGGATTATCACAAGGTAAAGGCACTAATTTTAAAAGCCTATGATTTGGTCCCTGAGGCATACAGGATAAAATTTAGGAATTTTAATAAGCATCCTTCCTTATCGTATGTAGAATTTGCCAGGTTCAAGGAGGAGCAGTTAGATGACTGGTTGAAAAGTCGTCAAGTGGTTACTTTTTCTTCACTAGAGAACTCCTGCTTTTGGAAGAGTTTAAGAAATCTTGCTCTAAAGAACTAAGAATTTATTTGGAAGAAGTAAAGGTCACTAATTTAGGTACGGCAGCTCAAGCGGCTGACGAATTTGTCTTGACCCATAGAACAGGTTCAGGCAATTTCGCCAGCAAAGATATAAGTAATAATTTAGTAAAAGTCAGAGAATTTTCCATAGAGGAATGCGAAGTATGATATTAATAAGTCTAAGAATTCTGGGGCCCAGAATAATTCCCCTGCTGGTAAGAATGGAAAATTCACAAGTAAACCTGGTACTCGTGTATTTTTCCAAAGGAGGTAATTCTGGGACAGGAAACAGTAATATGAGGACTTGTTTCTGTGTAACCTAAACCTGGTCATTTCCAGGCTCAGTGTCACGCCAGGACAAATTACTATCTTCAAAGAAATAATCCTGTGGCTTTAATGCCAAGTGCATTCTCCTGACGTAAAATTACCCATAATAAATAGTAGTAGTGGTAGTGGTATAATAGTAGCGCTTGGAGATGGAAATAATAATCCACAGGAATGATTGAAATATGATAAGTACATTTGACCAGGAAAAGTAATATATAGTTCTGTCATTATTGATTTTAGGTGTTTGAGAGATACAGGGTCTGCTCGGTCGTTAGTGCTAGAAAGGAGTTTAAAAGGTTTGGTGAAGTATTCAGGGAACTTGTTATTGTTCTGGGAGGTTTCCCGACACAATAGTTTCAGCTCCTTCAGCAGAGGTAATGTTGTCATTGTCCCTGGGTATTATGGAAAGACCGAGTTGGCCGTTGTAGAGAGTCTTCCTCTAGCTGGTATTGATGGCATATCAGGAAATGATATGATTAATAGTGATGGCCAGGAATTATCCCAATATTGTCAATCAATAAGTGTCCAGTAGCAGTTACCACTAGACCTGCAGCAAGAGCTGCAGACTTATTAAATAATGATGAAGAGTTAAATTCAAGTAGTTTAGAGGTAGACGTAGATGTAGTTAGACCCGGGTCTGTAGTATGTAGTGAGCACGTAGTGATAATGTAATTCCTGATTGGGATCGAGCAGCTTTTTATTGAAGCCCAGAAGAGAGAGTTTAATTTTGATTTAGGTGATACTTCTGACTTGACGAAGCCTCGATCTGGGTAAAAAGGGGCATATTATATAGGGTGAGTCGTCCCCTGGTTGTTGGTAATGATCCCCAAATGTCCTGCATTGAGCAAATAGTGGTGCCTTCTCAATTTCAGAGACAAATATTTAAATTTATCCATGATGATACATCTGGTGGATACTGGTGTCTGGAAGACGCTCTGTAGGTTGGCTAAATGTTTTTGGTGGCCAGGAATGAAATCGTCAGTAAAACAATATGTAAAAGAATGTCCGGTGTGCCAAGTGGTAGGTAAACCATAATCAGACAATTGTAAAAGCACCTTTATATCCCATACCAGCTATTGGGGAGCCATTTAATGAGCTGGTAGTTGATATAGTAGGCCCTTTGCCTAAAACTAAAACTAGTTTTTATCTATCTACTGACTGAGGGATCGGGCATCACGATTTCCCGTAGCCATTCCCATGAAGAAAGTCACATCTAAAGCTGTATTTGACCAGTTGGTAATTTCTTTTCGAGGTATGGGAATCCCTCGTAAGATACAAACTGATTATGGAACTAATTTTACTAGTAAGGAATTCGAAGTAAGTGTGCAGATCTGGCCATTCTACACACTACTAGTGTTCCTTACCATCCAGAGAGTCGGGGAGTGGTGGAAAGATTGCCATCAAACTCATTAATCAATTTTATTTTAGGAGATTTTGTTATGAGCATGGGAGAGGAATGGGATAAGGGCCTTCCTTTGTTTGCTCTCTTTTTGCTCTTAGAAGTCATCCAAATTCATCCACGGCATCGTCCTTTTGAATTGGTCTTTGGATAGAAATTTTCTTTTATATGAAGTTTTGGAATCTGATCAAATGAAGGAGACGAACGTGGATGAATTTGTTGATAATCTTAGAGGAAACTTTTCTAGCACCTGGAATTTTGACAAGAAAAATTGTGAGCTAGCTCTCAGACTGCTATGAAAATCAATTATGGCAAGAAAACTCGAGCGCAGTTGTTTGAGCCTGGGGAATTAGTTTTGGTGTTGGGTACATTAGGATAACTTCCTTGAACCAAGGTGTAAGGGGCCTTGAAAGGTGTTGAGGAAATTATCTGATTCTTTAATTATGAAATAGAAGCTCCTTTTGGATGGTTTTCGGTTTCTTTGGTGGCAGAGGGTGCTTCTGATGGGTATGATGGAAAATAATTAATCACAAGTACCTCCAGATGCTCTATCCAAGAATGTGTAATGTTTGGATGGGTTAGATGAGCATCTGACATCTTGATCTCAAATCAAAGAAGGGTAAATGGAAAATTTAATTCATTCTTTTTCAGATTTGGTTAGAGAACTCTCCCGGATTGACTAGTTTTAATTGAACATGATGTGGTAGTAGGAGAAGCTTTGTCAATTAAACGAGCCCTTATAGACTAAATCCCACTAAAATGGATATAGTCAATAAGGAAATAGAATATATGTTGAAGCATGATTTAATACAACCTTCTGTTAGTCCTTGGAGCTCCCCTATAGTATTGGTGAAGAACGCCGATGGACAGTATTGGATGTGTGTGGACTATTGCAAAGTTAATATGCAAGCTAAAAATGATTCCTTTCCTCTTCCTAGAATTGACGACTGCATAGACTGCATGGTTTCAGCAAAGTATATTACAAAGTTAGATTTGCTCAAGGGCTACTGGAAAGTTCCTTTGTCGGATCGAGCAAGAGAAATTTCGGCATTTATCACCCATTTAGCTTGTATGAATGTAAGGTCATGCCTTTTGGGATGAGGAATGCTGCTTGTACTTTTCAAAGATTAATAAACCGTGTGGTCTGTGGATTAGAAGGTACTGATCTACATAGATGATCTTGTCCACAGTAATGATTGGAAAAACTCATTTACTCAGGCTACATAATATTTTTGAAGCTCTTCGTGCTGCGGGTTTAGTCACTAATCTCGCTAAATTCGAATTTGGTAAGGCTAAAGTTGTGTATCTGGGTCATGAGGTTTGTCTGGGTCATATAGCCCCGAAACAGGCCAATGTCGAGGCTATAACCAATCTAAAGAGACCGTGCAATGTCAGAGAAGTTCGAAGGGTGTTAGGTATGATGGGCTACTATGGAAGGTTCGTTAGAACTTTCCGACATGCTCGTCCCTTGAATGATTCTTTTGTTAAAAAAATAAGAATTTTATTTGGACTAGCGAGTGTGAGGAAGCATTTATTAAATTAAGACTATTCTTATGTCTAAACCTATTTGATTTCTCCAAATTTTCAAGCTCCCTTTATAATTTGCTGTTGACACTAGTGATGTAGGTATTGGAGGCGTTTCTCTTTCAAAAAAGGTGAGGACGAGGAGGTGTACCCAATATCCTACTACAGCAAAAGTTATTAACAGTGGAGCGTAAGTATTCAACTATTGAGAAAGCGGCTCTCGCCCTGATCCATACCATATCTCATTTTAAACCATACTTAACTAAGCTTTCTTTCCAGTGGACCCGGTATGGACGGAATCATAATCCGCTAGTGTTATTGAATGGATGAAAGGATCTAATCAAAGGATTTTAAGTTGGGCCTTGCAACTGCAAGAACTCAATTTGGTAATTAACATGTTAAAGGATCTGATAATAACATCCCGGACACCTTATCCAGGATGTAAAGTGTTTTATTTTTGTGGTCTTTCCTGCCTCTTTCGCCCTGCTCGTTTCTCTCTGTCATTTGAAAGTGAAAACAAGGTCTAACTTATGGTTTGTTTGTTCCGACGTTGTTCGGTTGTTTTGCTTATTTATATGGTAATTCTCTTTTTGTCAGTTTTTTTTTTTTTTTAGTTTAAGTATTAGTTGTAAGAAATATTCAGTTCTGTGTTGGCCATAGTTTCTTTATTAGCTGATAGGTAGCTCTTTGGGCCATTTGTTATGACATTAATTTTAGTAAGAACTTTTGAACTTTTGGAATTTCAGAACTATCATTTTCTATGATAAAGTTATTGACTTTAAGTTTAGTTAGAACTTTGAACTTTTGGAATTTCAGAACTTTATCATGTTTCTATGATTTAGTACATTTTGTTGTTGGGTTTTGTTTTTAGAATTATGTTCAATTAATTTTTTTCCAGTCTTTGTATTCAATTAAGCTGTTTATATATTGGTATGCTTAAGTGTTTAATTGAGGTGTATTTAATGCTGATTTTTTTTCAGGATGTGTAATACACGATTGTGTGTGCTTTATTAGACAGTCCTATGCATGTTATCTTTACTTTTAAGATTGTTTGCTATTTTAAGCTATTTCAGCTTTGAATTATTCTTTAGGTTGTATAAAAAATTTTTACTCTATTTGATAACAATTTTTTTGTAGGGGAGAAAGGTATTAGATTAAAGTAAATTCACCATAATTTGTTATAATTTGTTAATAGTTGTCCAAACCTTTTGATCTTGTTTTAGTTTAAGTTTATTAATAAGCTAGTACAGTGGTACCTCGAACATACGAAAGGCTCAACTTACAAAAAATTCGAGTTACGAAAGCAAATGAGAAGATTTTTTGGCTCTACCTACGAAAAATAGTTCAGGTTACGAAAGTTGTTGCTGTAAAGTCCGAGATTCACCCGTACCACCGAGAACAATTTTAAAACTTTAAAATTTCACGCTGCCAACTGAGTAGACTCGCCACCATCCTCCCGCTCTCCCATTGGTTCCTGATGCTAGTCACCACCGTAAGATCCTGCTCTCCTATTGGTCAGCATCTACCCCAAGTGCTCTATGTATTCTATTGGTAAAAGGATGCTGTAAACAGAAAAACTTATTCATGCAATATATTTAATAAAAAAAACATTAGGTAAAGATAGAAAAAAGAATAGAAATGAATGGTTATTATACTGTTTGGTAGTTTCAGTAGCTGAAGAGAGATAATGAAAATTTGATTACTGTACGTTACTGTCGCTAGGTGAAAGTGGTTGCTTGGTGATCGTTTGATACTTGTAAGTGCTGACGTAAACAGAAGGTTGGAAGATTCTTTTTGTTGATGTTTATCATAGTTAATGGTTGCTTTAATAATTGTTTGAAAAGAGTACATGCAATACATTTAAACAAAAAAATGTGAATTAAATATCATAAAATATGAAATAAATCAGACTGCTATCATCGAAGCCAACAAATACGTATTTTGTAGAATTCTTCTTCTGTTTTAATATTACGTATATGTTTCATTATAGCTGTCGGTAACTCAGTGTCTCCATTAAGTAAAGATAGAATAAAGAATAGAAATGAATGGTTATTATACCGTTTGGTAATTTCATTAGTTGAAGAGAGATAATGAAAATTTATGGCTTACTGTATGCTAGGAAAATTGATTGCTTGGCGATCGTTCGGTACTCGTAAGTGCTGAATGCAAACAAAAGGTTGGAAGGTTTTTTTTTTTTTTGTTTGTTTGTGTATTATAGTTAATGATTAATTAATAATTATTTGAAATGAGTACATGCTGATTATTTATACAATTTTATTGGCATTCTAAGCTTTTAGATTCTTAGGTTTAGATGTCAGAATCATAGACTAGGCTAACAGTAGCAACTGCTAACATAGGCTAGGCTTATTGTAAGGGACATATGTTAAAGTCCTAATATATGCAGTAAAAAATGGGTTGAATATTACATGCAGTTGAATATTACTCAAGTATGTACAGTATTTTGCCTTTTGGAGTCATATTTCTTCCGTCGGATTTCGGCGTCGTAACCCTAGAACATGTGTTGTAAGCTGGAAATATAAGTTACTGGGGTGTTTTTTGTAGGGCTTGGAACGGATTACGGCATTTTATATGTAAAATGCGATTCAAGATCCGAAAAGCTCATGATACGAAGGCTGCCTCGGAACGGATTAATTTTGTATGTCGAGGTACCACTGTATAGTTTCTCATATATTTAAGCTCTTTCTTGGTTTGATGAACTCTGTAAGGGAGTCATATGACTTCGCAGTTTTGCTTTGTTTACCACCTTCTCCACCGGTATTAGTGAACTACTGAAGTGCCTTATTAACGATCGTTGTTTTTCTCTCCTATGAGCTGTGTTGACTTGAGTGGAAGGCTTGATCGTAAGGGGTGGGATATGTGACAGAGATAGTTTGAGTTCCTCCTCACAGCCTGACGCTTACCACTTGATTTATGGTCACTTCTGCAGTTTTGTACAGAGATTTTGATCACGGCTTCTTTAATCCTTCGCTGCCGTGTGTGTCGGCTGTGTTTGTCACCCACGGCATTCGTCAGCCACGCCCTTTCCCTCGTCCGTCGGAAGGATCCGAACGAGTTGGCCCCCTCTCAGAGGCTACCACCCTCGGTGTTCCCGTGATATTTTGAGTGGCCTACAGGTGTTGCAGCTTGTGCAGATTGACCCTTTCTTCAGCGTCAGTGAGTTCTTGGAACTCGTGGAGACTAAGTAGGGGAGGGTTCTACAGGTATGAAATGTCTTTATAACTATTAGGACGATCGTGGATTGCTTGGTACCTGTAGATTTGCACGCCCCTGTTTGCAGTATAGTCCACTGGAGCTTGTATGGCCTGATGAGATGTTCTGGCAAGCCTCTCGTTATTATTTCCTATTTTTGAACTTGTATGATTATTAATTTTCATTTTCTATTGTTTATTAACTGGAGGTTTCTAAATTATAATAATAACATATATTCTAGTTACTAAGTTTTTGGGTTTAAAATTAAATTAGTTGTATGTGTAGGTAGGAATAATAATAAGTTTCCCCATTTATTTTCTTCTTGCCTTCCTTCTGTCTAACTTATTTTCTTCAGGTTAGTTTTTGTCTGGCCAGTTATTTGGAAGGTACCTACCTGAAGTCATGTTAAAAACATCCTATTCTTGGTTTAGGTTTTAGTTTAGTTATAGGTGATCTTTTAAAGATCTTAAGGTTGGTTTTTCCCTTGGTATACATATTCATTTTGATTATTATATTTTTGCCAAAACCATTACCTTTTTCCTTGTGTAAATAAATTTTGTAACTTTTTGTTGAGGTGTTTGTTGTTCCTAAGTTGCTGTGTTACATTTTACTGACCGCAAATTCTGAGTAGGGACAAGAACCCTTGAAAATTAGGCCGTAACTAAAGGTCGTAACATATATATATAATATATATATATTATCTATATGTATATATATATATATATATATATATATATATATATATATATATATATATATATATATATATATATATATATATATATATAATATATATATGCGTGTGTGTATGCGTATATGGATGGGAGTTTGCGTATATGGATAAGTAAAACACGCAAGAATAATATAAAATGCTTGCAAACAACGCTAATAAACGCTGCAACACCTAGGAATTGCACTTGACTCTATTAAAAAAATCTCTAGCCACAGCAAACTATATTAGATATTTCAGACCTCATCAACACAGCAGCAATTCAGAGTACTGCATCAAGTAGTCTAGCAAACTTACAGGATTGTTAATATTCTGTGAGCCGATCATGGTATCTAATGCGTCTATATGCATATAGCCATATAACTAGGAATCGTTCAATTATCGTGAATAGGATTTAAACAATTTCTAAAACGTCTCATGAAGGATGTGGAAAATAAATGGTGACTCGATACTATCAGTCATGTTTAAAGTAACAAATGATCTATGTTCGTTTTTCAAAGCTGTACCTTTCTTTGTTATGTTCATGAATTTTTTTGAATAAGGACTTTCGTCATAGAAGATATACCAGAGCGCCAAGTATATAAAGATAAAAATAAGCCAATAAGCAGTGAGGGTACTGGGGCGGATCACAGATCACTGTAAGTATTGTACAATAGTTGTGGTAGTGCATAGTTTACCTGTACACAGATATAATCACAACAAAGAATGAAGAAAACTACAATTAAAGTTTAGGCGATGACGCCTGAAATGAGTAATTGTGACGAAGATTCTTAGAGTGAGAATAACCTGACCCACCACAGGTTGGCTGTTTTGAAGAGTACTGAAATTGCACCAACAATGATGTCACCTGATGGCAGACATAAGAAAGAAAACCATTACTAGCATAAATCAACAACGACATAATACAAGGAGATTGAATGTGATGGTTTTAAATTCCGTAATGTGTATTTGAGCGTGCGTAACCAAATCACCAAATTATAACCTTCTATATGGCATAAACCCAAGGGTGAACTTGATATTTAAACTGGTGTCATATCTACGCACAATAGTATGTGTTTGTGCGTGCGCAAGCAATACTAAATCAACATATTTTGCTCCTTAGAATTTAATCGTCATTAAACTATTCCCTTGCCAAAATCCGAACTCGTAGCACAAAGCAGTAATGTTCTTTGCTTAAAGCGTGAATATTACTGCTTTGTCATTTGGACAGGCTTGATATTGCGAGTCATTAGCTCCTGGTGTTTTCTCCCCCGCTTAATGAAGGTTGCTTTGAAAGGTCATCACGGAGGTCATAAAATTAAGGAGACATTTAATGGCCGGCAATGAACCTGTAGCGAGGGGAGAGATAAATAGTTTTTGCTTTACTATTAGCGTTATCACAATGGGCATTCAGTGAGGTACGTGAATGGCTCTGGAGCAATTATCAAAAAGCATTCTTGGGGCTATCTGATGCAAGACGTTTCGTCTCTTGTAAATTAATTTTTCTTTTCTTGAAGTGACGGTGGGGAGAAAAATTGAAAGATAGCTCAATTTAATGCAGGAACAAACAAGGTCTGAGTAAAATCTCATAGGCTGTCAGTTTCTTGCTTCATTCATTTGTATGGGCACGGAAACACACTAGTAGAAATCTTAAGGAGATTGTTGCCACGATTTTTGATCCAGAAGACTTCTCACTTTCCCAGAGAACCATTTTTCTTAGAAATAAGAAATATAATTGTTGTATATCTTCCTACAAAAGACTTTCTTTCGTATGTTATCCTAATTAAACTAATCGACAAAAATAGTAACCGAAACTTTTTTCACCTAGAATGAAGTAAATCTTCGTACTTGAGTGTCTTCCACATAATGGACATTTAAAAAAAAAAAACAAAAGTGTCTTCCATGATATAAAAAATATTGGCAGGTTTGACCTGCTACACGTTCTCAATCAATAATGGAATAGAATCACGTGCCACTAGGTCCAATTAACTGCGCAAATATGATGCTAATAATATATATATATATATATATAATATATATATATATATATATATATATATATATATATATATATATATGTGTGTGTGTGTGTGTGTGTGTGTGTGTGTGTGTATGTTTAAAGACTTTTCCTTTGGCAATTCTGTTAAGGTGGATTCAAATGCAACATGGAGACAAAAGGATATTAAGTAAAGGTCGTATCTTATCGAACAAATAATCTCTGAGGCAATTTGAACATCCACGATCCCCTTGATTACATTCTTATGTCTGGATTCCACATCAAAATCTGTAAGTTTGCTTGACTACTTTTGTTTATGACGTCTGAAATAATGATGTAGTGTCCATTTTCCCCGTCTGAAATAGAACCCACGTAATTAAGAATATTCTTTACTCGTTCATTCAGCGAAACGCCTCTTGCCGTCACACATTCAGGTCCCTGTCGTGTTGAATTTCAAAGCGGCCTTTATTTACTCGAGGCAATCGGTAATCCTAATCTTCCCCTTCTCAGCCGATTTATCCTTTATTTACTACAAGCCGACCAAAACCCAGTGCTGCTCGGGAAAAAACGCTAAATGAACAACCGAATCTCTCTCTCTCTACTCTCTCTCTCTCTCTCTCTCTCTCTACCCAACACGAACACACACACACACACACATTTCTCTTTATTTCTCCTCTCGAACAGCCCACGCTAATCTCTTTCTCACTCTGCTTCTCTCTCTCTCTCTCTAACACCCCCTCCCTCTCTCTTACTTCATCTCCCCCCCCTCTCTCTCTCCCTACCTCTCTCTTTCTCTATCTCTCTCTCTCGCTCTCTCTCTGCCTAACACCCCCTCTACTCTATCTCTCTCTCTCTCTCTCTCCACTCACTTCCTCTAGCTCTCCCTCTCTCCTTTTCCTGCTTAAGATTAAGCTCTTTATTTCGCATAAGATCCTCCTTTTACTGCCTAAAAGGATGTCTATGCTTATTTATTGCGAAATTTCAGTTTCCTCCTATGTTTCAGTCACAGAATATGCTCACTTACCGACAACGAATATAATTATATGTGTCGCATTCAGTATCTTACAAGGTATAAATCCAGACTTGGGTATTGGTTGATCGTATCTCAGAAATAAAATAAAATCTTTATTATTAAAAACTTGTATCTACAAAATTGAAACGATCAACTTTATTTTCTTATGCTTTACTGTTTGGAGGCTATTTCACAGAGAATACTTATAAACATCTGCATGTAACAACTACAAACAACAACAGTAATAATAATAATAATAATAATAATAATAATAATAATAATAATAATAATTATGATCGGCTCCCCTTCCTCGACGTCCTTGTAAGCAAGAACGGAAAGACGGTCTCCGTACTTCAGTCTACACAAAGAAGACCCAGTTTAGGGCTTTGCCTCAACGGATGACTGCGAGTGCCCCGCCAGATTCAAAAGCACCACCGTCAGGGCCTTTCGTCAGGAGGCCCTCCCCTCCCATTGCTCGACCTGGCAGGACACTCACCAGAACGCGACCACGCCACTCCCAAGTACTTGGGAATAACGGGTACTCAAATAAATTAATCAGCAAGGAAGTCCGCACAGCCCTGGAGAAATGGTACGGTAGTGAGAGCCGCAGCCCCGCCCCCAGGATAATATCAAGCTGTACTACAAAGCCTTCATGAGTTCCCATTACCGTAAAGAGAGGGACTCCATTAAGAAAATTATTTCTGAAAATGTATCTCCGACTGACGACACCAAGAATTTCTACTTAATCATATATTACCAGAATCGGAGGACACGCGACCTACTGTGAAAAAAATAACCCCTCTCCACAGGTACGAGAACCCCTGAAGCAGACGCATGTAGTGTACCAGTATACATGCAGTCCGCGAATGCAGCGGCGCCTACGTGGGTATGACTACCATGCGACTGTCGAAGAGACTCTCGTGCCACGCCCAAGAGGGGGTATCAAGAATCACGCCGCACCAAATATCAGGAGGCCATCTCCCGGGATGTCATCATACAGAACACGAAAATCATCGAGAAGGCCCCTGATGCCCGTCGGTTGCGCCTGCTGGAGGCGCTCCTCATCCAGCAAATAAAAACCTACACTGAATACCGACGCAGGAAGAATTTCTCCTCCTTACGAGTATGAGAAGACTGCCCACCAATAATGACTCCAACGATCACGACACTCCACGGAAGACAACGCCCCGAACGAGGCGCTCTGCAGCCGATGGTAATCAAATTAGCCGTGACGTCCCACAGCGTAGTGCAACGCTCATTAACGTTACAGTGCCGCTCAGGAGGTCCAGGCGGCTGCAGGATAGGCTGCAACGCAACCATCGGCTCGAAGAAAGTGGCTTGAGACCTGGCGCTCAAGCAACCAATGAAAACGAAGACTCTCCGCCACCAGCCAATAGGAGACAAGCATTGGGCAGACCCCCCCTCCCCCTGCTGTCAACCACAGGTAGAAGGAGACGGACACCACACCAAGATCAGTCACCTCAGCTTCCCAGCCGAGGATGTCTGGCAGCTCCAGACGAAAGCTCGCTTAATTTAAAGAGAGAGAGAGAGAGAGAGAGAGAGAGAGACGAGAGAGAGAGAGAAAATCGTTAAATGACTTTGATGGAGTATGGTATCATAGTTATCTATAAAATTCAAATATATCTCCTATTTTGACCCCTGTATTTGACCATGACCTCTATAGGCGCTCTACTAGCCTGTTCAAGTAGCACGGACCACCTATTCGCAAAATAGAGAAGAATCTCTACAAGTGTAACGCTGCTGAAGTAGCATTACTTTAATAAAGTATGCTTGAGAGAGGGTCTGCTTCCTAAGTACAGTAATAATAATAATAATAATAATAATAATAATAATAATAATAATAATAATAATAATAAAATAATTTCATCGTAGCTAATGGTAATATATACTTATGTAGATAACGGATACTGACCAATGTGCATCAGCAAGATGATAAAATACCTCTCTCAAAATAATAATATCAAAATGATGGTGGATGTTGCAAGTATACAACGTCTGACACTGCTTAATTAACGCAATTCGTAAGAAGTCAGAGATTGAAAGAGTTGTCGCAGTAATAAAATACTAGTAACTGTTAGTCGTTAACCAGACATTGTAACATGACGTTCAGTTCTGGTATATCGAGTTTTATCGAGCCAATGATAGTTTGTTATTTGATATTAAGTTGTAGTCAAACGTTTGTGTAACTGACGCTTAAGCAAATGGATTAGTATGGATAACCAGTGGGTGTCTGAGAGGGTGAATAATCAATGAGATAACATAAAACACACCGACAAAAATAATAAATAAATACATCAGGACATGCAGGTAAGTCCTATACAATTAAACCTCCAATCGAGACCAAAGGTGGATATTACAGGGTGGATATTATAATTGGTACTTTGAAAATGAAAGACAGAATTTAAACCTCCAATGGAGACAGAAGGTGGGTATTACAGGGTGGATATTGTAATTGGTACTGTAAAAATGAATTAAATCAACCAATGTTCTAAATAACAAGATGAAAATTAGAAGGAGACGTATGATGTTACCATCCTTCTTTTGTAGCATCGGTAAATCGTCACACTTCTAATGAATGTTTTGGACCACAGCATCGCTACGATTTCCGAAATGATCAGGCTGGAAATGGATCGTCTGGTGATTGATTTTCTTTCATCATATTTATTTAAGCAGCTCTGAGTAATGAAGTGAATGTACAATATTAGTTTAAAAATGGTCTCAGGATATTTAATTTATGATATTTCCTTCTTAAAAGTCTTATGTACAGGTCAAACAGATTGTCAGCCAAAAGAGGGCTTCGAAGGGAAATCAGCCTGCAGAGACATATTGGACAGAATAGTTTCATAAAGTAAATCTATAAAAACATTATCAAAAGTTTAACTACTCTTCTCAAAAAAGTAATGCGGTCAGAGTGGCTATTTTATCATGGCGATGTTGACGGGCTGGAGAGCAATCTGAAACAAATAAGATTCAAATGTAAATTGCCCTTCAAGGTGGTTAAAATAAGAAGAAAACCCTCCGTACTGTCTCCTAAAAGATGTGATGATTAACTGAACAAACTTCTCCCATTAGAGTTGCCGACTTCCTGGAGGAGGAGGAGGAGGGGAGGAGGAGGAGGAGTAAGAACAAGATAGAGGAGGAGCAAACACTCCACGGAGGAGAGAACAGGGAGACGGAGCTCTTGAGGGGATACTGGATTGCTATTAAGGTCGTCCGTCTACCAACTTCCTGAAGGACAACTTTGGGAGGAGAGAAATTGAGGTTCTTGTGGGTGGAACTCATTAAGGTAATCACGGCTTGTCTTACGGATCCTTTCTCTATCTCTCTCTCTTCTGTGTTTATACACACACTGGTAGACGGGGTTTGGGGTTTCATATCGATTCTAATACGAAAACAACGAGTTCGAGGGTGATTTGCAAGGTCAGAATCGATATAAACTTATAGCGTCTCTGTTGGCTGAAACTGATAGCGTAACTGTCTGTCCTGATTTCGTTCCCGTCCTCTTGGACGGTGGTTCGATCCCATGTGGGGACGAAATTGTTATCAACTAAAATATCTTCCCCTTACGTACATATATGAAAATATATCAATTCCGAGGAAGAGCGAATTTAGATATTAAAGAAAACATTTGTAGCTCGAATGATATATACATACATACATACATATATATATATATATATATATATATATATATATATATATATATATATATATATATACATGTATATGTCACCGAAGTCATGATTTCTTCTCTGTGCGCCGCTGGTACGAATCCACGGGAGGACGAAATTATAATAAACTAGGAAATTCCCCTTTGGTTAACGAAAAATATATTAATTCCGAGGTAGAGCGAATTGGATATATATATAGGTAGGTACACACACACACACACACACACACACACACACACACACACATATATATATATATATATATATATATACTATACATATATATATATATATATATATGTATATATATATATATATAAACACTGACTCTGTAAAAGAGTACTACGAATTCAGAAAAGTGTATGTTTTAGGTTACAACTTCATCTTTTCTCCCAGGACACAGACTTTGCATCACGGTTTCTTTCAGGAGATTTAGCTGATGGTGAACGCGCCCTTGGAGGATGTGTCCCCTGGAAGCTGGTCTTTAGGGAGATTTCTCCGGGTTAGGGAAATGGTGTTAAAGAGGCTGAAGATAGGTAGACCTGAGTTAAAGCATATGGGAAATGGTTGTTCGGGGATTCGGATTCAAAGTGCTCAAGTGAAATAAATACCGAGGCGTGAAAGAATAAAAAAAAGTCGTCTCCGACATGCCACTGTAAGGTGGGATGAAGTGGAAATATACTGAATTATTGAAATCCTTTCTGGGGTGGGAAAACGAGGTGAATTTGCTATCAAGGAATTTTAATAATGGCAATTAGAATATTTGTGAGGAGCTCTGAATATTAAAATACCGTTATGTCGTAAAATGAAACATAAACTGGTTTTGCTCATGAAAGATTTGATTTCCAGGTCAAAGTCAAACGTGCCAATTTAAAGTAAAAGAAGTTAATCCGAGACGCCAAAATAGATAAATATAAAAATGTTGTAAGAAACCAGAAGATTTCTTTGAAACTATGAAGTGTTACCAACTGATTTATTCAAGAGTAATGCAGTCTAAGGTTGATTAACTATTTGGTAATAGAAGTTATATTCAAGATTCACTTGAAGAGGATAAAACGTAGCAGGAAAAAGGAATCAAAATTCCTTTCAAATAACAAAATTCTTTCGAAATTCTCTAGCTACCTGTGGCTAAGAAAGATCCATGTTATTGTATCACAAATATTTCATATTCAGAGACTGATTAAAAACTACTCGCAACAGGAGCGTGATTTTGTAGACTTTTTTTTATTCCTTTTCCGACATCCCTCCAAACTTTTGTGATCTTTTGAACAAGAATAGTATGATACATTTGTGAGGCATTCGGATGACTTTTCCATTTTTCGTCACTTGGATCGAGAAGCATTTTATACACGTTCATCCCTGACGTTTTAATGATGATGGGAAATAGATTCTTAGGTTAATATGTCTTCCACGAAAAGTCATGAGTTTATATATGACTGTATATTATACTCCGTCTTTTATTGAAGCAGTCGAAGGTTATCGCCATGATTTTTAGTTTAAATTCAGAAAATGTTTAAAAATAAATGCTTATGCATTTATCATTGTATTATAATTCCTTCTTTCTGTATCATTTCATTTTTTCCAAAGTAAGTTATCAAACATCTTACGATATTCACTGGGTGTTCTGCTTAAAATTCATGTCCCTAAATTATAATTATAATCATTTGTGATATTCACTCGTGATAATTTTTTGATCAATCCGCACTCCATCATTTCCTCAAATCCTTTTTCGTTCACTGTGTAGTCTTTGGAAGGCGAGAGGGATACAACTAATAGTGATGATTTAATTGAAACCGTTATTACATAAACAATTATGATGTTATAGGTGGCTCCAGGACTTTGACGAAATATGACAATACTGATAAGTTTTTATTGAAAATTTTAGTTAAATGTTGGAACATTAAAAGGCAGAGGAAAAATGGTTTGAGAGGAAAACAAACATGATGTGCAACATCTAAATATTTTGTCATCCGATTAAAACTAAATATTTATTAGATGAAGAGTTTTAATTGCTTTATAAAGTGCACAAAAGCCAGCAGATTTTAAAATACTAATAAAGGGATCGTAAAAAAAAAAAAAAATCATCCCTCCCAGAATATAATTACAAATAACAATATTTCAAATAGTGTGAAAAAAATACTCCTTTCATTTAGAATTTTCTATAAGAAAATACTGTTGCTACTGATTTAAATTTTATCATATTGTGTACACTAAACCTTCCAAAATGAGTAATCAGGACTAAGCACGACAGTGATGGAATTGAATGAATGGAACATCCATAACTATTCCAGTAGTTTCTCGAACAAAACTGTCTTTCTGCCACCCAACTTTAGCGAGACAATTGCCTCTTTGATGACCTTATCGGAATTTTATGGAAGTATAAAAAACGCATCAAATACGTGGTCCTCCTGGAAGAGACCAGTGATACAGAGTGGTCGGTTAATCTTATAGGTCCTCGTGTAGTGTACCCGGGTTCAAATACAATTGAAAAAACAGATAGAAATTGCTATTAAAGAATATTTCGATTATAAACACACACACACACACACCACACACTATATATATATAGTATATATATATATAATATATATATATATATATATATATTTATATATATTTATATATACATGTGTGTATATATGTATATTATATATATATATATATATATATATATATATATATATATATAGACAAGCAGAATGTTCTATATCAAGCAAATTTTATCCTGCTCTTTCAATTTTGCCTAAACCTTGGTAAAGAAAATTACGCAATGACTTATTATGTTGCTTTTATATACATACACACACACACGTACACACACACACAAACACACACACACACACACATATATATATATATATATATATATATATATATATATATATATATATAATATATATATATATATGACTGGTAAAAATGTTCTGTAACAACAGAATTCCATCTAATAAAAGGAGCCCATAAAAACACCAAAATGTAGAGAGAAAAGTACTATATTTTAGAGACTGCTGTCTCTCTCTTCAGGTATATGAATGAGAAAAGTTTACAGAAAAGGTGGTATTTTATACAAGAGATCCGTCCACAAGTAAGCCAATTTAGGTCACCCCCGCTGATAATCTTCCTTTAATCTTCTTAAGCGCTGGTGAATGAAAAAACTTCGTCGACGACATCTGAAATCACGCTCCTTTTGAGGTGTTCATTACCTGCTTCTCTTTTATTAAGGCCGATTCCATCATTTGACTCTTGTACCGGCAGTTGCTGCTATAAATTACACGTGACAAATTCCAGTTTATTCTATGGTTATGTTCATTTACATGGTTGAAAATAGCCGAGTTCTGTTGTCCATACCTAACTGACTGTTTGTGTTGTATTAATCTCTGGGGAAGTGATGATTTACCTGTAAAATCCGATGTAAGATTGGTCACAGTCCTGGCATGGGATCTCATAGACCCCAGAGTCTTTGGGAGATGTCTTTTGTTGGACGTTAATCAGGATTTGGCTAAGGTGTTTGGGTAGGTAAATGCAAAAGGGTTGGATTTCCCAAGGGTGTGGGTTACTGTCTTAATCGTCTCCAGGTGAGGAATCATATAGATACATATATATATATATATATATATATATATATATATATATATATATATATATATATATATATATATATATATATATATATATATATATATATATATATATATATATATATATATATATATATATATATATATATATATATATATATATATATATATATATATATATATATATATATATATATATATATATATATATATATATATATATATATATATATATATATATATATATATATATATATATGGATAGATAGATAGATATATATATATATATATATATATATATATATATATATATATATATATATATATATATATATATATATATATATATATATATATATATATAATAACAACGGGAGCGTCGCCCCCGCTATTTTCATATTTGGTAGACGTTTACCCATAGCGGAAGGCGAACTGGTAACACTTTGTCCCTCCTCTCTCTCTCTCTCTCTCTCTCTCTCGCAACCTCCACTCCATTATCTAAGATCACCAAATCAGAGTCGGAGCTACAAAAATATACGTTTATTCAAAGCAAAGTACTAATGAATATTTCAGGTTCTTAGGATAATTAATAAAATGACAATTCATAGGTTCAAGTCTCACAGACAACTCTCCGGTATTTTAATAGTTTTTTAATCAGTAATAGTCAAACACCAATTATCTCTT